>NC_054373.1:113636652-113995652 GCF_017654675.1 Xenopus laevis | reverse complement strand
AAAAACGCAGAACTAATTCCGAAGACTAATACGAAAACCTTGAAATCCTATCATTTTCATGCAATTACAAATTTAAAAAAAACGCAAACTTTTAAAAGCTTGAATTCAAATAAGATTTTACAATTAGAAAAGGACAAATCCGATTGACTTCTACATGACCTCGACAGCTTTTAGATTGTGAAGTTTTAGTGTTTTTTGTGTTCTTTTCATTTAATATATTATACATTTTACATGGTTTAAAGTAATTCGTATAATTCATGATTTTTTCATCTGGGAAAACAAACAATATACGAACGCAGGTAAAATGGCTCCATAGTGGTCAACCTCATCTACTACTACTATTATATTCCCCTTTCCTTTAAATGTATGATGCCAAAGATATTGTCAAAATGTAGATGGCGTTAAGAAGGAAGCACATTATAAATGTTATAGATTTTTAAAACTGTACGACTGCATTGTTCAGCCACTTACCCTAGTATGACAATACCTGCTCTCATCATATTCCCAGTCATATCTTTGTGTAAGCAACTTCAAAGCTGGCATAATGTAACCATTTGCCAGAAGATTTCATTCCAGCTAAGCAGAAATCACGGGACCCGTGCTGGCCTGAACTGGGATTCAAAACAGGCTTTCAAAATCCCATAGAAGTGAATGGAGAGAGGCAGAATTTCACTCTAGAGGACTGTGGCGATCTCTAGCTTCACTCTATGATAAATATACCCCATAGGGTGGAACTTAGACTGGGAGCTAGGAGACATGGGGGAGGGACTTGTGGCTACTATTGCAGAGTTCACTTGTCACTCACTGATATCACCAAGCTAATAAGGAAGTACCCTCAGCTCTTCCGACTCTGCCAGACATTCAGTAGAGAAAGTGAAGGGAAGGGGAGGTTTTTTTGTTTTTGTATTTTTGGAGGGGGAGGACTGGATCCAAAAGGTATGCTAAAAACTGCATTGACTTCACATTTTTAACATCATATTAGTCTAATGGAAAGATAAAGGTTTAAATCTAAAAAAACAATAAGCAATTAAATAAACTCAATAGGATTGTTTTACAACCAATATGGATTTCTGCAGTTTAGTTAGGATCAAGAACAGAGAAATAATCTTAATTATTTGCAATTTGGAGCTTTCTTGATAATGGTTTTCCACATGGCAAATCTTAATATAATTACAGTACTATTGTAGTTTATTATTTATACATAATATATACACTATAATAATATAACGTCCTATAAGTACAATACAGTAGTGTTAACTTAAATGTAAATGATCAAGGAAAGGGATGAAGGCAAATTTATAAATAACTACAAAAATAAGGATATTTGATATGTAAATGCATTGCAGGTTTCCAGTCATATAGTATTTTGCTTTCCTGTGTGTGCATAACTGTTGTAAGGGACTTGAAGGAATCTTACCAAGGACAACATTTCCTTCAGCTTCTCCTTTCCTGAATTTTCTCTATCAGCAGAGACTTTGCAGTGCTTTCCTCCATTAATTCTAGACCTGTTACTTTTCTTCTGAACTTCTGTTATCAGTTATTAGCAGTATGTTACTTCAATTGCCTCTGCCTCTTAACAGACCAAACCAGAATGAACTAAATAGCAGGCAAATCATGATTTCATCATAAAATAAGGCATTTTAAAAATGATTTAATGTGCAGTAGCACTCAAAACCCATTTATTATGTGATAATTTCATCCGATTAAACATGAGAGCAAACTATTTGCAATTCCTTCCATACATGACGCTCAATTTTTGTATCAAAGTACCCAGCTTAAGAATGTTCTTTCAGTTATTATCACACACCAGCACCACAGCATGCTCTATGTTGCTGATTGCCAATTGCTTTGCCATTTTTTGAAAGTTAAAATGCATTTTAAAATGATATTGCAGTGACCAACAGGGTTTCATGAGCAATTTAATGTAGCTAATTTTAATGAATTAAAATCAAAAGACCAAAAACATTCTGAAATAAAAAACCTTTAAACTCACTTGCATATGTAGGGACCCATAGGGTACTAATGTCCCTATGGTTTTAAATCCCTATACTTCCTTGTTCCCTTAGTTCTGGGTAGATGCCCACATATTTCAGTATTGGCCAAGAGGCTGTATGACCACTTCCTGTCACACTTTAGTATAGTGCTTGGAATGGGGTGGGTCTTTCTCTTTGGCTCCTGGTGTCTGACCATCCTGATGCCTGGGTACACCAAGGCCCAGTAAAATTGTGCAGTGTATTAGTGAAGGGCAGGCATTTTCATAGTTTGCAGATGCAGGGCAAAGGTGTGAACAGCAGTTTTTTATGAAGTACAATATAAGCTTAAAGGGGTTGTTCGCCTTTGAGTAACTTTTAGTATGATGTAGAGAGTGAGATTCTGAGACAATTTGCAATTGGTTTTCATTTATTCAGCAGCTCTCCAGTTTGCAATTTCAGGTTGCTATCTGGTTGCTATGGAGAGATTACCCTAGCAACCATGCAGTGATTTGATTGAAAGACTGGAATACGAATAGGAGTGGCCCTGAATATAAATATGAGTAATTAAACGTAGCAATAACAATACTTTTGTAGCCTTACAGAGAATTTGTTTCAGTGACCCCATTTGAAAGTTGGAGAGTCAGGCGAAGAAGGTAAATTATTCAAAAATAATTATTCAAGTCACATGACTTGGGGCAGCTGGGAAATTGGCAATATGTCTAGCCCCATGTCAGATTTCAAAATTGAATATGAAAAAATCTGTTTGCTCTTTTGAGAAATGGATTTCAGTGCAGAATTCTGCTGGAGCAGCACTATTAACTGATTCATTTTGAAATTTTTTTTTTTCCCATGACAGTATCCCTTTAAAGGTGAACCACCCCTTTAACATGTAATAGTTCTACTTGCTAATTCAGCAGGCCTCCAAACAGCATATCTGTTTTTTCAAACTCCCCATCTTATGTCTTAAGTTTGCAGTGTGATGTGGAAACATGCCTGTTTTGTATAAAAAAACAACTCATAATATATTATAGTGATTCTGCAATTAGATGAAATGTTAGATAAATACATGTAACTGCTTTGCATAATAATGCATTCCAGACCACTCAGACCTCCATAGTATGGAACAATTGGGCAACAGTTCCATGAAAAAAATTGCTCTTACATGTTATGGGGCAATGTGTTGATGTACAGTAAATTGGCTGCATTTGTTTCCATTTATTCTCCTAGTTTACATTAACCCTGCATATATTCTGTTTTAAGAACAGTGCAGCATTGAAAGAAAGGGCCTTATAGATATCATTTTGAATTTAAGTGAAAATACAATGTCGAAAGTCAAGGGCAGGTTATTTCGAACTCTATTGTGGCTCTCAAAGGATGCAGGGAGTTTTTGCTGGTGAACACCAAGTTAAATTATTTATTCAAGAGGGTTCACAATGTTAAATGTAAAGCAGCTGGTTTGCAAGGAGGAAAAATGTACTGAAATGAGAACATTGTACATTTATAATCTTTCACCACATTACAGACTTCATACAGTTATGATTAGGAAGCCCATTAACAAATCCTGAAACCTAATTAAATCCGCTTTATGAAAACTCAAGCTGCTTTTATATTCTTAATGAAATATGTTCATGAGCTTCAGAGCATCAGAAAGGAGCATTTATCAAGAGTTTAAGATCAAGAAAAGATTTAAATTTGAATAAATATATTTTTCAATTCTATCCTGCTGGCAAATGGAATGATTTTTAGTTATTAAGTTCTCCTATAGCTCTGGCGCTTAATACCTTTTGTGGTGACCACGGCTGCTGTGAATTATTATGTGTGCAATTATGGCTTCCAATTTTCTTTTGCTTTAACGAGCTGTCATTTTCTGTAAGTAGCTACAACAAAGAGAAAAGGAAGATTGTCATTGTTGGCTGTGTCAGAGCACATTCAACTTTACTGCTAATGAGAATGTCATTTGATTTTTTTACTGAATCACCTAATATTTGTTTCAAATCTTGCTGCTACAAACATGATAAAATAAAATAGAAAATGGCACACTTTCTTTGTACGCTGTCATACCATTCAATCGCTAATTCAAACAGTCAATGTGTAAGAAAGTATAATAATAAAAATAATAAATAATAATCAAAATAAATAGTTTATCGGGTCATTTTTTATGATACAAACTTACTTCATGTAAATAGACAGCAAGTATAATGGCCAAGGATTCAGTTAATATGGAGGTTGATGTATCTCTTCAGGGAAGAAAGACAAACATTTAGAACGGTATTTCAGAGTTAAGAATGATTTCCTCTCGAACCTATGGACGTTTTGTAGAATATTTTGGAGCAAAAGGGTAAGCCTGAAGGCAGGTGGGTGGCATTTACTATGCCCTCGGTAGTGCACAGGAAGGATTTATTTAGTCTTCCTAAGATGACTGGAACGGGCCAGCCTTCCGCCTCCCACCCTCACAGTGTTCTACAGGGGCACCATAGAGCGTCCTGATGAACTGCATCTCCATTTGGTACAGTAGTGCCAGCTCTGCTGACCGAAAAAGTCTACAGTGGACTGTCAGAGCAGCTGGCAACATCATTGGAGCGGCTCTTCCATCACTGCAGGACATCTTCCACAAGTGCTGTTCAAGAAAGGCCTCCTGCATTGCACTAGACTCCACACACCCCTCACACGGACTGTTCACGCTGCACCCATCCGACAGACGCTTTTGCAGCATTAAAGCCCGAACAACCAGGCTGCGCGAAAGCTTTGTTCCACAAGCGATCAGACTCCTCAACTCACTGCCTGTCCTCCCACTACATTCCAGACACACCTGAACTGTGAACTTAACTTTGTGAACTGTTAATTTATTTGCACAATTCTAAAGGTTTACACATGTATACATCCAATTTCTGCCTATATATTGCACATTTCAAATGTTTACATATTTATTGTGTATTTTAAGTGCCTTTTTGTGATATGTACTAGCTGGAGCCACGTCGTCTCACTGTGTATTCTTATAATGCTGAGATGACACTAAAGTTTACTTTGACTTTGACTTTATTTTATGACCATATCTAGTATAGGTAAATCTAAAACAACTGGACTTGCTGAGTCCAGCAAGTCCAGTTGTTTTAGATTTACCTATACTAGATATACCATGACCTGGATGAATGAAAATCTTCATAGTCATATTTTATGACCATTTATTAAAGGTCAAATTTAGCACTTTAGAAAAAAAAAATTAGAGCTTTTTGAAACCACTTTTAAACGTTATTCCTCTAAAACCACTTATGCCACGAAAGTGATTAAAAGATCCGACTATAAAAAGTACAAACAGAAAAAACACACTGAATGATGTGCTAAATCTATATATACCTCTAAAACCTCTAAAAACAATTACTAGAGAAAAGATTAAAAAAAAAATCCAGTAAAATTATTGACTGTTATGGGACCTTGTCTGCTTTTACTTGGAAAAGTTTTGTATTCATGAATTACATGCAAACTAGGGGACTGGTTGGGGCAGGAGGGGGTGCCTATGTGCCCCCTCCTGCCCCTAATGAATACAGTTCTATAAAACACAGGCAGCACTCTTTTTATGCATGTTGCGCAAGATCTCTGTGCTTCAAAATGGACTGCAAAGACATGTGGACATTCAGGTCTCTGTTAATCTCTTAAAGGAATTCTGTCATGATTTTTATAATGTTATTATTTCTAAATTACACTGTTTACATTGCAAATAATTCACTCTACAATATAAAATTTCATTCCTGAACCAATAACTGTATTTTTTTTAGTTGTAATATTGGTGTATAGGCAGCCATCTCAGGTCATTTTGCCTGGTCATGTGCTGTGAGAATGAGCCAGATGGAATTATGAAGGCCTATTGAAAAGTTGCTTAGACTTGGCCATTCTATAACACACTAAAAGGTAACTTAACGATGAACCACCCCTTTAAGGAAGGCAAAATTAACAAAAGGCAGAGTGCACAGTTTTGCATTGTATACACATTCTATATATCGCCTGTGCAAATTCTTCAGCGAAACTGTGGCACAAATTCGCCGTGAAAAAAACGCCCCTAAGGAAAAACGACCATTGACTAATGCATTTGAAGAAATTGTAATTTTACATTTATTAATACATTTATTTATTTATTAAATGTAATAAATAAATGTGGAGTGCTGCATAACTTGCTAGCGCTATATAGATAAATGATGATGATAAATCCTCATAGTATATAAATAGGGTTGCGACATGGCCGGTAGTTTATCAGCCCGGCTGGTAAAAATTAGGTTTAATGCCAATGTTGTTAATAGAGAAAAAAGAAAATAATATAGGAAGGCTGGTATTTTTTTCCAGAAAAAGGTGGCAACCCTATATCTAAATGCCAAAATATGAATGAAAATAAGTAGATATAAGTATCCTTAAAAGAAAACAGTCATATGATCATCTTAACTGATTATTGCAAACATGAATACAATAGGGATGCACTGAATCCACTATTTGGGATTCGGCCGAATCCCCGAATCCTTGGTGAATACCTAACCCGAATCCTAATCCTAATTTGTATATGCAAATTAGGGACAGGAAAGGTAAAAGTGGAAAAATACTTCTTTTGTGACGAAAAGTCACGGTATTTCCCTACCTGCCCCTAATTTACATATGCAAATTCGGATTCGGTTCAGCCAGGAACAAGGATACAGCCGAATCCGAATCCTGCTGAAAAAGGCAGAATCCTGGCCGAATCCCGAACCGAATCCTGGATTCGGTGCATTCCTAGAATACATGTAAATATACACACACTTACTAGAGATAGGAAATAATAAATGCTAGCAGGGCTACATTCTGATACAGGCCCTATAGGTGGCAGAATTGCTTCTGAGATCCTTAGCTTTTTAATTTGCCCTAAAGGCAAATTCCTAGGCTGTACTGATTGGAAACTGAATGCATTTACAGTAAATGAAATGCAATAAGTGCATCTAATCCATATGGATTTTCTAGTCCTATCCCCCGATCTGGTAACCTTAATTAGATCCCTTTTGTCTTTGTTTCAGGTAGTCAAGCCCAATCAATTCTCATTGTAGTATCTTGTTAAGAGCACCTTTCCAAGATTTGCCACTACTTTGGTAATACCTAATTCTTTTTAAATCTCATGTTTTAAAACTAGCTCAATAAGCTATTGAACAAGGAAGCCATCATTTTGAGACTAGTCTTTGTTGCAGGCATTTACTGTGATTTGTGCTGAAGAAGGGGAACTCCACCAAACGGTGTATTTAAAGAGAGAGTGCTTCTCTGGAATTCATGAAACCTGAAGATACTCTATGTAGTTTATTTAATGGAAATTGTTTACAGGATTTCATTTCCTGCAAATTGGTGCCCATAAACATAAACATAAACATATTTATAGATATCAGTTATCTAAACTTAATGGGAGTTTAGAAATCTGGTCATTTGGAATGTATCTGTATCCTTAAGTTTGGCCTGTAAAAAGTGTTTGCCATATTAAAAACAGATTTTTTTACATTCCAGCACTTCATTTTTACTTTTACAGATACACATATGGTCCTTTAATCATCCAGTGTTTTCCTTAGGTAATAAGTAAGCCATTACATTGTATAAAATAAACCACATAACATAAGCTTTATGTTAAAAAAACATTATGCTCCTATGTAAGCACAGGATTTCTGCTTTAATTAAAAAGAGGAAGTTCTATTATTTTGGAGATTCACAAACCAAAACCAAAGCTGGTGTTATGAATAGGATAATGTTATGATGTAGTGATATTTAAATGACTTTAATATATATACTTTATTTAATATATATAATATATACTTTTTTATGTATAGTTTTTTTTTCTAATTCTGATATTTATTGAACATTTTGACAATTCCAAGACAGAACCTCAATATCAATAGCATCTTTTGAAACGAAAAACTTTTGTCGAGTATACATTTATAGTAATTTCCTGCATTATACTTCAGTAGAAAAACTCTGGTTCTGGATGGTCTGTAGGGGTGGTGCGTTGGTCATGGGTGTGTGCATGTGGGGGGAGAGTGAAGAAACAGAGGGAAGGAGAGGGTTTGCCTTTAGTAAGGCTTAGAGAGTAAGAGAGGGGTAGATGCTCCATTTCTTTACAAGCTAGTTAATGTTTTATATTCGTCTGAGTCTTTGAAAAGAGCCCAGTGTATCCATTTGGCTGTGAATTTTATGGTCTGGTCTGGTGCTATTTTGGAGAGTTCTTCAAATCTGTATATCTCATTTATTTTGCATATCCAGTCTTAGATCCTGGGGGGACTGTGTCTATTTCCATCTTTCTGGGATTAACATTTTAGCTGTGTTCAATAAGTGTGGTTCTATGGTTGAGAGAAATTGGGATATCGGTTTGTTCAAATTGAATAATAGGATGAATGCTGGGTCATCTGGTATTGCTGATTTAGTTATCTGTTCTGATATGTTCCTGACTTGCTGCCAGAAGGTTGAATTTTGTGGCATTTCCTGAATATATGGAGTAAGGTTCCTTCTGTTTGCTGGCATCTCCAGCATTGATCTGTTGTAGTTTGCCATGTTTCGTGGCGTCTGGTTGGGGTGAGGTACCATCTTGTCAGTAGTTTGTAGTTGGTCTCTTTGATTCAACAGCATCGAGAACTGTTAATCAGCATACCAATTATTGTGCTCTAGATCTTTTTCCAGGTGTCTCAACCATTTCTGGAAGTACTCTGGTTGCGGCAGCTTGGGTGTTGATTGGAGGAGTTTGTGTAGTGAGGAAAGCGTCTTTGTGGGGGGGGGGTTGGTTTGTGGAGCATAGGAACTTGAATGGTAGCAGTGGTGAGTTAAAAGCCTGTGTCCCGCCTAGGCTTCGTTAATAGTGTTGTATTTGGGATATTGTGAACAGGTCCACTGTTGTAAATTGCTTGTTTTCTCCTAGTTTTTCTTTAGAGATGAATTTGCCCTCTTCTAGGAAGTGGGTCAGTTGTAAGTTGTCGTAAATCAGCCATTTAAGTAGTCTTGTGTTACCCAGATCTGGTGGGAAGGCTGGGTTGTTTATTATTGGAAGCAGTGGGGATGGGTATTTGTACAGCTCGTACTTGGTTCTGACCGTCTCCCATAATCCTAGTGTGTTGACTAGCATGGGGTGGTCTCGATATCTGATTCTTCTATGGATTAGGTCTATCCATGGTATATAGTGTGTACATCTTGTGTAATAGTTTAAATACCCATACCCACCAGTGAATTTTGGTGCCAATATGACATCATCAGTCCATATATAGTCTGTTGTTTCATGCCTCATGAAAGACTGAGTGCAGACACCCTGAGCATATATATATATGCTCAGGATATATATGATAGCACTCATGGGACTTAATTTATGTGCAAAGCTTTAATGGTGTAAGTTGACGTTTGGGTCCTGCACAGAGGGCCTTTATCAAGACATCACAAACAGTTCCCCAAACCAATTGAAATAGTCAATAGTGAGTGAATTGGCTCCTAAGTCCCACCCCATGACATCACCGGTGTGAGGTATACAATGTAGATTACATCACCATGTGTAGGTCGTTAAGTTGATAATGAAACGGAGATTCAGGTTGGTAAGTAACAATGTGTATATACAAAGGAGAACATTTAAAGTGCAGCAAAGTAGAATTTCAAAGTGGTATGTAAAATCATAAAACACATGGCCATGGAAAAGAAAAGGGAAAGAGTAGAATGAAGTCATATGTACACACACACTCCTTTGTTATCCTGAATGCTTGGGATCTGGGATTTTGAGATAAGGGACAGACTACTTAAAACATAAACAGTAAATAAACCCAATAGAATTATTTTGCCACCAATATGGATTAGTGCATCTTAGTTACCATCAAGTACAAGGCACTGTTTTATTATTAAAAAGAGAAAAGGAATGGATATACCATTTTCCCAACATCCACACAACAACATAGTCGCTACAACCTTTTCGGAATTTTGGGGCCCAGAGCGCCTACACTACATACGTAGTTTGTGGCTACAGAGAATGGATACAATTACGTTTCTCGATTAGGGCTTGTTTGCAGCTAATTCCTCCCCATTCCATTTATTCTACGATACTTTAGGCCTCCACCTCCTAAATCGATAACACTCTTTGACTGGTTTATCCAGATATCACACTCCAAACTATGCTGTAGAGTGGGGCTGCACCTTGTGAAACCTTAACGCTGTGACATTGCATTGTATTTAGTCAATCATGTTTGTTAACACAGAATCAAGCACTCAAAAAACCTCCAGAAGCTTACTAGGGTGCAATAGCCATGGAATTACATTTTACAATGATCCTCCATACTCATTGTACTTTCAATTTACTATATTAATCAGATCAGATGATTAGTATAATTTAGTATTTTGATAAAAGTGCAGTGAGTGTGAATTATTACTGCTATATATAGCAGTATATTACTATATATATATATATATATATATATAACATCCCTTAAAGCTTGGTTTAATTTTAGTTTCCTTTCACAGATATAACATTGCTGTTATCAAAGGTCCAGCTAGTTGATTTACTGAGCACTAAATATAATCACCTCTTTTCTGATAGATCCCAACTATATATCTAAATAATATATCTGTGGACATCTGGGTTCCTGTGGAAGCTTTGTACATTGCAAGTAAGTTTCAAGCCTAAATTGCTCTCAACATATCTGCAGTTCTGCAATTCCTTTGATTAGTGATGTGAGGAATGGGATTCACATGAGTCTGTGCCAATGAAGCAGCTGTGTGAACTGCATCTAATGAAATTCACTCTGAATGAGCCTAATGTTCCGTGAGCTCTAAGTCATTTTACTCAAACCCCTATTTCCCATTTGGTAAATTTAGGTTTATAAACAACCCAGAGCCATTGACTAAAGTACAGCAACTGACAGGATTCGAAAAGTCTGGTCAAAGACATGAGTGTTTACTGTTTTTATTCTTTTCAGATGCAATTTGCTCTGGCTAAAAAACCCTACAGGATTGTAAGGAATATATTTTCTACGCTCATTAATGATAGACCTTTTTAACAGAATGAAAACATATTCTAGGATTAAAATCTTACAAATACAGTGTATGGCAATGGAAACAGATTGGTACATTTACCAGTCCCTAAAATACATTTTTGTTCTATACATATATTATACATACATATAAAACATTTACTCTGTGAGTAGGTTGCCAGCTCAGCAGACACATAAAATTCACAAGCTACCTAACTAATTAGCAAAAATGCACAGCAGAATGCATTTAGGTTTTAATCAGACACAATACATGGGGATTTTATATGTAATTTAAAGGCATAAGTGGGTAATCTGAATGGGGTTTGTAGGAATCATTCTAGCAAAATGGGACCGATGCTCGTTCTTTAGTTTTAGTTTTCCATGACCAGTATTATATATATATATTTCCAAAAACTTTTGAATTCTTTCCTTGTGGGTTTAAAATAGAAAAACGCGGGAAATTCTTTTTTTATTAATTCTTTGTTTTCACTTTTTTAAATGAGAAGGAAGGGGGGGGAAGGATACAGAAGGGAAAAAGAAGGGGGTATCCACATTCCACATTATATACATTAAACATGATTATAGCAATATATACCAATTTCTTACTCAAATCAGTGTTAGGGTAAGGCCAGACAAGAAGATTTGGGGAGATTTTGTCGCCTGGCGACTTATCGCCACGTCTTTTGCACGACTATCTCCCCGAACTGCCTCAGCGTCTTTTCCCCATAGGCTACAGCGCAAAATCGCTTTGGCGAAAAATTCGCGAAATTGTGCTGGCGTCTTGTTTTTGACGCCGGCACCCGGTTTTTTGACGCAGACACAACGATTTGCGAATCGCGCAAATTCGCCGCAAATTCGCGCCTGGCGAATAAATTCGTCCATCACTATCCAGTATGCCTGAATGGCTGGGCAAGTTATCCATACATGAGTATGGTTTCCCTCCAATATATTACATCTCCAGCATATCCCCGTACTATTAGGGTACATTCTTTTCAACTTCATCTGCGTATAATGCCATCTTGTAAGCAATTTATATGCCGCTTTCCTGGTTTTGGCGGCTTTAGATGTCAGGGATGTGGATTTGAGGATATCTCTCCACCTAATATCAGTTATATCTGTAAAACGGGGGAAATTCAATTGAAAACCTCTTATGAAGTCATAACAATGGTATATATCTGAAACATTAAAGCAGAGAAAATGTGCAGTTAACTTTGAGCTCGATTATATTTCATGGATAAAAACTAGGGATGTAGCGAACTGTTCGCCGGCGAACTAGTTCGCGCGAACTTCGACTGTTCGCGTCCGCCGCAAGTTCGCGAACGTCGCGCGACGTTCGCCAATAGGCGTTCGCGTCAAAATCGTTCGACCATTCGACCATTCGGTCGCTAAAATCGAACGATTTTCGTTCGATTCGAACGAAAATCGTTCGATCGAACGATTAAAATCCTTCGATCGTTCGAATCGAACGATTTTCGGATGTTCGAAGTTCACGAACAGTTCGCGAACTGTTCGCATTTTTTGCCGGTGTTCGCGAACGGCGTTCGCGAACACATACTCGGCGGTTCGCTACATCCCTAATAAAAACCTGTCCCCTAACTTAAATGACTAATATCTCTACAGACAACAAAAGAGATGTACCTTGAGATATACTCTTTCACGTCAGTCTGACTCTTATGATAAAAGTTGTACTGGGAAAAAAAGTGTGGTTGTATACTTGTCTCTCCTCTGTGTTGTTCTGTGCAGGGAGGGGGAGGAGTTCCCACCTCTGTGAGCTGACAGGAAGGAAGTGCTGGACAGGAAGTGTGGCTGGGAGAGTGAAACAGCAGAAAAAAAGCAAAGTGCTGCAAGGTGCTCCTGGTTGACAGGCTGTATGTATCATGGTTATTTATAGGTACAGAGTCCTGCAAATAAATCCATCAACTTTTCCTCTGTGTATTTGTGATTCCTGAGGGGGGAAGTTCTCGTGAAGGGGTATCACAGCCCAGTCTGTCCTGATCCTGGGTGGAGGCATGCCAAATCATAGTGTATCTGCTCTCCCCTGTAGCGTAGGCACAGGACTCCTGTAGAGCAACGCGCAAGAAAATCAATATTCGATTTCTTGCAGTAGCAGAAAAGGGACAAAACAAAAAGAACAAATATTCACATTTTCCAAGGTAATAATCTTCACTATAGACTTATTACATTGCACATTCGCAGAATGGTGAAAAATTTCACGAAATGCATTGAAGTCAATGGGCGTCAATTTTTTTTTCTTTTACATGCAACAATTTTTTATGTGCGAACAATTTTTCTCACTCCAAATGCAGTAAAAGTCAATGGGAGTTTTTTTTCTTGTGGCAAGTGCATTCTTAAGGATGCTTAATAGTGGCTTATTCTTTTGATGCCAGGCAGATGCACAAATAACAGCATTGAGCCTTTTAGTGCAATTGCATCTGATCCATATAAAAAAGCAAGCATTGCAAATATTTTTCCGTTAACAACCCCTTTCCCTAAACCTATTAAACATTGTCCGATTCCAGTAATATTGGCTGTGACTGTACAGTATGCAATCCATACACAGAAAAACACAGGGCAAACTACATGGTCAATAATGTCACTGATAACATCATGCAAACATTAAGTACAAACATGATTTATTATATATCAGATCACTGATATCCCATTACATCCCCTACAACATATCTAGTTACCTAAACAACCATTACAACAGCATTTTGCATAGAGAGTTCTAACAGGCCTTCTTACAGATGCATTTCTCAGCTTTTACAATATTAGTTATTTCCAAGTCAATGATTATGTGCCAATCCAGTTAAGTTATCATTTTCTGTTTCTTTAACATTTTATAGAATGGAGCTTGTGATGTTTGTGAGTTTTTTTTCTACCTCGAATAAACTCACAACTCGAATGTTTGCTTATTTATGAAAAAACCTGAATGTAAAAAACTCGATTGAATGCAATCGGGAGAAAATACTCTAATTGATCAGCTAAAAACCCTTGATTAACTCGAATTTATCGAGTTTTCCATCGAAAACCACTGTAAAAAAAACAAAAATTATGAAGGCAAAAAACCATCTTCAAATGCTTAAAGGGACCACTGCCATTGACTTCTACATGACCTTGACAGGTTTTAGCTAGAGTATTTTCGGGATTTGGGCTTTTATCAGCTTCAGGGCATAATAAATCTCTGGAAATTCAAGTTAACCTATCCTGAAAAATTTGAGACTACACCTCAAAACCTCAAATTTTTCAGGAAAAACACAACTCTACATTTAATAATTAACCCACATAATATCTTATGTAGTGTGTCAGATGGATTCAAATTGATTTGTTCTAGAAGAAGGAGCACTTTACATTTAATTTATTTTAATTGCATATTAAAAATATTCCCAGTGTTCCCCTTTGTGCAAAAATCTAAAAATGCACTAAAAAGTGCATATGCCTGCTTAAGGAGTGGCCTTGGAGGGAGTCCTGTAAGAACCTAAATCTTAATTTTACACCGCCCAAGGCTGCCACTTGATATTTATAGCAAAGGTGACGGAGCAAGAAATCTAATGGTCCGGGGCTAGAAGGAACATAGTGTGGGTACATGCCAGATTTATGAGAACATGTATGCCAAAATTGTAAAACAGAATTGGTTAAGTCCACTGAAATCAATAGGAATACAAAGCTGTGTATAGAAAACTTGTGAAAACTAGCATAGTTCGTTGCATATGCTACATACATTTCTTGGGTCACCACGTTTTAAAAATGTAAAACGTTGCACTGGAATTAAAAAAACACTCCATTTTACAACACCTTCATAATAAGATACTTCACTCTAATACATTTATATGAATACTGTATTAAGGATTGATTTCTTGCACATGACCTCTAAAGGATCTTTGTTATTTTTTGTTACATTTTATATAATTTACATAAAATTAGAACCTCTCTAGTAAGTGTAAAGGAGCTTTCATATAAAAAAAAATTAATCATGATGTATTTTGCTCTTATCCAAAGGGCCCATACACATAGACATTTCAGTATGTATTTCTGTGCAGTGGCTTTTTAAAACATTTATTGCACAGGAACAGATACTGCAATGGCCACATGTAAGGGTCCTTGGTCTAAATATGGGGGCAAATTCACTAAAGGATGAATTAAGCCTGCGAATGCTTCACCACACTTCGCACCACTTCACCAGGCGCAAATTCGCTACCACTATGCCAATTCACTAAAATGCAAAGTTGCGTCTCTGCAGCCTAACGCTGGTGAAGTTTCACTAGTGTTAATTCATTACCCCAAGCGTTTTATAGCGAACTTTGCTAACGTTCGTTTTTGCCTAAAGAAACTTAGTTTTGCTTAGGTCAAATTGAATAGGGTGAGTATATATGTCTTTTAGATGTTGGTGGAAGTGCTTGAAGTGGCCACTTATTATTATTAAAAATGTCCAAGGAAGCAAAATAAATACAAAAGAGATCCTCTAATGCCCCTCAAATGGTAATTTTTTTTTAAAATAAACATTTTAATAGTTACAACTTTTAAAGACAATCCCACTTTAAAAAAAACTTTTATGACTCTTCGGCAAACAGGATATGATGTCACCAGGGTCGGACTGGGCCGGCAGGACACGGGGAAAAGACCCGGTGGGCCCAGGCCCGCTCTTGCACTCCCTCCTCTATCCGTTGCAGCGCCGGAAAAACTTACAAGCGATCATGCGATGAGGGTGCGGGAGGTATCGGTGGCACAGAATAGTTTGCGGCAGTCCGTCACTGACATAAGATTGTGGAGGATGTAGCTTCATCTTATCAGTTTGTCAGGTCTAAGCTGGTGAAGAAACTCTGGCAAAAGAGGTAACTTTTTGTTAATTTCGCACTTTAGTGAATTTGTGGTGTAACAATCGTTCACCTGAGCAAAAATTCGCCTGGCGAAAGTTTGCGAAAATGCACTAGCAATTGTCTCTTTCACAAGCTAATTTTCATCTACACCTGTTAGTAAATTGTGATGTTCCTGTGGATGGTATTTCTGGTGAAATTTCGCTAGCGATGGCCACTTCACCCTTGAAATTCTACTATAAAGTAAACGGATCTGCTGAATTGCCAGAAAAAAAATTAGTACTGGGAAATATACTTTCCATGTGACACTGTACATAGCATTTTTTTCAAGCAAAAGTAACTTCTTTTAATTCTAGTAAGACTATCCCTTTAAATTTACATGATGTTTTATGTTTTATATGATAGTGGTTTGTTTAGAGTAATTTCATTTTGCAAACTGCGTGTATTGTATAATCACTACAGATTAATTTGTTTGACTTGTGCCTTATTTATTAATGGCTGATCATCATATTGTAGCCAAACATATGGCACATTTGTCATCTGTTATCTTGCCCTCCTCAGTCTGCCACCTGTGCTTTGGAACTCAATTTAATATAAAACCTGTCCAAGAAATAAATTGGTTTTTATTTTGAGAGTGCAGAAAAAAAATTAAATCTGTTGTAGTTAATGTAAGATATGGTTCTAATTAATATAAAAAATGGTTAAAATAAGACATTCATGTTCTTAGAATGATTAGCAAGCTATAGTATACCTTATTAAACACCTACAGAATGTTTCCTCTCTTTTATTATGCTGTGCAGATTCTTGAGATTTTGACTTTGTTTTTTAAATTTTTCGGCAATACATAGAGAGGAAATATAGAGTGATAAGAGTTTAAGGTTGGTAAGACACCGATAATGTATAATGCTACCAACACCTATTTCTGATGAAGAAGGGTATGTACCCACAGGCATTTCAATGTACAAAAAAGCACAAGATTGATTGCTGATAAATAGTCATGCTGTATGTGTTCTAGAAGCTACATTGACTTTTGTTCAGCCGTTAGAGTTCAGATTAATTATTAATCACACACCCGACAACTGGTTTGCAACTGCCCAGAGGAGACTTAACATGGGCTGTGCCTCAGTAGAAGAAGCTTAGGTGCTCTACCTCTTAACTGGTATTATAATCCAAAAAGTACATCTCAATCATTAGCCATGCTTTAATTCTTCCTGAATGAATGTTTATTTAATGAATTCACATTCCAGTCTACTTCCTTGGTGCAGACTGCCTGATCTCTAATCATGGATCATAGTCACTCCTTTTTCAGTTTTAATAAGGTCTTTCCTTGTTGACCTCAGTCAAGTGTGGCCTGACCTGGGCCCTTGCTTTTTGGTAGTTGTTCGTGCTGCAAAATGGAACCTACTGTTATACAAAGACTCAAAGTATACTTGGTGCTATAATTGATAGCATACCCTTTTGTAATTTACAAAGATAATAAATGTCACAGAGGAGTTATGTGACTATGTAATAGCATGAGGGCAAAGGTCAAGTGCTTTTATACAGGCTCCATAATTCCAAGGGGACTGCTAATATTGTTATACATTTCAGTGGGGAGTATTCATTATAATCTACAATTCTGTAAACACAGTGTCTCCTTAACCTATTGTCTGTGTCCCTCTTCTCTGTGCAGCACTTACATTTCACCTCTCTCCAGTGCATCCTTTCCCCTGAGCCAACTCCCACTCATTCATTTCATCTCTGATCTCTCAAGCTGTCAATCTATTCATCTGTGTTTTCTGCCAACCATTCAACCCCTGCCTCTGTCTTTTCCTTTCCTGAGTCTGGTCTCTCCCATCTGTCTGATCACCTTGCTGTCCCAGCTCTACTTCTGCTGCCTCTCAATTAAACTTGTGCACACTACCACCAATCTGTTCACCTGTGCTGCCGCCAGCCCATCAGTTTCATTGTGCTGCCTCTTGCCCATCCCACCTTTGCCTTCTCCCAGTCTGTTCCCTGCCCATTCCCCTTTACAGGCTTTTTTCACTACCTGTTCTTTTGATCAGCACATATATCTGATTCTGAGCTGTAAGAAAGTAGATGGTGTAGGTGCTGGGGGATATAAAGGGATTTTGGAAAAGGGATGCAATGGTGCAAGGGCATCAAAACAGTGGACCAGCAGCTGTTACTGCCTAGTGAATATAAACAAACTTGTGCATGTCTCTAAGTTATAAACGGTGCATTATGATGTCAGAATGTGCTGTTTATAAGCATATTATTTACAGGTTGATAAATAGAAAAATGACCAATGAGATTTATGCCCTGGGCCTTCTGGTACCTTAAAAGGAACCCAGACAGCAGATCTTCTGAAGACATGACAGATTTCAACTGTACAAAACATACCTAACCTGTTCATACTAGTCTGCTCATGGGTTCAACCTCTCCCTAATAGACAGTAATCCAATAAACACATAGTAATTATTGTATTTGAATTTATTACATGAATTATTAGATTAGAAGCATTCATTTTAGAGGGGCATGTGCAAGGGGATATTTAGGAAAAATAACATTTGCTTCTGGGTAACTTGCTACATATACATAACCCTTTACTAAACACAAAAGAGGGCATCAGACAATAAGCAGACAAAATTCAGCATTTCAAATTTCCTTGGAACACTGAATACTAAAAAAAATTGTGAATGGATATAGAAATTTGCATTTAAAATAACACATTTTTAACTAATCAATGGTAAAGTTGATGTGTACAGAGGGGATTCAGTAAATGCATTTCAGAAAAATGATTGCTGCTTAATAGTCTCCTGAGAAAAATGCTCCATAAATAATGTGTTTGGAAAAGGATGCAAAAGCATTTTACTCAGCCTTACGCAGAATTTACATTTACCATTAAAAATGACTCACAACGTCTGAAATAATGAAAAGGGTTACAACATAATACATTCAGTCATGGAGTGGACCAATCCTCTGAGCTTCCACTGCTTATTGAAATAGACAAAGCTGCTTGCAATATGCATTGGCACTTTTCCAGAGAAAATGCAATTGTTTAGTTAAAATGAACCCCTTGATTTACCCATAAAATTCCATTTTAAATTGAATATGCATATTTTATGTTCAGATAAAGGAAATATTGTGCACTAATCCTTTCCTATTCCATTTAAATGGCAATGTAAATGCATCTTACAGACTTGTGATGCTTAAAGGGCCAGTAAAACAGAGAATGTGGTTACATACAGTAGTTAATTTGGGTTGAAAAAAGACAAAAGTTCATCAAGTCCAACCCCTCCAAATTAACCCCAGTGCACACACTGTATATGCGCTTACATAAACAGAACTAGCTATACACTTGCATATGTAAACTATATACAAATAAATATGCTAATCTAACTGTAGATCTTAAGATCACAATAATCTTGAATATTATGCTTGTTAAAGTCATCCAAGCCACTCTCAAAGGCATTAACAGAATCAGCCATCACATCAACAGGCAGGACATTCCACAACCTAACTGTCGTCACGGTGAAGAACCACCTATGTTGCTTCAAATAAAAAATTATTATCTCCTAGTTTAAAGGGATGGCCTCTCGTCCGTTGAGCTTTCTAAGGAAGAAAAGATTTCCTGCTTTCTGTCTACAATGTCCTCAGTATACATTTATACAGCATTTCCATTATATATAAGAAAGGTTTCATCTAATTGTGTTAAATATGTAATATGAACTTTTAAGGTTACCAGAGTGGGTACAGGCGCCCTAGGCAACCTGGCCGGTCCAGGCGCTGGCTTGGTGCACATGAGCAAACTGCCACTCGCATCCACATGCCTGCCTGGCGCCCCCCCTGATCTGCACCATAGGCACTTGCCTACTTTGCCAACCCCTAGTTCTGACCCTGAGTGTTACCACTTACATATTCTACTGTATAGTTTGGCTGATACTTACTATGCAAGTGGGCCCCACAGCACAGCCCTTTACTTTTCAAAGGAGTTTGTTTATATAATGGGTTTTACAGCAAACAGCATTTTTACAATATTAAGGTAGTGGTAAATTATATTACAATTCATTCCACCACATAAATCAATATATAATGCTACCTGCACCCAGGCAGTGTGCTTTGCCTTTGCATTTACAACAAAATAAAAATAAATAGAGAATGGGATGGTTTGCAGATCATTTAAAGCCAATATTAAATTGTAAATAGTATAAAGACTCCATATCAAATGTTGAAACTGAAATTTTTATTATTGTTTTCTGGAAAATATATCTTGATTTTGGGTTTGATGCCAGCAATACATTTCAAAATAGTTGAGACGGGGCATGTTTCCCTTTGTGTTGCATCACCTCCTTTTTTAACAATGCACTGTAAGCCAGCAACGTGTAGTTCAGAAAAAATAACATTTGTCAGTCTCATGCTGTATATGTATTATGTGCTATTAAATATAGGCTTTAAATTACGCCAGTGTGGAAAAAAGATTTGTAAATCTGACAGAGTCAGTATTTGTTTACTGGGCTGAAACCATTGTTGCTTTGAAGAATATAGTAATAAACCAATCGTAGATTGCCATTTTGAGCAAATTGCTTACCCTGTGCTCTTTATGACTCTCAAAAAGCAGAATAAATATTCTCACAAATAAATTACTGGAGCTATTTTACGGCACATAAGTAAATAGTGTAGCAGTTCAAATGATTAATGATTAATAACACCCCTCCAACTTCCAATAAGGAGTTATAGATAAGGAATGATTCTGACACTTTTTATTTTACATTTACCTCCCTTGTTTGGATTTTGGTAGTCAGGGTTAGTGATAGTTGAATAAATTTGGCAGACACAAATATGAGGCTAATTTCTGAGTTTCACCGCAAGCGAATTAATTTGCCCAACTGCCGCAACGGCAAAAAACCTGCTGCATAAAAATTTACAGGCGCCAAAATTATTTATATGAACAGTATTTATATGTATGTTGTTGTACACCAAGGGAAGGTGCAGGGGTTTACCCTCATCAATATTTTTATGAATCTGCAGCTGTTTAGCTTGAAAAATCACATATCTCTTTATCATCCTTTTTTTCCACATCTACCAATCAGATTGGTGAATAATGCTTATCTAGCAGCAATTTGTTTACAAACTTTTTTAATAGTTTTAGTTTCTGCTAAAAAATATGAAATGCATATATTTAGTTGACATTAAGGGGCCGATTCATGAAGCTCGAGTGAAGGATTCGAATTAAAAAAACTTCGAATTTCGAAGTGTTTTTTGGGCTACTTCGACCATCGAATGGGCTACTTCGACCTTCGACTACGACTAAAAATCGTTCGACTATTCGACCATTCGATAGTCGAAGTACTGCCTCTTTAAAAAAAACTTCGACCCCCTACTTCGGTAGCTAAAAGCTACCGAAGTCAATGTTAGTCTATTGGGAAGGTCCCCATAGGCTTGCCTAGGTTTTTTTTGATCGAAGGATATTCCTTCAATCGTTGGATTAAAATCCTTCGAATCGTTCGATTCGAAGGATTTAATCGTTCGATCGAAGGAATAATCCTTCGATCGTTCGATCGTAGGATTTGCGCTAAATCCTTCGACTTCGATATTCGAAGTCGAAGGATTTTAGTTCCTAGTCGAATATCGAGGGTTAATTAACCCTCGATATTCGACCCTTCATACATCTGCCCCTAAAAGCACAGAAAAAGCACCTCAGGTATACACACACACATTTATTCATACAGCCACTGGTGCTGTATGACTGTACATTTGACTGTCCAATAAATTTCAATCCAGAACAAATAGGGATCATAAAGCACTGATCTGATCCTATGATTGTTTGTAGCACTCTGGATACACATAATAGTTCCCAGCCTGTTTTGGGGAGATATCTAACTGCCTGCATTCAGTTTGTACAAAACCAAAGGGACGCATGGCTCTTATTTTAATTGCATTATCTTTAAATACATGGCAAAATGGAGTCATATATGCCAGTAAATGCCTGGAGGTAATTATTCTATATAATTCAGAATGCTAGATAACCTTTATTTTAAAGTTGTATTTCCTTGCTCAATTTCCAGCTGTTTTCTGAGTGTCATTGTTTAAATTAAGTGCATATACATCTATGACTCCATAATAATCTACCTGATTTTTGTTAGTCTCTATGATTGTGAAAGTCCACAAAAAAGTTGCTACTGAGCACCGTAGTGATGGGTGAATCTGACCCATTTAGAAAATTTGCAAAAATGGCAAAAAAAGTATTGCCCAAAGTATTGTATTGAATGACCTTTTTTGTGCCACATTTTTTAAACTAAGCAATATTTTTTACTATACATTAGAGGATATGGAAACACTGAAATATTTCGCTCATCCTAGCATCAATGTAAAGTGGTGCTGTTTTTGATAGCTGCAAACCAATAGTGCTTTTTGCCATAGCCCTTTGTGAGTTAACTTGCAAATGCTTAGCTAACATGGCTGTCCTCTCAAGGGACATTTTTATGTAATATTGTATTATCTGTTTTTTGGCAACAGAGAGGCCATATTCCATTTTAATAAGATATTACTTCTCCATTACCTTTCAATATGATAGGAATAATTAACTACTGTAAGCGTTATGCCACTGGGGGTAATTTTGAGTCCTTTGCTACCTGCATGATCTCTAGCACAGCAGCATTCATCAAACCACTTGAAATTGCTTATTGATAGACTGTATTTAGGTCATGTTCTAACACTGAAGCTGCAAGCTCAATCTTTGATCTTTATAATAATTATGGAAAAGCATCATATGGTCCCTTACATTCCAAGTTCACTCCAGTGCTGACACTTATGGATCAGGCAGTTGGAGTCAAAATCAGCAAGCATTACATGTATTATGTATTATATTATGTTTGGTTAGGGGTTAAATTGGAACAGATTTACTTGGCAAAATTATTATTCAAATGGAATAAAAAAGACTAACCTGTAGCAAAACAAAATCACTTGAAAAGCACTTTTCGTACATGAGTCTACTGTGCGCACACTGAGATTTATTGTTAGAACTAAATGGATATCTACTTTATAAACTCACAAAGAAAGAACTATAAATAAAGCAAATGATTGGCATGGTAAATGTACTCACAGTTAATACCTTATATAATTGTGCCAGTTTGGAATAAATTGCCAGCTATTTCCATGCCCTGTCATCTGGAAAGCAGCCGAACCAGCCAAATATCAAGGGAGTCTAGCAGGTTTAAGCCAGAATTCCTATCACAGTCACAAAGACTAAAGTAATAAAGCTCAATGGGGCAGATATGCATTTACCCAGTGGCAATGTTAAGTAAAGCTGTGCACTTAACATTCTCAAGGTCAACATCATTCCAGAAATTCACACAGATGGGGAACATCTGATAATGAAAATGGCTTTAAAAGATTGAAAAGAAGCCCATCAAATCTGATTAACTCGGTATAAGAGAATCAGCTGCACAATCAGGATTTAAATGGACTTTTCGTTGATGATTGCTTGAAAATCTCACAGGCTTGATTCATTAGCTGTCACGGAAAAAGAAAATTGACATTAAATACTGTGTAGATACAACAATCTAAAACAAATAAAATTGCCTCATTTCATTTAAAAGATATTTTAATTGAAGGTAATAGGAAACGTCTAAGAACAATTTCATTTGAATTACGTTAATGGACAAAAGGTTTATACAATTATACTATACTATACTAGTCCTCTTTCATATAGCAAGCCCCAGTTAGGAGCTAGGCCCTTGAAAATATGTAGGTGGTAAGTACATTGCTCCATTGTATGTGGTTCTCCTTTGCTAAGCTAGGGTGAGTCCAAAGAAAAACAATGATGCCCAAATTACTGTGAAATTTCCATTTTGTAACAAGATATGAGGCACTGAATATAGAAAATAAAAAAATGTACTTTAAATGTTATAAAGAAATAAAAAACACAGCACCAATGCCAGAAATGCGTAGGAACAATAAGTCCCCTAACTTGAAGCTGACCACATAACATATGTCTTTCTAAACCAAACTGCAAATCTTTGCTAAATGTATCAGTAAAATTTCCAAAAATAGGCTTACATTTTCCAGTATTTTATTTCCTACATATTCTTGTGTTTAAAGAAAAAAAATAACAAAATTACTGTACAGTAGGATACAAATATGAATAAAATAGCAAATCAATGTGGCAGATTTTGAGGGTAGAAACCCTCAAATGAAAATAGTGCATATAGTAGCAATTTTGGAAACACAAGGGTCAATTAAAACACCATATATAGTCTGTACTGTAATTTATGAATGATGATATATTACCTACATTTAGGGGGTTATTTACTCGATTTTTCTGGTTGAGTTTTTTTGGGGGAAAACTCCAATTTTTCATGGAAAAAAAACTTGAATATTTTGAGATTTATTATACCCCAAAATTGCTAAAAGTCCAAATCCGAAAATCCGCCATCTCAAACCTGTCGAGGTCATGTAGATGTCCCTTTTACAACTTGAAAATATTGTAATCTGCACTGGGTTTCACCTGATAATACAAAAAAATCTGGGTTTTCAAGATATAACCCGAAAAAATCGAGTTATTCAGGCATCAAATTAGAAAAATTGCACTATTTGATTTTTCACTCAAATTTGAGTCTATTCACGCACTGAATTTTTCAAATTATTTTATTGATAAATAAGTGAAAATCATGGATGGGAGACTGGTCGAGCTTGGTTTAAGAAAAAGATTAAATAAATTCGAGTTTTAGTAAATAGTTCCCTAAAATGACATATGAAAAGTAAATATAAAAGTCTCACTGAACCTTAAAAATTTAGGGGCCGATTCACTAACTTCGAGTGAAGGATTCGAAGTAAAAAAAACTTCGAATTTCGAAGTGTTTTTTGGGCTACTTCGACCATCGAATGGGCTACTTCGACCTTCGACTACGACTTAGAATCGAAGGATTCAAACTAAAAATCGTTTGACTATTCGACCATTCGATAGTCGAAGTACTGTCTCTTTAAGAAAAAACTTCGACCCCCTAGTTCACCATCTAAAAGCTACCGAACTCAATGTTAGCCTATGGGGAAAGTCCCCATAGGCTTTCCTATGTTTTTTTTGATCGAAGGATATTCCTTCGATCGTTGGATTTAAATCCTTCGATTCGAAGGATTTAATCATTCGATCGAAGGAATATTCCTTCGATCGCACGATCGAACTATTTGCGCTAAAATCCTTCGACTTCGATATTCGAAGTTGATGGATCTTAATTAACCCTCGATATTCGACCCTTGGTGAATCGGCCCCATAGTGTTATCAAAACAAATGCAAATTCAGAGCTAGAAGCAGCAACCAGCTTTCTTTTTACAACAACCCTATATCAGCTTTGATGCTCATCTTGTGTTAAATCTGGTTTTATATTGGCATCAACACATTTCATATTGCGGATATCTACAAACAAATAAAGGAATGAGGATGATGTCAGTTTCCTTGTTTGCCTCTGAAAGGAAGTGATCCCTCTAGAACCAGGCACATACAGTAAACTAAACTACTGAAACCATTGGTTCTCATACTGTACCTCTCTCTCATTTCATTTGAAAAAATATAACACAATAACAAAAAAATCGAGTATTTTGGATCAAAGTTTAATATGATAGAAATGGTTTATAGACTTATAATATCTTGACATTAATAAGATGCTTGTGCCTACTGTAGCACTAAACAACTTTGCATTTCAATGCTTAGCCAGTGCTTCTGCAGAGACATACTCCTTCAAATAAATGGGCCATGAAATCTCACAAGCAGCTCTGAATAAGCTAACAATACCAGCGATAATGTACATGCAGCTGTCACTGCAACCCATGCACAACAAAAATCAAATTACCAGAAATCCATAGCAGTACTATAAATATTTGACACATTAATGGACGCTGTCTTTTATAAAGCAAATGTTATATATTTTAATAATGGCCCGCTGGCCACAAAAATATATTATCTATTATTTGTTTGTAGTATGTCATTAGTGTACAACATCTAGGGGCCGATTCACTAACTTCGAGTGAAGGATTCGAAGTAACAAAACTTCGAATTTCGAAGTGTTTTTTGGGCTACTTCGACCATCGAATGGGCTACTTCGACCTTCGACTTCGAATCGAAGGATTCAAACTAAAAATCGTTCGACTATTCGATAGTCGAAGTACTGTCTCTTTAAGAAAAAACTTCGACCCCCTAGTTCGCCATCTAAAACCTACCGAACTCAATGTTACCCTATGGGAAGGTCCCCATAGGCTTGCCTAAGTTTTCCTTCGATTATTCCTTCGATCGAACGATCGAACTATTTGCGCTAAAGTCCTTCGACTTCGATATTCAAAGTCGAAGGATTTTAATTCCCAGTCGAATATCGAGGGTAAATTAACCCTCGATATTCGACCCTTGGTGAATCGGCCCCTTAGCATTGCTCTAGCTATAATCTTTATTTTTAAGAACAAGCTAAGGTTCTGTTTTTTCAAGTCCAATATAAAACAAAGAATATACGCTACCATTCGGATGTCCAATCTTAAGTATTAAACTGAACTCAGGATGGAGTTTGGTGATACAGTAATTATCATTCAGTATCTATAACACTCAAAACCTGTTGAATATTTTTCATTATTAGTTATAGTTTGTGATTTCTTCATGTTTTAAAGATACAAATATAAGAAACATATGCCTTTTGTATATACAAATTTATGACAACCATCACAGTATAGAAGTGGCTGCCAAACTGAAGGCATGCAGAAGTAAAAAGGGGTGCTTGGCCTGAAGACCAGTAAGTGTGAGACTTTGGGGAGTGTTTATTGGCTCCTCTAGATACACTGGAAAGGAAACCTTGAAGGTGAAGGTGTTATTGAAGGTGAAACCTAGGCAATACTAGAAATTCTTGTTATTTGAATGTGATGTCAAAATAAAGTATGCTTTATGTATTTATTCTCAAGAAAACCTTATAGTGGTTCTCATATAAAAAAAACTTTTTAAATAATTACCATATTGATCTTGCATTTTTATAGTGGCCTTTTGTATACTTTATTTCCTTTATCTTCTTACACATTACTGAATTAATGCTACTACATAAATATTCAGTTATTCCAATGGCAGTTTAATTAGTGTTAATATAGTGTATATTTGACTAAAATAGGAATTTATGTGCGGGTGCACTACCGTCATTGGCAAGGAAAGAAATACAGGCATTAATCAAAAGGCCAAAAATTCTCCTTCTAGTCAGTTTCCATACATAATAATTTAGTCCAATTTAAATGAGTTTTCCCATGTAAGTTAGCTCTTGACATTTTCTGTAATAGGAGGAAAAGTGAGAGACCAATAGAACAGATTAATATACATACTAGAGCTCTGAGTAGAGAAGTGGAGAAAGATGACATATGAAAAACAAATGCTATAAAATAATTTAACAGTTCATAACTGGAGAGAATTCAAAGGCAAATATTTGCCAGTATAAAAGGTCATGTACTGCAGACAGAAAATGGCAAGCTGAGGAAAAAAAGGATCAAGTATTAAATAGTGAAGCTGTTGCAGGATTAGTCATAGTGCTATCCCTAAAATACTTCCAGTATTAACCATTATCTAAAGCTTTAAACAAGGTAAACGCAGGGATGCAATTTGGCTAACCCATTAATAAAAGGTTATTCATTTTCTTTTTATCTTTTGACTGTACAACCAATTATTTCTGACAATGTAACATCTGGAGTATATCTGCTATGTGAATAATGTATGATTGGGATTAAATGGTGTTGACTCTCTTTGGCACTGGTGCAAAAACCTTCTGGGCAGCAACACACAGCAACCAGGCAATAATTCCTTGAATATATGGCAATTTTTCTTGAAAAGGAAGCCAGATCAGTTACATTCATAGATCTTTCAAGACACTACAGACCAGATGATCTCAATGTAGATCACAATAGATCACAAATTGGGTTAAGGGTGCCTGCAGTACGTACAGTTTGGTACGTTTTTTTATATTGTTGCTACAGGTATAGGATCCCTTATCCGGAAACCCATTATCCAGAAAGCTCCGAATTACACAAAGGCCTTCTCCCCTAGACTCCATTTTATATAAATAATCAAAATTTTTTAAAAACGATTTCCTTTTTCTCTGTAATAATAAAACAGTATCTGTACTTGATCCAAAGTAAGATATAATTAATCCTTATTGGAAGCAATACCAGATTATTGTTTTTTTTTAATGTTTACATGATTTTCTAGTAGACTTAAGGCATGAAGATCCAAACTACGGAAAGATCCGTTATCCGGAAAACCCCAGGTCCCGAGCATTCTGGATAACAGGTCCCATACCTGTACAGAAAAGTTGAAGCAACAACAATTGTAATACAAGTATAAGATTTATTATACATAATGCCTGGGACTTGGGTTTTCAGAATAAGGGCTCTTTCTGCAATTTGAGTTAGTGTTAATACAGTTACTCGGAAAGGGAGCCTCCCAAAGGAGATATTAGATCAAATTCTCAATCAAAATCTGACTCCCAACTCCTGCATTAAAGGACCTGTTCAGTGTAAAAATAAAACTGTGCAAAATAAATGTTTTCAAAATATTTACAAAAATGTACTCTATAAAAGGGTGTCAAATTTAATAGCTAGAAAACAACTTCCTCTGTTAGTCAGTGATTTGAAGGGGAAGGGGGCACATGGGACAGAACAGTTCAGTTAGTTTGTTTTTGATCCTAAGCGCAAAGGGGAGGCTCAAAAGCTAAAATTTAATTTTTTTCATGAATCTCTAAAAATTAATGGTTTCCCTTTTTTTAAAAAAAAGCTCTAAAAATTAGAGAACTATGAAGGGGGTTATTTACAAAAATCTGATTTAATCTCATTGTTTCGATAAAAAAAGCTTGACCAAACCACCATTCACAATTTTGCCTTATTTATCATTAAAATAACTTAAATAAATTGGATCGGGAAAAAACTTGATAAAATTGAGCAAAAACACAAATCATATGATTTTTACAGACTTTTCTCTCAAATCGCTAGATTTTATTTCAGGTTTGTGCCTGAAAACCCTGTATTTTTTGGATTATCTGTCTTAACCCAGCACAAACTACGATAGCTTCAAATTGGGATAGGGACATCTGCCTTATACATGACCTCGACAGGTCTGAGATGACAGAGTTTCGGACTCAGGCTTTTTGCAGTATCAAGGTATAATAAAGCTAAAAAAATTAGAGTTTTTTTCTCCTGAAAAATTTGAGTTTTTGCCCCAAAAAGCTGACCAGAAAAATTTGAGCTTTAGTGGAAAAACCACAAAAATCACTAATACAAAACTTTGCCAGGTAAAATTGCTGAGGTCCTATAGAAGTCAATGGGAGCTGCGCTGATCCTATTGGACCGTTTTAAATCAATTTGGACTTTTAGAGGTTTTCTGGGGGTTTTTCCCTGAAAAACACAAATTTTTAGAGGTTTTAGAAGTATTCATATTTTTTGGCGCATTATTTTCAGTTCATACTTTTTTTATTCAGATCTTTTAATACATGTCATGACATTCTAGTTTTAGAGAAAGTGAGTTTAATTGTGGTTTCAAAAACCTTTAAAACCACTAAAATTCGACCTTTGATAAATAGTCCCGTGTGTCCCTCCTTCAAGTTGATGACAAAGTAAAAGGTTAGAGAGCTGCAAAGCAGGAAGTTGGGTTCTGGCTATTACATTATACATCCTTTCGCTCCAGCATTTATAAATGAGATTTTTGACTAACTAATTATATTGAAAAAATTTTTTTATTGTGAACAACCTATCTATTTACCCAGTTTTATTTTTACACTCAACTGTTCCTTTAAAGAAGAAAAAAGGGTATCAAAAGGTATTTCTTGAATAGTAACAGAACACTTGGTTTTTTCCCTCACCAGATCGCTTTTTTAATTAGTGTTAGTCTTTCTGATTCTGAATTATTATTCTGAGTCTAGAAACTCAGCCGCCATCTTACTTAAGTAAACTGTTACTTCCTTTAACCACAAATCGCTTCTGTGCATGTGCCAGAAATCTAGCCGCCATCGTGTTGGAGCTGGGGAGAAAGATTAATTTTTCAAGCATGTGCAGTATAACAATATTTGTCGACTTTTATCCACATAATCCAAATTTTTTAAAAATTATTTCCTTTTTCACTGTAGTAATAAAACAGTACATAATACAAACTAAAATATAATTAAACAATATTGGAAGCAAAACCAGCCTATTGGGTTTATTTAATGTTTACAGAATTTTCTAGTAGACTTAAGGTATGAAGATTTTACGGAAAGATCTGTTATCTTGAAAAACCCAGGGCCCAAGCATTCTGGATAACAGGTCCCATGCCTGTACAATTTTTTTAAGGTTACATTCTCCTGTAAGGCAGAATAAAGAGAGACAGATGCCAGTGAAAGGGGGGGAGGGGTGTTAGTGAAGAGTAACTTGATTACTGCAGAACCTGTACCGATATTTTAAAATATTATAATATTTACATTTTTTAGTTCACGGGTGCTCACTAGATGATAATATGGAATAATATGAAATGTGTATGTCAAGTGCTGATAATGGTGCATTTACAAAGTAGATCTACATAGAACACACTCTCTGTATGTTTAATGATATGCCAAGAGCTTTCATGGTGTGTCTGAAATTCAGTTTGTGTAAAGAGTAGTAATGAGCACTCCAGCCATGGATTTGTGTCGAAATAGGCAACCGGCACTGTGCAGGGCCAGATTTACATAGTGGATGCCCTTAGGCCTGCTACTGTTCGCCGCTTCTGCACCCTTCCCTTTATTTGTGCAAATCATTCTGACTGGAGCAATGGGAATAGGTGGACAGGAAATTAAAAAAACTATTGTATTTCCTGCTCATCCCCAGTGTTTCATAACCAATGTGAGTGTGGTTGGGCAGCATGCCTCCCCCTAAAATCCTTGCTTGGTGGCCTTTCCACCAATCCGGGCCTGATGCTATGCATTATTATTTTCCCCTTCTCTTACCCACCCCTTTTTTCTTTCAATATCCCTTCCCAATATATTCCCTTCACCCGAAAACATTACCGATCCCACCCTATATAGTATAGTATTAACCAGTGAATAACTTACTGAATGTGTTGGTGCAGATGCTTGGGTGCTATTCTCATGTCTACCACTCGGTGGGGCTAGGACTTGGGTCGCATTGAAGTACATGAGTCCATTGAGCTTTAAAGTGATAATATTCAGATGGATAAAATATGTGGCTTGCCCTCCTGTTTTCATATGAATGAAGTATTCCAGCTTTTATTAAACAAGCAACACATCAATTATCAAAATAAATTATATATTAATTTATAGCATATACATAGATAATATTCAGAGGTTTTTATATACGGTGTTTCTATTTTTTTTTATAATAATACTGAAGCTTCTAATCATTTCATTTAATGGGAAGCAATGCTACATCTGTCATGCACTTATTTTTGCAAACTCATCCCATTTTCTTGCTAAATTAAATAGAATATTGATATCATAGTGGTAATGAGACATGTGACATTCACTACATTTTAAGGACTTAATTGTATGTATAAAATAATAATTATTCCTTACATAAACATTGTAATGTTTATATAAATATTAAGTCTTTGCAACACTGTGGACACATTTCGCCCTCTTTATGTTTGTTACCAACTGCAATGCATTAAATCAATGTATTCCAGCAGTGGCTCATGAAAAAATGCTACTGAAACTAAGAAAAAAATTACAAAATTTCTGCAAAATGTTTGTCCGTGTTTTTACCACAAATTACATTTTACATGTACAATATATATACTGTTGCGGGTAAACATTAGATAATAGTGCTTTAAAAGAACAAATATACGTTTTTATATTTAATTTAGAAATTTGGCATGGGGCTAGATATGATGTTCACTTCCCCAGTGCCCCCAACCATGTGACTTGTGCTCTGATAAACTTCAGTCACTCTTTACTGCTACACTGCAAGTTGGAGTGATATCACCCACTCCCTTCCTCCCCAGAAGCCCATCAGCAGCCTATCAACAAAAAAATGGTCAGCTAAACAGTAACAGATCTGCTGAAGAATTTGTTTGCGTTGCTAAAAATGAGAATAGTACCCATGCAGGAAAAGCCTGGTTTCCTGGCCACTCCATATCAGCATTACAACCGAGGGGGCTCCTCTCATCCCATCCCCGCCCATAGACCAGAACATCCCTCCCCCTCTAAAATTTTAAAAAGGCATCCCCTGAGCAAACTTACTTTATCTTTTTTCTTTCTGTCCTTGCTCTGCTATGACCTGGGTATTTGTAAGCTCTCCTAGGTGAATCCAGGGCAGGGTGCTTCTCCTTCCTCCCCTTCTTGCTAAGTCGGGGATTGGGGCAGACAAAGGGTTAAGCCTTGGGTGTCTTCGACTATTTCCTCCATGTTGTCTCCCTGAGCGTGGCATCGAAGTGACTTGGAAGTTGCTTGTGCTGCAAAGGAATCCATGGTAGATGCTATCTACATTTTCTCTCATGTATGCCTTCCTATACAGAATAGGATGCAGCTGCTACCCCTTTTTTCGCTCTTGTGTCAGGAAAGGTAGGTGACTGAGGAGAGATGTGCTGTTTTTTCAGTATGGCCATCCTGGTAGCATGTAGAAAATGTTTTGTTGCTCACTTTTTGTAAACCTACTTCTCTATTTAGGTTGTTGGTATGGATTACTTAGCATCAGGTGCCTCTGCCTTCCAAGCTAGGTAGGTCCCTCCTTTTTTCTTCTTCTTCCTTTTCTTTTTCCCTCTCTCTCCCTTTTTATTTTTATTTTGGGTTTTTTTTCTCTTCTAGCTTGCCAGAAGATGGGTCTTCTAAAAAGCGCAAAGGTCCTTCTACAGGTCCCCCAGGAATGTATGGGTTGCTTCAACCCGCCTCAAACAGGCAACAAGTTTTGCAGATCCTGCTGGATTCTGCAGTTCTGCTTCTGGTCCTTCTACCATAGCCCCAAGGGATTTGGAGAACAATCCTGGTCTGGGTAGAGAGGAAGTCTCCTCTGAAGATGAATCCTTGTCTCTGGAATACTTGCGGATGTCTTTTTCAACTCTGAGGAGGAATCAGAAAGTCCCAAGGACACGTTTGACCTATCCTTAGTCTCCCCACTTATCAATGCTGTCAGACAGACTTTAGGGGTAGAGGAGGATGGGGAAGGGTGAGTTACCCTAAAGTTCCTGCCATCCTCTGCAAAAACGCGTCAAGCTTTTCCACTTTTCCAAGAAGTCTCAGACCTCATAAAGGCTGAATGGCAGAAAGCCGCCAAGAAGGTCTCTTTTGTTTCTCAGGGGACAAGATTTTCTAAGCTATATCCATTCAAGGACTCAGAAACCAAAGAATGAATTTCTGCCCCTTCTGTAGATCCGTCTGTCATACATCTAGCCAAAAAGACGACACTTCCCATCGACGACAGTTCTGCCCTAAGGGATTCTATGGATAGGAGGTTGGAGTCAGACCTCAAAAAGGCTTTTCTGGTGGCAGGAGCTGCTTGCAAGCCAGCAGTAGCCTTAGTCTCAATGGCCAAGGCCATGTCCCTCTGGATCGACGGGATTGAAGGAGCTATTTCGGAAGGAGCCTACTTAAAAGAAATCTCCTCTAGACTGGCGGAACTAAAGTTGGCTATGGGGTTTATCTCGGAGGGCACAGTGGATCTCACCAGGCTGGCAGCACGTTCAATGGCTCTCTCAATGGCGGCCCGACGAGCTCTGTGGCTCAGACCATGGGCGGCAGATGTCTCATCTAAAATGAGCCTCTGTACCTTACCTTTCGAGGGCTTGTGCCTATTTGGATCTAAATTGGATGATATCATATCCAAGGCCTCAGGGGGAAAAAGTCTATTTTTGCCCCAAGAGAAGAGAAGCAGAGTCCCTTACTTTAAATTGAGGGTCAGGAAGACCCAGGACCGGGCTGCAGTAGTCTACGTCTACAGGAGAAGACTACAGACCTTTTTCCTGGAGGAAGGGACATGCCTCCTTTGCTAGAGGGGACAAGTCAAAGCCTTTCCAGACAAACAAAAAAGCCATCCTGACTCCAAGGGGAAGGTAGGGCACAGGTTGATAGACTTCCTAACATCATGGAGGTCTACCATCTCAGACCAGTGGGTTTTAGACATTTTAACAAGAGGCTACCTTCTGGAGTTTGTCTCAGTACAAACAGACCATCTTTTTCTGATCTCTCCTTACCCCAGCAAAGGGGAAAAAAGAGAGGTCTTGGATCAGTATTTGCATTGGCTGATAAAAGAAGAAGTGGTGTCTCCATTTCCACCAGAGGAGCAGAGAAAAGGAATCTACTCGATTCTCTTCTTATTGAAAAAGTCTGCCGGGGAATGAAGACCTATACTAGATTTAAAGCTAGTCAACAAACACTTGAAAGTGCAAAAATTCAACATGGAATCCATTTTCTCAATCATTGCAGTAGTGTTTCCACAAGACTGGCTTCTTTCAATCGATCTACAGGATGCCTACCTCCACATACCAGTAGCTCATTCTCACCAGCGTTTCCTTCACTTCACTATAGCAGGAAGACACTTCTAATTTCGCTGTTTGCCCTTCTGCCTTTCCACCGCTCCAAGAGTTTTTTCAAAGGTACTAGTCACCCTGATAGCAGCTCTCAGACTAAAGGGAATCTCCATCTGGCACTACCTAGACAATATTCTCCTGTCAGCGAGAACAAGGGAGACTCTACTGACACACCGCGACCGAGTCCTCAGTTTCTTGGAATCCCATGGCTGGCTTGTGAATTGGGGAAAAGAGTCATTTGTCTCCATCCCAGTCCTTAGTCTATCTAGGGGCTTGGTTCAACACCCAGAAGGACTCAGTCTCGCTTCCTCTCCAGAAGGTCGGGGCCCTTGTCAACTTAGCCTCAAGTTTCCAATTAAAGGATTGGGCCACAGCCAGAGACTTGATGTCCCTGCTTGGCTCCATGGCAGCGACCATTCCAGTAACAAAGTGGGCGAGGTGACACATGAGGTCAGCCCAATATCTGTTCTTGGACCAATGGAACAGGGAAGAGAAGGATTGGGATCAGAGGATCCGTCTCTCTCAGTCCTTCAAGAATTCTCTTCTATAGTGGATATCAGAGAAGAACTTTATGAGAGGATATTGCCTCTTTTAACCACATTGGAAGGTCCTAGTTTCAGATGCCTCTACTCTGGACTGGGGAGCCAGATTGGGGACAGAATGGGTCTAGGGAAAATGGTCTACTTGTCAGACCAATGTACCTTCAAACATCTTGGAGATAAGGGCAGCAAAGTTAGCCCTGTTTGCTTTTGCGGATGTTTTCAGAGTCTCTTCAGTCAAGCTCATTTTGGACAACACCAGTGCTTGTAGCATATATCAGGAGGCAGTGGGGAACGAGGAGCAAGTTGTTGCTTCTAGAAGCCCAGCCCATTATCCAGTGGGCAGAGAAAAATCTGACCTTGCTGACAGTGGAACTCTTCCAGGGATCAAAAATCTGGAGGCAGACTTCCTGAGCTGAAACTATATCTCAAGTCATCTAGTGATGAGATGGGGTCTTCCAGAGATCAATCTTCCAGCATTCTTTTCAAGAAAACCTTGCCCATTAGCAATGGGGTTGGATGTATTGCTCCAAACTTGGTCCTTCAGGCTAGCTTATGCCTTTCCTCCATTCCCCCTCATCCAGAAGGTCCTTCTGAAGCTCATTCAGGCCAAGACCGAATTTTTTCTGATTGCCCCAAACTGGCCACGCAGGCCATGGTACCCCTTGCTCCTCAAACTTTCTAGCCCCTCGGTGACCTCTTCCCAGGAGGAGGGATTTGTTGAGTCAGGGGCCTCTTCTTTATCCAAACCCAGCTGCCCTGTCTCTACAGGCTTGGAGGTTGAGCGCAGTATCAGTAGATGTATAATCTTGTGTATATCTAAGGCTTACCAAGCTCAAGGCAAGCTAGCTCCAGAAGGTTTAAAGGCCCACTCCACGAGGGCTGTTTAGTATGGGCAGTGCTGGCGGATGTCTCGACTCCACAGATCTGCGAAGTAGCCTCTTGGTCTTCAGCTCGAACCGTCATCAGGCACTATCAGTTGGACTTGTCTTCTTCAAGTAATCATGCCTTTGCAGCTGGTACCCACCTTGCCTTGCATTCTTATTAAAGTAATTTTTGCATCAGTCCCTGTATATTATTTTTCCCATCCATTAGCCTTCATGGCTCGGTATATCCGGTTGTAATGCTGATATGGAGTGGCCAGGAAACAGGAGAATTCTTTCATACTTACCGTAATTCTCTTTTCCTGGCCACTGTCCGTACCAGCATTTACCACCCCAGTTGGGACAGTTGCTTTATATTAGACGAAGTAAGTGTGCTCAGGGGGTGCCTTTTTAAAGTTTTAGAGGGGGAGGGACGTTCTGGTCTATGGGTGGGGATGGGAGGAGCCCCCCGGTTGTAATGCTGATATGGAGAGTTGCCAGGAAAAGAGAATTATGGTAAGTATGAAAATATTCTCCTATTTTTCCTGCTTGGGTGCTAGTCTTCTGTCTACCACTAGGTGGGGCTAGTACTTGGGTCGCATTGAAGTACAATGGGAAGGGGAGCAATTAAAGCAGTACCATCTTCAAGTGCTGGCTGCTTTTCAAAGCTCAAAATCAGGCACAACGCATTGATATGGCCTCCACACAAATATAGCAACAAAATACATTTGTTGCTACAAGAATACAATTTTGAATGGTAGAGTGAATTATTTGCAATGTAAGTGTAATTTAGAAATAAAAAGTAGACCATAAAAATCATGACAGAATTCCTTTAATGGACCTAAAGGAAAACTACTTCCCTAGAATCAATACGAAACTGACAGTTGGGGGGTTATTTATCAAAGATCAAGTTTTTTCCATGAAAATTTTGAGTTTTAGAGGGTATTTTTTTGACCGAGTTTTTTTCCAAAAAAAAAAAAAAATCGAATTTTTCGAAATGTATTATACCCTGAAGCTGGAAATACCTTGAATCAGAAAAATACACCATCTAAAACCTGTCAAGGTCATGTAGAAGTAACTGGCAGAGGTCCCTTGAACCATTTGAAGATGTTAATGTTGATTTTTTCGGTGGGTTTCGGTCGAAAACCCGATTCATTTGAGCGATTGGAGTTCTTTTCTGCGGAAAACTTGATTAATTTGAGTTTCAGGTTGTTAACCCCGAATTCACTGATTCCAGTTTTTTCTATTTAAATTTTTTCTTAAATTAGAAAACATTCAAGTTGTGTGTTCATTCAAGCTATAAAAAAACCTCACAAAGCTCTAAAATTAAACTTTTGATAAATAACCCCCTGTCCTATGAAATAATATTACCAAACTGGAATATATATATACCGGTAAATATTGCTCTTTTACATCTCTTACCTTAAGCCACCATTTTGTATTGGTCTATGTGCTGTCTCAGAAATCACCAAACCAGAAATACTACAACTCTAACAGGAAGAAATATGGGAGTTAAAGATGGAACTTTGTCCTTTAATTGGCTGATGTAACCTATGTATGGGTGCCCTTGGTTTGTTTGTGCGCCATGCATTGTATGGTCCTAGGAGCCATCCTCAGTACTTAAAATGGCAACTTTCTATTTAGGATATTCAAAGGCACATATTACTAAAAAGTACATTTTTATTAAAAAATATATATATATTTATTTAGATGAAGCAGTGTTTTACAATTGAGCGGTTTTAGGCAATATATTTGTATAGAGACCTACATTACTTATGTGTATAGTTTTCCTTTAACATTCTTACCACCTTGCCAAAAAGGTATCAATTAAAATGTTTTCTAACTTTCTAACACAGAAAAGCAATTAAGATATTTCAAAAAGTGCAGATCCAGTTAGATATTTTGCAGTGCTTTTCCCATTAAAGCTTGTACAGTTGCATGTGCCCTTTGATGCAATTCAGTTTCAAATGCTCTCAAAATCGTTGCTGCTTGGATGTTGACATTTCCACCAATTGGTGGAAGAATTACAAAAAAAATAATAGGCTCCTTAATTTAAAAATTTTAATTTTCACAGGTTTTTTTTTCCAACGTTAGATACTATTTTAGACAGAGATATGGGTGAACTGAGCTTATTATATACCATTCATAAAATGCTTATACCTACTTATACTCATCTAAATATGTGCCTGCTTTTGGTGCATGAAGTGTAGGGTGCAAAATGTTCCCATTGTATAATATGAAAAAAACTATTTGCTTAACACCATAGGAAAATTAGTATAATTCAAAAAGCATTTCAAGAGTATTTATATTTCAACACACATGATCTGCAATCATGTATACCATTTGTGATTACAGGGAATAAAATGTCTCCCTTTTATACGTCAGCATAATATTCACAAATTACACATCAATGCATTAATAAGATGGTGAGAAAGTTTTGTTAGCATTGCCATTAGCTAAATACCAAATATGTGATAAGAGCACATCAACATCTTACAAAAGTATGGGTGGCTTGTTCACATAATGTGCTTTATTTTAACATTTCTAAGACCACTTACTGAATTCAAAGTTTATCTGCTCACAGAGTGCATTAATATACACTATACTACTGCTATAGCTAACGTCTTTTTTAGCTACATAGACCATTAAAACACTTTATGATTGAGAAGGTGTGTGATTGACAAGGAATTCTTCTGAACATCACAAATTAGTGCTAAGATGCTATTATGATATGCTAACTTCTGGGCTGTTTCTTTATTTTACTAACACTCTGGTGAACAGTGATTCCCCCTAGGTACTGCTTGAAATACAATTCAAAGTGGTTTAATGCATTAAGTTTCATTACAACTTAGACATGTTTATTAATGTTGGCCCATGTTTGCAGCTATGCCAGACCCAGTTCTCAAAATGGGAATACAAATAGACAGATATGACTATAAAGATTTTCATTCATCCAGGTCATGGTATATCTAGTATAGGTCAATCTAAAAACAACTGGACTTGCTGAGTAATCAATGAAGACGTTTCACTACTCATCCGAGCAGCTTCTTCAGTTCAAATGACTGGTGTGGGAAGTTTTCGGCATATAAACTCTTCCACTAATCCATTTACAATGGCACATTGTAACTCTTCAAAGGGGTGACATCTGAAGAAATCACTATCCTGCCAGCAGATAAAGGGCGATGCACAGTTGTGCTCAACACAACTGACTATGACTGCAAGATAACCACTCTGCTCAGTGATAACAATACATATGAACCCTTAGGGAAAGACCCAACCAGTGGTTACAAGAAAAAGGTGATCAGTTGCCTACAACAACTTGAAAAGGAGGAAGCCATTGATCGAATTTTATACCACCGTCTGTATCCCAGGGAAGCCACACCATGCTTATACGGACTCCCCAAGATACACAAAGAAGGAGCCCCACAGTGACATACAGCATTGCAAAATTCTTGGCTAACATCTTAGCCCCGTTGGTAGGCAATACAGTGCATCATATCCAGAATGCCAAAGAGTTTGTAACCAAGATTCACGGTGTTACACTAGAGGCAGAAGAAACAATGGTGTCATATGATGTCATTTCATTGTTCACATGTATACCTACGACAGAGGCGATTGAGACTGTAAGAAATCGACTGCAACATGATAACACCCTCAGCAGCAGAACGAAGCTCAGTCACAACCAAGTTTGTTTGTTGCTAGATTTGTGCCTTAACACCACATACTTCAAGTACAAGAACCTTTTTTTATAGAGAGAAACATGGCTGTGCAATGGGTTCTCCAGCCTCTCCCATTGTAGCAAACTTGTACATGGAGGAAGTGGAAAGGAGGGCCTTACGTGAATAAACAATTGCAGCAGCACTCCGATATGTGAAAAGACTTTTTATTCGTGCAACAACGGCAACGTTTCGGACTATTCCAGTCCTTTATCAAGCCACTTTTGGCATGATAAAGGACTGGAATAGTCCGAAACTTTGCCGTTGTTGCACAAATAAAAAGTATTTTCACATATCGGAGTGCTGCTGCAATTGTTTATTCACGTGTGGAGAACCTATGCAGAGAGGAGTTCAGCGTGCACCCGAGACTGCAAACAGTGAGTTGTGTGAGTGTGGCACTTTACCTCTGACTTTGTATGGAAAGGAGGGCCTTACTTACTTTCCAGGGAACTACACCGACTCACTGGTTCAGGTATGTGGATGATACTTGGGTTAAAATCAGATCCAATGAAGTGGCGGCCTTTACAGAACACATTAACTCAGTGGACAATAACATCAAGTTCACAAGGGAAGATGTCCACGAGAACAAACTTGCTTTTTTGGACTGTTTGATATGTATCCAAGAGGGGGTTAACTTGAAGACGGAAGTATACAGGAAACCCACTCATACGGATCAATATCTGTTGTTTGATTCCCACCATCCACTGGAACACAAACTGGGTGTCATTCGAACCCTGCACCACCGGGCGGAATGTGTGGCAACTGATACAGAGTCCAAAGACAAAGAGCAAAAACATCTCAGAGGAGCTTTGAAAGCGTGTGGTTACCCAGAATGGGCCTTTGTCAAAACAGCAGCAACCAAGCCCAACAGGAACACCAATAGAAATAACCGCCCGAAGACACATAGTAGGCAAAACATAGTCATCCCATATGTAGCTGGAGTGTCAGAGAAACTCAGGAGGATTTTCAACAAACACCATGTCCCTGTGTTTTTCAAACCTAGCAACACACTGAGACAAAAACTGGTACACCCAAAGGATTCAACACCAAAAGAAAAACAAAGCAATGTGGTATACGGAATCCAGTGTAGCGAGGAATGCACAGATCTATACATTTGTTTAGATACGTTTGAACGAGGCGTGAAAGAGGCGAATCGTCAAGGTGGAGAGACCATCTCTGAACAGAGGCGGGGGCCTTCGACACCACCTGTCTGCTATATACAATGCTGTTCTAACTTCTGCACCCCGGCGGATTCAGAACACTTCACACATCCATTCATGCAACTCTCACAAGTAACACCTGTATCTAGGAGTTGCATGACACATTGGATAATCCTATCACAACTACACAGAATCAACACCTCTGTGAATTTCTTCAGATGTCACCTCTTTGAAGAGTTACAATGTGCCATTGTAAATGGATTAGTGGAAGAGTTTATATGCCGAGAATTTCCCACACCAGTCAGTTGAACTGAAGAAGCTGCTCGGATGAGTAGTGAAACGTCTTCATTGATTACTCAGCAAGTCCAGTTGCTTTTAGATTGACCTATACTAGATAAATAGACAGATAGATATAGACAGACAGATAGAAGATAGATAGATAGATAGATAGATAGATAGATAGATAGATAGATAGATAGATAGATAGATAGATAGATAGATAGATAGATAGATAGATAGAGCGATAGATAGAGTGATAGATAGAGCGATAGATAGAGCGATAGATAGAGTGATAGATAGAGATAGATAGATAGATAGAGCAATAGATAGATGATTAGAGTGATAGATAGATGGATAGAGCGATAGATAGATGGATAGAGCGATAGATAGATAGATAGATAGATAGATAGATAGATAGATAGATAGATAGATAGATAGATAGAAAGAAAGAAATATAGACTGTATTAACAATAAATTACTTCCATTAATGAATCTGTTTTAAATGTCTTGAGTTCCATCCATTAATTTGGGATGCTAGAATATATGTCAGAATGCCATGCATAACTTAATTGTAATGCAATATGTGGATACTTCACTAAGTAAGTTGCAAATTACAAATGGGATGCTTAAATACAGCAGAAGCTCTTTGATTCGCTTTTTAAGACCGCTAAGATGAATGTGGTTTAAGACAAGACAAGTTAGCAACAGAATTTAAATGAGTAACCATGAAAGAAAACTTTTCACTGTGCATAATTAGTATAAGGAAAATGCGCATATATTTCCAACGTTCTTTTTGCTTCCATAAAATGCAAATTTTAGGGAGAAATAGGGAGGGTGAACTGTCAGCATTTGCCAGATTGTAAATCTGACTTTTTGTTTATACCAACGTATGCCGCCTCAGCAAGTGCCTTTATTACTGTACTATATATTAATATTAAGTGCATTTTAAATGTAAGTCAGCAAGGCCCCAAGTCTTTCAATACAGTAACTTTAGATTTTATTTCTCAGAGTATTTTAAGGACAAACAAATCCATTTTTTCTTAATACAAACACACTTAAGAAAAAGAAATGGCTTGCAAAACTACTGAGGATTAGGCTCTACAAAAAGAGGTTAGTTGTTCTATATACAGTACATATGTAATTATTTATTCTCCAGTGGAAAGTCTTCTATCGCTAATCTCCTAATTAGAACATTAACATTGTCAGGACTTCATTATATTAGCAGTGTAAAAACTGCTAGTATCATAAAATCAAAAATTTTTTATTAATTTGCAGAAGAACGAGAGCGCTCTGAGCAATGTTACATTGTTATATGGAAAGATATATGTCACCATTAAATGTACTTTCATGTAAAAATGTTCAGTTGCAGTAAAGCAATGCTATACCTAGACATTAAACTGTTCATGTTATGGAGAGCTGGATAAATCCTCATATACTATGAGTAATTCATTCCATATAAGTGTTGGCTCATCTCCATTAAGGCCTTGCATTTTGTAGTTAAAGGAACAATTCAGTGTTAAAATAAAAACTGGGTAAAAAGATAGTTTGTGCAAAATAAAAAATATTTCTAATATAGTTAGTTAGCCAAAAATTGAATCTATAAAGGCTGGGATGGATATCTAACATAACAGAACACTACTTCCTGCTTTTCAGCTCTCTAACTCTGAGTTAGTTAGCGACTCTAAGAGGAGCCACAAGGGACATAACTGTTGCAATTGCAATTGCAATTGATTCTTAGCATGCTGGTCAGATTCAGATGCGTTTTGAAAAAAACAAGTTTCCTGTGACAGTATCCCTAAGTTTGAAGTCCTGGATCATTGCTGTAATTGAGATGCTGAAACTTAAGGCTGGTGCAATGTTTAGTATATAAAACATGGCATTTTAACAATTTTTATGTTTAGGGTTTAATTCTCATTTAAGTCATACTCTTCATAGACATATAAGGCAAAACTAATCATGGTTAACAAGCCACAATTTGCTCTAAACTGGTCACTTCCTGTATTTCACCAGACACCAGTCTGACAATATACTATTTTAAATTATACAACCATAAAACCATCAAGTCTTTCTACATGATCATTTTCTAAAGATGGATAAATAGTACTGCAAACCTGAACTAAACTAAGTTTCGTCCTGTGTATGCCCAGGTTTAAATGTATTAAAACATTTCCACATAAAAATATCAGGCACTTGCTCAATATTATTTGGCATGAAAAGCTAGAGGCAATGCAAGATAATGGCCGAAATTGCCTAGTAAAAGATAAAAAGTGTTTTACATTTAATCATACAATTGAAATACCCCGGAAGGTTTCATGATACATGCCAGAAGGGAATCATTTATTTATTATTAATAATCCAAGCAGGAGACCTCAGAAGTCAAAAGAAAATTTAAACCAGATGGAGGAAAACATAAATCTTTAAGTGAACATGAGACTCTTGTTATATAAGGAGGACAAATTATAATTTGCTGAATGCAGAATATAGTTATATATTAGTGAATGCTTATCTAGAAGTGCTTAGCATTTAAATTCAAAATGGGATGGGAGCATATGATTGCCTGTAATTCACAGAATTCTGTGTTTTTAAAACTGTTTATGATGATCCATTATTGTTTTCTTGTATTGCTCTTAACATGGTTTAAAGAGGATATTTGACATGAGATATGGAGAATTTGACCAGTTTCGTTTCGCCAACGCCATACAAGTCTATGGGCAAACCCTGTGGGGCTTAGTGTAAGGGCAACTTGCAACGTGGCGTTAATGTCACTCCACAGTCCACAACCTCACTGTAAGAACCACCTACACTGCTTCAAATGAAAGTTCTGTTCCTCTAGTCTGAAGGGGTGGCCTCTGGTGCTTTGATACGTTTTATGGGGAAAAAAGATCCCCTGCTATTTGTCTATAATGTCCTCTAATGTACTTGTAAAGTGTAATTATGTCCCAGTGCAAGTGTCCAGGGAAAACAACCCCAACCTCTACTCTCATAATTTAAGTCTTCCATCTCTCTAACCAGTTTAGTTGCACTTAGTCTCTGCACTCTCTCCAGCTCATTTATATCCCTCTTGAGGACTGGAGCCCGAAACTGCACTGCATATTCCAGATGAGGCCTTACCAGGGACCTATAAAGAGGCATAATTATGTTTTCATCCCTCGAGTTAATGCCCTTTTTATGCAAGACTTTACTGCCTGGGGGAAACCATATATGTAATTATCAAACAATTTTCTGAGTATAAGAATATACTGTTCATGCCACATTAACCAAAGCATCTGTGAGCATGGCCGAGGCTAGCACTGATTCAGGGTCACCCTGCATCCAGCTGTTTAACACTCATCAGAGTAGGATAAGATTTCTGAACTGTATTATGCTCAGACCATTTCCTAATCCATTTCCAATCACTGTCACACACATACAGCTTTCAGAAGGTCATCAAGAATCAGCAGGGACATAGGCATAAGACAAGCCTGAGTGATTTTGCGCTTTATCATATATAATAACACAAATAATGGATTAATTTATTTGTGAGATAAAAGTCATCTTATCAACAGCAGGTGCACTTTGCTTTGCAGTAATGCTTCATTTTCCATTATCTTTTTGGGGAAATCATTCTGTTTTTCACATAACCACTGTATATAATCATCAGAAAGGTTTCCTTTGATAGAGCTTACCTTTTCAGACTTTCTGTTTCATAATAATATAATGACAAATAACACGCATTTTTGTTCAGACAATTTTCTTCTGATTAAACAGAAAATATGTATAAGCTGCATAAAGCTTTAAGTAACAGGTGCATCGGGGATGCAGTACATACGTGAAACTGGGTACTATCGCCAAAATGACTATTTAATACAGTATAAGCTTTATCTCATAGAAATATGAAACATTCTAAATATAGTCAATTAAAAATTCTGTACCATTTCTGAAATCATCAAGTTACTCTCCACTATCTCCCTCTCAGCATGTTTCATTGTTTCATTGTTTCTCTTATGCAGAAGGCAGAGTCAGATTTTCATTGAGAGGTAGATCTAATATGTCTTTTAGGGGAGGTTCTAACAGATGATATTGAATCATCCTTCCAAGTCCTACCAGAAGGCATGGGCTCCGTTGCCCAAGTGTCCCAGGCACCACCCGCAAACAGCTTGAGCGGGTAAGTCCCCCTTCACCGAAGCTAGGGAGGGCTCACCATCCCCACCCCCCGAAGGGGTTTGGGGTCGTTTGGACTCCCCTTCGCTGAAGCTAGGGGGAGTCTGTCTACCCTGGGTTCTGCCGAAGCTTCCCCCAGGGCATGTCATGGCCTGCGAGTCCAGCCAAAGGGACTAGGACCCCATCCAGGGTGCTCAAACCAAACACGAAAAGGGTGCTGGAGAGAGCGGTGCAATGCCATTGCCTTGTTAGGGCTCCAGCTGGTGGCTGGCAAAAAGAAAGAAGATGAAAGGAGTAGTGGAGAAAAGATTTCCCCCCCTAGCCAAGCAGCCAGGGATATGGGAAGCGAAGCAAGATTAAGCAAGCACGTGTATTATGCAAGACCCAAAAAAAGTGGATTAAGCACTTCTCCATATAGGATCACTGTGCATCGCTTTGGTCAAGCTTCCACTTCATCGGCCTATTCCAGCGTATCTTGGCTGCCCTTTTATTAGACACCAGTGGGATCACCTGACTATAGTTGGAGGGGGTGGGAGCTACAACATGGAGCTGGTCACTGCTCTTGTAGAACTATAACAAACAAGGGAAAGTTGTGCTCACCACTAGTTTTTAAAAACATTAGGCGGGGGTGCAATGAGGGTGTGACCACAAAATACATATAGACAAATACAAGATTCCTCAGCACTCAACCCATTATCAATATATTTAAGACAGAGACATTTTGTGCATACTGCTACTGAAAAATGCCTTACCCTTTAAACAAAACAGGGATTGTTTGTCCATATATTGCAATATATTTAAGCTGGCCAACTACGTCAAAGTCATCCCACATCTGGCCAGTCCTATGCTCAATTTTCATCTGATTCATTAAGAATTCTATGGTTTAATTATACATTTTATAAAAGGGACGAATACGTTTTACCTGCAACTTACTAGCTGCTTTCAAAGTAAAACTCCCAAACTTGGCTGCCCTTTTATTAGACACCAGTGGGATCACCTGACTATAGTTGGAGGGGGTGGGAGCTACAACATGGAGCTGGTCACTGCTCTTGTAGAACTATAACAAACAAGGGAAAGTTGTGCTCACCACTAGTTTTTAAAAACATTAGGCGGGGGTGCAATGAGGGTGTGACCACAAAATACATATAGACAAATACAAGATTCCTCAGCACTCAACCCATTATCAATATATTTAAGACAGAGACATTTTGTGCATACTGCTACTGAAAAATGCCTTACCCTTTAAACAAAACAGGGATTGTTTGTCCATATATTGCAATATATCTATTAAACCATAGAATTCTTAATGAATCAGATGAAAATTGAGCATAGGACTGGCCAGATGTGGGATGACTTTGACGTAGTTGGCCAGCTTAAATATATTGCAATATATGGACAAACAATCCCTGTTTTGTTTAAAGGGTAAGGCATTTTTCAGTAGCAGTATGCACAAAATGTCTCTGTCTTAAATATATTGATAATGGGTTGAGTGCTGAGGACTCTTGTATTTGTCTATATGTATTTTGTGGTCACACCCTCATTGCACCCCCGCCTAATGTTTTTAAAAACTAGTGGTGAGCACAACTTTCCCTTGTTTGTTATAGTTCTACAAGAGCAGTGACCAGCTCCATGTTGTAGCTCCCACCCCCTCCAACTATAGTCAGGTGATCCCACTGGTGTCTAATAAAAGGGCAGCCAAGTTTGGGAGTTTTACTTTGAAAGCAGCTAGTAAGTTGCAGGTAAAACGTATTCGTCCCTTTTATAAAATGTATAATGAAGCAATAGAATTCTTAATGAATCAGATAAAATTGAGCATAGGACTGGCCAGATGTGGGATGACTTTGACGTAGTTGGCCAGCTTAAATATATTGCAATATATGGACAAACAATCCCTGTTTTGTTTAAAGGGTAAGGCATTTTTCAGTAGCAGTATGCACAAAATGTCTCTGTCTTAAATATATTGATAATGGGTTGAGTGCTGAGGAATCTTGTATTTGTCTATATTCCAGCGTATCTGACTACACATGATCTTAGTGGCCCAAAGACCAAGTGTTTCCACTTCCTCACATAGGATCATAAGAAGGTACTACACTTGAACTTAGCCAAAAGGCAGAGAAGCGATCAAAAAACTGACTCTAGCACAAAAAAACGCTAACAACATAACTAACTCAGGCAAACATCCTGCATGTAGAGAAATAGGATTTCCATCAGAGCCACTTATTTTCAAAGAGTGAGCTCTCATAATCTTCTAGGCAAAGAGTGCAACCCCCTCACAAAGGATGTGTCAATCAAAATCTGACTTTGATTCCCGTATGAAGAGAGAATGAAGAAAGACACATGGGGGCAAATTCACTAAGATTCGTAGTTGCGCCAGGCGTAATTTCGCCGCACTTCGCCACACTTCGCCAGGCGTAGTTTCGCCAGCGCTCCGCAAATTCACTAAAATCCGAAGTTGCGCTCAGGGGTAGCATAAGGTTGCGAAGTTGCGCTAGCGTTGGTTAATTTGCATACGGCGCCAAATTCAAATTTCAATGGAGGAATACGTTTTTTGCCCTACACATGTGCCCACTGTATAGTTAAGTTGCCATGAGTTAGGAAATGTAGGGGGGAAGGAGGGGAGCCCCAAAAAAATTTTTCGAACTTTTTCAGCCTATAACCCATAATATAGAAAAAAATGCCAGCGTTTTTTAGGACTTAGAAAAAATTTGAACTTTTTTTGAAGCAATCCCTATCTACTCTATTGCGCTTCGCCTGGTCTGAGGTGGCGAAGGAAGTCTAGCGTAAAAGGTAGTGTACAATGCATGCGTTAGTGAATTCGCGTAGTTACGTCCGTTGCGCAAATTCGCCAGGCATAAGGGTGCGAAGTAACACTAGCAAATTTGCGAAGTAACGAAAATGACCAATGCTAGCAAATTGATGCTAGCGTTAGGCGCTTTGGCGCATAGTGAATTTGCCCCATGGTGAGAGAATTAGGGGCGGGGAGGAAAAAAGTGTGACTTTTTGTCACAAAACAAGGAAGTAAAAAATGTTTTCCCATTGCTAATTTGCATATGCAAATGAGCATTCAGATTCGGTTCAGCATTCGGCCGAATCTTTTGTGAAGGATTCGGGGGGTTCGGCCGAATCCAAAATAGTGGATTCGATGCATCCCTAAAATAGGAACTTGATTATTTCATAAACAGCACAGAATGCTTCACTGATTATATTTAGAAAGTCTGTTATTTCAGTGATATGAAGCTTATATTGTAATAATTTTCATTTTTTCTTTAGTTCCCTTTTAACACCTGGTCAGCACAAAATGTATTCATTTGTTTGGTTTTTACTGCAGTGTGCAAATTTCACAGCAATAGTCACATCAGTGTTATTGTGCTTAGCACAGGTTCCTTGTAAGACCTACATCCGACTTTGAGGATATTCCACATACATTAAAAACTTAGTAGTGATTTCCCCAGAAGGAAGGTATTTTCTCAGCGAAAATGTGTATTGCTATCCTTTGAACACTTGAAGCTTAATTTGCATTAACACATTTCCTTTGTTTAGACACCATTTTTTTCTGATCTCCTGAAAAAATGTATGTGAGATTTGCTGTGTATATGTATATGGGCTCCATTGCCTGGAAAGCCGTTATCCAGAAAGTTCTTAATTACAGGAAGGCTGTTTCCCATAGACTCCATTTTATCCAAATAATTAAAATGAAAACTGTTTTCTTTTCCTCTGTAATAATAAAACAGTGCCTTGTATTTGTACGACTCGTTTGATCCAAACTAAGCTATAATCCTTATTGGAAGCAAAAACCAGCCTATAGGGTTTATTTTATGTTTACTTGATTTTCTAGTAGACTTAAGGTATGAAGATCCAAATTATGGAAAGATCCGCTATCTATCTATCTATCTATCTATCTATCTATCTATCTATCTATCTATCTGTCCTCTGTTAACCAGATCAGATATTTGCATAGATGTCATCAGATGCAAATAACTTGTGTTCTTACATGGTGACTGATCCCCTGTAATTGGTTTGTACCTTCTCCTATTGCTCAATAAACCTAAATGAGAGTAAAGAACCACTGGCGATAAGAAAACTTGAATATTGATGGAACTCTCTGTAGCAGGCTCAACTAAATCATTTCTGTGTACTGAGCACAATTCTCAAGGACAATTTGACAAAAAAAGTATCCATTTCACTTGGTTGTGCACACCTTTTCTTTGAAATCTAACATTTCCTATAGGTGTTTCATTGTCCTGTACTATAGCCAGCAGGTGCTCCTTTCGCTTGTGTGAAAATTGTAATAACTCTTAAAACTGTATTCCAATAAAAGCAAAAATGTTAAAATAACATTCTTCCTTCTTATACCAAGATATTGTTAATGAAAATAAGGACAATTTATGTAATTGCATCCACTGATAAACACATACTCCAAACCTGACAAATTCAGTCCATTAAAACCAAGTACATTTCTGTAGATTACCTACCTTTAATGTGCTGACAGTCCTTCTTTCCCTGGACAGCTCCATGTCAGCTTTATTGGTTTAGCTCCTTCCCCATGTTGCCATCAGACAGACCCTCAGCAAAGCTTGAAATATAAGATAATATTTTTGTCAAAGATTTCCTTATATTGTGTTCCAACGTCTTTTCTTTAAACACAACTTCATAATTTAAAAATGCTTGAGGCAGAGTATTTTTTCAAGGCAGCGAATGTTAATCACCTTCTAGTGACTAGAACCTCTTACCTGATACCATGAGCTGGCGCTCTTGTTAGCTGCACATTGTGTATCTTACTGCCTGTTTGTGGTAACAGTTAATTATTTAGTCATAATGGGATTCAATCTCTAAGGATCCCACTAAGGGGATCCTGATCACTGAAGGGGATCCTGATAACCCACTAATAGTAACAATGACCGATCCTCTGTAATTGTTTTTGTTATTATACCACTTGATTATTGCCTCAGCATTTGTTGTACTCCAGTGAGTACCAGCTTCTATTGCTTAAAAAACCCAAATGATTGTTAAGAACCACTGGTGCCCATTCATTGTCTCAAGAATTTGTATTTAAGTTACAGTCTCACAACTCCTACACTCCAACACTTTCCTGTAGGTCCCGCTGAAAGAGAGAGCAGCAAATTTAATGTTTTTTGTGCCTGGGAACAGCTTGATAACAGTCAGTTTCAGAAATTTCCCAGGTAGGGACACAATTATCAAATATCAGGCAAAAAAAATAAAAATTAATTGTATCCTGTGTTTTGACATTTTTTTTACTGAGATTTTGGTTATATTAAGGAATAATCTCAAATGGCTAAATCAATTCATGTCAAAAGTTGCAAATTACCCTCTTGAAATGATTAATGGCATATGGTGCATAATGATCAAAACATTTTTAGCTTGTTTGAATACTAATGATATACTTCCACAGCCTTCTGTGACATCTTTACAGGTTTAAGGTGGCATAGAGTTTTCATTTAAACTTTTTTAAACAATTTGAGTAAAATGGCAGAAGAAAAATGTAACTCTCATTGGGATTTGCATTCAAATTACAGTTCCATTTGACTACAATTATTTATAACTAGCCCCCTAAAATCCTAAGAAGACTAATTTTTATCTTTTGCCAAGTTTGTCTAATATGCAGAGTCCTTTTATCCAGCAATTTGACGTAAGTAAAATGGCTGCTGGCGAATAAATTCACAAAACTGCCGTGAAATTCGTCTGCAAAAAATTGTTGGCGTGCGTCAGAATAGTCGTGCGTCAAAATTATTTGTGCGTCCTTTGCCTTTAATTCATTTGGACAAAATAGGCACGCATATAAAAATTGTCATCGAAATTGAGCATCAAATAATTTTGATGCTCATTGCCTTCAATGCGTTTTGCAAATTTCTGTGAATTTCGCGGGAAATTCGCACATTTTTCAACAAAGCGAAACAGGACAAATTTCTCCCTTAAACTAATAATAACAGTAACATAGTAAGTTAGGTTGAAAAATGACACACGTCCATCAAGTTCAGACTTTTCAAACTTATGTATTTTAAGAAATACACTCAGATGTTCACAGCATCTCTCCAAAATTTCTGGTAATGTCTTCCATTGCTCATTTCATCATTTGCAGTACTTTTCCCTCTACAGCATGGTGATTATAGGTGCAATGCATTTTAGGGCTCTCTTTGATGCTTTACTTTTACTGAGAACCTGTACTCAGGTACTTTTGTCATCAATGTTCAATCTTTAAACAGCACAGAGAAAGAATTCTTAGGATTATGTAATTGGCAGACCAATAAGCATCACAGATGCAATGAATATTGCAACCCTATTTCCCTACAGATATTTCGAATAAACTGGTTATCAGGCTGAGCTGCAAAACTAGGGTTGTCACCCGGCCATTATTTTACCGTCCTAGCCGGTAAAACACCTGCCAAGGCCAGGGGCGGTATTACAAATTTACCGGCAATGTAGCTGCTGGTAAATTTGTAATACTCCTAACAAAAGCCTTCGGCCGCCCCCAACCCACTCAGAATTTACCTTTTTTCCTGTCTTCTGGCCAATCGCGTGTTCAGGCCCTGCCCCCTTATGCCACGCCCCTTTCTACATCATAGCCCACCCCCTTTTACACCCATTTGATCCCGCCCCCACCACCAGCCGGTAAGCATTAAATTAAAAGGTGGCAACCCGATGCAAAACACATAGAAGGTCTTTGAGTATTCCAAAATAGTAGAATAAAAAGGGTATTGCACCAAAGAAAAAATCCAACATTTTTTAAATACTGTATGAAAATAGTAATAACAAATGAAGCAAGAAGATGTAGAACCTTTGAAAAAAAAGTGGATACTCTGTCATTTTATATCTGTCTACAGAACTGAGGAACCATCTAATGAAGGTTTCCTTTATAACCTAATTCTAATACTATATTGATGCATGAGTGACTCAGGAGGAAATTAAAAAGTGACTAGAACAGGTAAGGGTAAACAAAGGCCCAGAACCAGATGGTATTCATCACAGAATACTAAAATACTTTAGCTCTGTGATTGCCAAACCATTTTACTTATTTCTCAAGATTCCTTTGTTAATTATTTAAAGTAATGAGTAAAAATGGTGGTCTAACAAGAAGATTGAATCTAAGGAGTTATTTATTAAAGGTTGAGTTTTAGAGGTTTGTGAGGTTTTTTTTATTCCTCGTATGAATTCACAACTTTTCTAATTTAAGAAAAAATCTTGAATGGAAAAAAAACGTATCGAATCAGTGAATTTTGTGAACTCCGAAGACTCTAATTAATAGAGTTTTCCACTTGAAAAAACTCGAATTGCTCAAATTAATCACATTTTTGAGCGAAACCCACTGAAAAAAACAGAACATCAAGAAGGCTATTAACATCTTCAAATGACTACCAATGACTTCTGCATGACCTTGACAGGTTTTACCTGGAGTATTTTTGGATTCGAGCTATTTTCAGGTTTGGGGTAGAGGGCAGATTTATCAAAGGTCAAATTTCAAAGTTATGAGAATTTTTTTCAACTCTAATAAATTTAAATGTACTCACAACTCAAATGGGAAGTTATTAATGAAAAAAATATGAATGTCTAATATTTGATCAAATACGAACAACCTGAAAATTTGAATCAAATTCAATCAAATTTGAATTGAGTTCTCCTCTGAAAAACTTAACTTAAATGTCAGGAAGGCAATTAACATCTTAAAATGGTTTAAAGGACTTCTGCCATTGACTTGTAAATGAACTCAGCAGGTTTTAAGTGTAGAATGTTCGAAATATAACTTTTTCCAGGGTTGAGGACTGATGAATCTCTCATCCAAATTCAAATTTGAGTTGATGCTTTAAAATTCAAATGTTAGCAAAAATAAAATCCAAAATACGAATTTACTATTCGAACCATAATCAATCTGCCCCTTCATCTCAAAAAAAATGGGTTGTTTTTTTTTCAAAAAATTCTAGTTAATTTTATAAAAAAATTCTATCCTTGAAAATGTGGGTTTTTGACTGAAAACTACCCTTTTCGAACAACTGTTGGGAAAATATAACTCGACCTTTGATAAATCTGCCCCTAACTGTCTTAAAAACTCTGGTACACAATTAAAGTGGAATTTTGTTATTCATATACAGATTGGTGTATAAGCACTTGATGCTGCAAATAAATCATTCATATATTCATTGATTCCTTCACTGGACACTACACTGTCATCCTTATCATTTTCTTTAAAAAAAAACAAAAACCTAGCTGTTAGAATGATGGAGAGCCTGTATTTTGTCTGTGGAAAATTTGACATTTTTTCTTTGATATTTCAAACTGAGCTTTTTCCTTGTCATGCAGAGTTTCCTGTTCCACATCTCTAACCAAATGACAGTATCATTACAAGATTCATCATTGTCATGGCTGAGGCATTCGATTTCAATTCAGATTGTATACTATTGCCCAAAGCACAAATGGAAATAGCTGAGATATGCAGCAGCGATGGAATCAGTTGTTACAACAGTTCTGGTAGCTGTAGTTCTGTGCAATTTTGATGGTATGATGTTGTTTGACATTACTGTATATGAGAATTAACAAATTAACACAATAGTCTGTGGTACTATAAGTAATATATGTCTTTTAAAATGAATTGCTGTACAGTTCTCATCTTCTTCACTTTTATTGTAAGACAATTATTACTGATTTCTGATTTTATGATTACTGATTTCAATCTGTTGGCCAGGAGCCAGGAACAGGAGCCATTGTGAAGATATTTAAGGCAGTGGGTGGGTCAACCTTTGGTCAGAGCCCACCCTAGCTCATAATACATTTACAGGTATAGGAAACATTGGCGTATAAGCTATTCAGTCAACATTTTCACCATATGATAGTAAACAAGTATTCAGCCCCAAATCTCACCCTACCTGATCTTTAATGTGGCTTTTTAGGTGTAACTAAGAGAAAAATAAAAATGATTTTCATATCTCACTCACCTTCAGGCTGAGCCACCCATCACTGCTTTTGCCCTCCCAAATGGTAACCTTACTATATGTTTTACTCAATCTTCTTTTTAACATAACATTAAGGTGTGGAACAATCTCAAAAGATACATCGTTTGCCTGGTGCAGTAACCCGCAGAAGCCAATTATCTGTATTCTATCAAACAGATGGCCAGTTAATGCTACATGGAAGACTAGGCCTATAGCTTTGCACCTGTATTTACATTAACCCCTTGGACTGTAAGAAATTCATAAAGACCTCTTTTAAAGTAGTGTCAGAGTTACCCTGTTGAAAACTTGTGAAAAAAGACAAAAGACCCCTACAACAGCTGTGGAGGTACATCTGCCTCTCTGTCACACACTGTGCCAATCATAGAAGCCATAATGATTTTACATAGTTAATGTTACTTATTAATGACTGTACCAATTAATTACCGTAATTAATATTCTTACAGCATCTTTTGGACTGCATTCCCATTCCCAAGAGTTTTCTTGACTAGGCATATTCAAACAATATCCAGAGAAGGCTGTTCATGTGCTTTTGCCAACTGATAATTTTTTTTTGTAAATACAGTATATAGCCGAACGTAATAAGTAGTTATGAGTGAATCTGTCCCGTTTTGCTTCTCTGAAAAATTTGCGAAACTGACGAATAATTTGCAAACTGCAGAAAAAATCATAAAATTTTGCCATGAACATTTTGCTGCGTAACAAATTTGTTTTGTCGAACAAAATTTTTTTTGTTGTTCATCATTTTTGTAGCAGACTACATTAGAGTCTATGGGGCAAATTCACTAAAGTGCAAAGTGGCTAACCCTAGCGCAAATTTGCCAGCGTGACGTCACTTCGTTACTTCGCCGATTTACTAAGGGGTGCTGGTGTAAATTCGCTAGCAAAGTGGACCTACTCTAGAGCTACTTCGCACCCTTAAACCAGGCAAAGTTGCGCTATGGCGAAGGGACGTAACTACGCTAATTTACTAACTTGTTCATTTTACGGAATGTTACCTCTTGCGCCAGACTTGCCTTCGCCACCTCCGACCAGGCGACGTGCAATAGAGTAGATAGGGCTTGCTTCAAAAAAAGTTGAAATTTTTTCTAAGTCCCAAAAAACACTGGCGTCTTACTTTTTTAAGGGTGATAGGCTCAAAAAGATCGTAAATTTTTTTGGGGGTACCCTCCTTCCCCCCTACATTTACTAACATATGGCACTTAAATTATACAGTGGGCACATGTATAGGGCAAAATAACAACTCTATTTTATTTCCCGGGCTTGTGTAGTGTAATGTATTTACTGCTACATATACGTCCATTGTACTTTAACTTGGCGTTGTATACAAATTGGGCATCGCTAGCGGTACTTCGCTTGACAAATTAACTTCGCTACCTTTCGCCTCTCTGAGCGAAACTTCTGATTTTAGTGAATTAGCGGCGCCCTGGTGAAACTTCGCCTGGTGAAGTTTGGCGGAGGCGTCGCTACCATATTTCGGCGCTTAGTGAATTTGCCCCTATGGATTTTTTTATTTATGGCACCTTGTTTCAGCTTTGGGGCTACCAATAAAAATTGGGAGGGTAAAATCACATGCATTTTTTGCTCAGTATACTGCAACATGCGTGCCCTACATTGTTAGAGGAAACATGTCTGTGATTTTGGACAATACCTCTGGTCAACTGGAAATGGTATCTACTACTACACTGTGTTGCTGTTTAGCAAAAAGTACCATCTATAGTTTTTATATTACTACTAGCTTACAAACACAGGCACAACTAATAATAAATCCGACCACCACCAGATAATGGGCCAGATTCAATTCAGTGAGAAAAGTTATCTCATGGTTTATCACGTGAACAGTCATGAATGAGATTCAATTTGAGGAGAAAAGACTTTCTCTAAATTCAGTTCCAGTTTTCTTCCCATAGACTTCAATGGAGTTTTCACATGATAAACCATGAGATAAGTTTTGCTGAATTGAATTGCATCTCAAATTGAATCTTGTCCATGGGTTTTCAGGTGATAAAACTTTTTCTCACTGAATTGAATCTGGCCCAATATCTGGGTGCTTTGCATCCCACATTAAAATGAATAAATCATATATTTATGTTTATGTCCTTATATAGACGGAGGGACTGCTCAAACCCCTTTGGTTGATGTGGAAGGAGAGAGGAAGAATAAAATGGCATATGTGTTTCTCATGCATCTTTTGTTATTGTTGCATGTCATTTTTTGTCCGCGCAAAGCAAAACAAGCCACGTGCTGAATTTGTGACACAGCGAAACTAAGTACATGACAAAATTTTTCGCTCATCACTAGTAGTGAGAACTAATACTACACCCAACATCATGTTATAAAAATGCATTAATTATACACATTACCAAGTGTAGCTTATCATTAACAAGTCTTTTATTACATGCTTTAAAAGTCCACATTTAACAGTGTTTATAATGGTATAATTAGCATAATATGATATATTATACAAGATACTCATTTCCCATGCAGCAAAAAGGCACTTCCCTTTCATGCAGTAGCTTTAGGGCACTTCGAATTATTTGACAATTTTTTTTTTTAGCTAAAATATTTTATTAGGTTTTCACATTAACAAGTGAATTCAATATGACAACAAATACCATGCAGCTTCAGAGGGTATGCTGTAATAGGTACAATGGCATATTATTTTCAAAAATAATATATTTGTTTCAATAAGTTTTATTTTTGCGTTTTAACAAAGGGTAAAACAAAACAATCAGGTAGACAGATGTAAATTGGGGGGTGGGGGGAGGACGAGTGGGCTACCAAGTGATAAATCTATCTAGTATAGGTAAAACTAAAAACAACTGGACTTGCTGAGTAATCAATGAAGACGTTTCACTACTCATCCGAGCAGCTTCTTCAGTTCAACTGGTGTGGGAAGTTCTCTGCATATAAACTCTTCCACTAATCCAATCACAGTGGCACATTGTAACTCTTCAAAGAGGTGACATCTGGATTATCCAATGAGTCATGCAACTCCTAGAAACAGGTGTTACTTGTGAGAGTTGCATGAATGGATGTGTGAAGTAGGATAATCCTATCACAGTAACTACACATTTTTTGGGGGGCAACAGTCAACAGACTAGATATCAGGACCGACCTTATAAACCTTGTCCACGGTAGCCCAAATACTGGGGATTTAGGGAGAGATGGGGGAGAGAATGGGACAAGGAGAAAACCAGTGACCGATAGAGACATCAAACAATGAACATTAAAACAATTTAACAGTTTTACCCACCCACCTTGCCTATCCTCCCAATTAGTTAGGCCTGTTCCCTTAAATTCTACTGCACAGGGTCCAACTTGCAGTCCAGCCGAGAGTCTCTGCTGGTCGAGGCGATGTTTAGAGCCCAGAAGGGTGCATTATGCCTGCACCACTGATGACAAGGTGAAGCAGCATAGGGCCCTGTGTTTTGGGGCACTATACATCTAGACATCTGCCTATTGGAGTGAGAGATCTTTGATCTGTGTAGACAGCGCTGTGTGGGGTTCTGCAATTGTGCATAGCAATTTTTGGAGCCCGGATCTGGTTGCGGCGTCTCGAGAGGGCGGGCCTGAGCCATCATCTTCGTTGGTAGGCCACAGGCGTTGCATTGGGCTGCTTGCCCTTCCTGGCGAATTGCTCCATGTTCTTTTGCTTTGGCCCATACTTTCTAATCCATTGGGGCTGAGGATGTTTTCAGGGTGCTACTGCAGTGGAGCTCTGACTTATTATATTATTATATTTCAATGCCATGCACTATTTGTGAATAGATAGACAAATTGAGAATAGACAGATATATAGATAATAAATTGCATCCAGCCACCCTTGGAAATTCTCTGTGCAAGCTACTGGACTTCAATTCAATTTTCTACATATTATTAACTCTAAACCGGTAACATACATTTTCAAGATGAGAAAAATAATAGTATTGGCAATGTAAAGGAAATGTACTGAAGAGGGGAAAAAAGCTGTAATCAAGCGTTTTGGAATAAAGAAGCAACAGGGAGGCAAGGACACGAGGACCCAAAATGGTGTGATAAGGAAATTACTTTACCATCACAAAATCCCCTGCAGTCTGAACATCAACAGCTGTTATCTGCGAGTAAAAAAGTTAATGGGAGCCAAGTACAATGTCAAGGAACAATGTCACAGAATAAAGATTTTCAGAAGCCAAAATGAGCATTTGTTACTGATAACGAAGAAACCATTATAAGAAGAATTTCTTTTGATAACCAACTGGGGTAAAGAATTTTTAAATAGCATTGAATTTTAAAAGGATAAAGATTTTCAATTCTGGCAATGTAATGAAACATAGCACATAAAATATATTATAAAAAGAAGGTTATGTCTAAAGCTAAGATGCTTTGTAATGTTAAGTTAACTTAATAGATACATTAGTGACAATTCACAAAAATGTGAATTAGGTTAGCTGTATATTCCACTTTTGTAAAAATGTAAACAGGTGCTAAAATGTTATTCTTAAATGTATGTGTTCTTTGGCAGTCAGTTTGCATGGGGTCATGCCATTTCATGATAACATGCTTTTGAGAAAGTGGCTGGATAGCCACGAAACGCGTTAAGCCATGGCTCCTTTATGAGACGGAGTGCATGTTTTAATGGAATAAAAAAATAGTAATTTTTAAGCGACTTCAAGTCTGAACTTCTCCCTCTTTGGTGCATCGTGCCTGTTTCTATGGTTCTATTGTTCATGATAACTTGTCAGAATCAATCATATGAAATAATATACATGACAAACTATGGCGCTTGCCGCACTTACACAGGTAGATGCTACAATATGTATTTAGAAGCACAATTATGGAAATTAAATGTGCAACCAAGGTTTTAAATAAAGGTAGATGTAGTATCAGGCTCTTTTATAATAATGAATGAGGAACTGCTATTAGGCAATAGTGAAGTAGAAGACTTGAAGAAATGTCTACTAGATTATAAATAGTAGGTACCTCAATATTTTTCAACTCATAACCCTGCATGCAGGGCCGATCCTGCGCATTTTGCCCCCTGAGGCGGGCTTCGTTTTGCCGCCCCCTCTCCCCACCCTTTTTCCAGACCGGGACGGGGTGGGGTCCACGTCTTTAGTGCAGAACGCGCAGTTGCAGGCTCTGCACTAGAAGAGCCAAATTTCCAGGTTGAAAAATGGAAATTCGGCTCTTAGTTACCAGGATTGGCATTTTTGCCTCATTGGTGGAGCGCCCCTGCCTGCATGTAATAAAAGCCACAAAGTTTGTACAGGAGCATAGCAACCAATAAGATGTTTCCTTTTACTAAGGTAACCAGTAACTGCTACGTACTGACTGGCTTCTTCAGGTGACTAGATCTGTAGTAGAAATCATTGCACTTTACATAACTTCCTTAGTACTTAATCTTTAATGAAACTGTATTTTGTATTTAATAATATGTATTATTGTATAAACCCTGTTTGTTCGATTCATCTTTTGTTCTGCTGTACATAAGTAGTGTTATATTAATACAAATATACATATATTTAATATCTTAAAACAGTTAGCTTACAATTTACAGGCATTAACAGTAGAAGTAACAACGTTGTGTAGAACCACATGGGCCCGTTTAGATGTCATGTGAACATAGGTTATATGTAGCCATACACTGTATATGTGTACAATATAGCCATACACTGTAAGACAAGCTAATGAACTAACTCTTCATGCAATGTACATTATGATTATGTGTTTGCTCAAGGCAGATGTAGACTAGAGACCGGAACTTTAATTGTGGAATATGATGAATTAAGTAGCCAATACTTCAAATTACATTTTAATCTTTTAATATAATTTCTCTGCAACTATAAAAACATAGACTGTCAAAACGATATCTGCACATTTGTGAAGACAGCACATTTGGCTCAAGAATAGTATATACTGATACAAATACAAGCTGTAACATACTGGTACTCTCTAGCAGAACAGTTGCACTTTCCTTCCATAGTCTATAGTCTAACAAAAACATTTTGAGGGATGATTGCTCCAAATAACTATTTTGATCTTTTAAGATAATATCCTGCAGTCTTTCCCTGTGTGAATCGGCATGTGAGTCGACTGGGAACAGCAAACACAACTTTGCATAATAGCAACGCTTCTTTTCCAGAATATTGTATTTCTGACTTTTAAAATGCGAAAAACAATATGCTGTGAGTTATGCAGTGTAGTTTGGATCCATAAACATGTATCTGATACATGAAGCAACATTTAATAACACACATTATACATTCTGTGCAACCATGCAACTATAGTCAAAATATGTCAGTAGATATTCATCTAATTGCAAAATGGAATAGGGTAGATTAAAGTCTGGCCGGCAGGAATGTAGGAGGCAGTGGCACTGCCAAGAGGATGAGTAGGGAATGCAAGCCAAGAACAAATAGGCGTAGGAGGAACCAGAATTGATCAAAAATGAATATGTTATCACATTTCATCACTTTTAGAAATGATTTACCTTCTATCAAAAAGCCTAATACAAAATGTAAATGTATGGATTATTTATTTTGTATAATCACAGTTTTTTTTAACTGATTTAATAAAGTGTTATTCTGTACCTACATTTTGAAAAAGCAGAATAATCATTGTCAAACTCATCAAATGCAGTGGGAGGAAATTACAATACATTATAATATAGATGGTAACTTGTTTTCTTTACAACACAAAGTTAACGAAAACATACCTGCAATAAACAGCAATGGCACCAGAGCAATATTCGTCAAAATTAGGAGTCAATATTAGGAGTCAATAAACACCTGTGTCAACACAAGTCTCGGAAACACATTTGGCCTATTTGTTTAATTTAAAATAAAAGGAGCACACAACGAATAATTTTATATTGTTTATATTTGGTTCTGCAGATTGAGCAATTGCTGGAGGATATTTAAATAGATTCTTCCCAATTAATCACTTTGGTAGGGGCCATAAAATAATTAAAATGTAACATTTTTACTGAAAAAATTGCTATGGGTAAGACACCGAAGCAAATGTGTCCAGTGCTACTTAATGAGACTCACTACTAGCTAGGCCAGTTACTGTTAGGAAACTATTATTCTCTGCCTATTTAATGCACTTAAGGTCTGAATACTATAACATGCTCCTAACTATAAGAAAAGTTGTAGACAAACAACAGAATTGATCACATTTAATTTATTATATCCCCTACACCACTTATTAGAATATCACCTACTTTATTTGTATGTGGTTATAATTGTTAGAATATATAAAGATGAAGTAAAGGTATCTGAAACTATCACCCCATTAAAAACATTCCTAGAATTATGAAGGGAAGTTTGCAATGTCCCATACTCCAGAACATTTGGTATAGTAGGTTACCCTATACCTACAGAATGAATACTAAACCAACAGTTTATATAATAATAATGGGCATACTATTACCAAACTTGAATATATATATATATATATATATATATATATATATATATATATATATATATATAGATATATATAGATATATATATATATATATACTGCCCTTAAATTTCTTGCCTTGAGCCACCAATTTGTGATGGTCTGTGTACTCCCTCAGAGATTAGAAATAATGCAGCTCTAACTTTAACAGGAAAATTGTGGGAGGAAAAGACACACACGTGTCCATTAATTGACTTATATGACCTTAAATGTATGTGTTCCCTTGGTTTGTTTGTGAGCACAGTGAATTGTATGGTCCCTTAGGGAAGACTAAGTACTTAAAAGTACAAGTTTCTATTTAGTCTTACTCAAAAATATATTTTTATGAACATTGTTTCTTTAAATGAAGCAGCTGTTTAATGCAATAATATGTATAGAGTTGTACACTGTTCCAGGGTATCGTTTTCCATTAATAAAATTTGTGCTCAATGTACTCAAAATGTTATCTCTCTCTTTATAAATGAAAAAAATGCTGTAGTGATATCCAATTTCTATATCTGAAAGAAGCAAAACCACAAGCATTACCTTATATTGTAACACTGAACTAACAACCTAAAGCCTTATACCTTTTTTTAACCAGTATCAATTTAGGATATAAAAAAATATACAATTTACATGCCATCAGTGCTTTTGGGGTGTGCAAAACTGCCGGGGGTCAGATTCTTAGGTGGGCCACAGGTACCTCAGGCCGAAACTGGCTGAATCTGTTAGAATCAAAATAAATTTATAAGCATGATTTAAGGGGAGCCGTCATCCGAAACAATTATTGCAAACTCTACTTTATAATATTAGTCAAGCAAAATTAAGTTGAATTTTACACTGTAAAAATTATTTGAATCTTGTTTCCTTCTGTCTGGGAATTCATAATTATAGCAAGCAGACGGGAGCCATTTTGTGGGCACTGTTATAAAGACAAGCCTTGCATCATCTCAAAATCTTGTTTGTGCACCAGAATGGGGGACCCCATGCCCTGGCTACACAATTAAATAGTTAAGAGAACAGGGGGAATATGGGGAGAGCAGTGACATCTAGGAAGTGCTGAATGGAAAGTGAAAGTAATTGCCTGCCCCGCCTCTATGCCTAGAGGAGGGGCAGGCAGTATTTGATTGATAGCCGAGATTTTTAAATGAGTTTACAACAGCTATGAATGCTTAAATAAAAAAAAAAAGAATTTAGATTTCTTGCTTAATTTTAAAATGACTTTTATTATACAGATTTTTATGTCTGGGTTACAGGTCCACTTTAAATGATACAGAAATACATTTCTAGGAATAATTTTATTTTATCCCTGAATTATTCCCTTAGAAATATTTAGTACACCATTATACTTTCCCTATTGTGTTTGTCCTCTATATTTTTACAATGGGAATATTGAAAGATCAAATAAATATAACAATATTTATGAAGGGCTCTGTTTACCTCTATAGAAATGTTTCTATTTATGCTTGCATAGTCTTTGTAAAGATTTCCATTGTCTCTTTTTCCCTCCCACACTCCCATATTGCCTCCAACAGTTCCTTTTTTCATAATCCTCTTGTAAAAAAAAAAACAGCAGGGAACTGATGCGTGGGCCTTAGATGTTCTGAGACTGCTGGATGTGTGTTCAGGCAAAGCATCCAAACATAGCAAAGGTGCAGCATTAGCAGCCCCCTAGGTATTCTCATAGCCTGTAAAAACAATGACACAGTAGTTATTCCCAAAGAAAACATAGGGTATAATGTGATTTTACAGTGTGAGCAAAATAATCCCCATGACCAATAATCCCCATTTCTCCAAATATAGCCCACACTAAACAAAAAGATACATTTTTTGTGATGGATAATTAATTTTTACAATCTTTTCCCAAAAAAGGCAATTTCAAGTTGGGACAGTATGTTGACCAAATCCCCATCTACTTTATATTCCGTATAAGCAACTACTTTGAAGAAAAGCAACAGCCATGCATTGATATATAACTTATGAATTATGAACTGTTATGAATTTTCAATACAAAAACGAAATATATACTGAAGTGCAAAACTAAGAAAAATTGTTTATTTCACTTATACCATTTCTACTAACTACAGCTCCATATAAGTTAAAATAATAATGAATAAAAGTACTTTATTTATTTTGCATTAAAAACATACAGCTAAAGAGGCATCACATAAGCCTGACACGTTTTTGGGCTCACATGGGAAAGCACATGCTGGGTTTAAATATATTCAAAAGTGTAAAAAAATCTATAAAAACTTCAGAAACATAAATAGTAAGAAAAACATGTGAGTGATGCAAAGTTCAGCTATCCATGATAAAATTAAACATATTATGCAACGAAAGGTACTCAGTTTGCCCAGGAGCAGTAACCCATAGCAACCAATCAGTAGCTAGCATTTACTGATCACCTGTTTAAAAGCAAAAATTTTATTGTTTGCTATGGGTTACTGCTCCTGGGCAAACTTAGTGCCTTTTATAACATATGGGGGAATATGCCATGTCTAGCGTTAAAGGAAAACTAAGACTACCCAATAAGAATAGCCCCTAGATAGTTCCCCTCCCCGCATAGTTCATTACCCCTAAAAGTGTCCTGAATACATTGCTTACGTATCAGTGCAGAGTAAGCGCAGGGAGCTCATGGGCGCTGTATTGGCACATGATCAGTTGGAGCAGTCTCCCAGTTCATAGCAACTGCGCATGCGCCAAAAGTGCTGTGATTTGCCAAAGGGAATGAAGAGGACCCAAAGAAGACCGGGGGGAAGCAGGACAGTAGGTAGGGAATTTTTTTTTATCGGGGGTTTTCATCCTCATTTAAGACCCTGGGGGACACGAGTTTCTAAGTAAAGATCCAAAAAGTTTCTCTTAAGTTTATAGATTTCATAGTATCACTTTAAAGGGATACTAACTTGTTTTTCACACAAAGATCCTGAGTACCTTTAGCGGAGCATGGCTTAAAGTGTCAACCCGGGGCGCATTTGAGATCCCCATTTTCTGTTACAACAAGGTCCTCTAGAATTCTATCATTTGACACTCAGTAAGAACATTATTCACATACCGGCTAATAAGTAAGTGGACCCTTGCAAGCAAATTTTCATTTGTGGACCTACTGAACCAAAACAAATGCAATTATTTAATATAGAAACAGAAAAAAAATGAAGTCCATTTAAATGCTTTTTCAACATTTTGTAAGTTTTTTTTCGCTTTTAAAACATAACTGAACCAGTGGTTTGGCACTCATCTTGAGGATCTAGTGGATACTGTATGTGTCGTGCAATTAACCCCTTGTCCCTCACTCCTGGTCAATGAAAGTGGGAATATGTAAATAATCTTGCATGAAAGGTTTTACTTACTCCTGTTTAGCTGTTTTTTTCAATGGCATAGGAAGTAATATACATACATAATTAGTCAAGTATCATGGCAGAGTTAGGAAATAGGGTAATCATCCCTTATTAAAAAGGGGTCTGCTGAACCCTGATCCTTAAAGGACATCTATCATCAAAAATGTTTCCCCCCACAGGAGGTGTGTGCTAATAAAGCCCACACTCCGTTTGGAGGAAACATGTTATTTATTTGGTTTTTTTTTAAATGCCACCTGTGAGTGCTTTACTGTCCACTCCAGAAGGGAGCAGCCATCTTGTGACAATAAGCAAAGTGCTGGTAGCCTCGCCTATTATACACATTATGACAGACCATGGCTGTCAGCACAGATAGCTATAATTATAAATATATACAAAAGTTATTTTGCAGTGCTCATTCTAGCATGCCAAAGGGGAGCATGCTTACTATTTGCTGCAATTTTAAGGTGTTGTGGTGGTTAAATGTGCTTAAACACCTAGTCAGACTAGTCTCTGCCCAAAAAAGACAGAGAAATAAAGGAATAAAACATAAAAACCTATAGATGGAATCTGAAGGAAGCAAAATGATCTAGCAATGAGAAATTCTAAAAACTAATTTGCATATCACCATATAGAATGACAACTGATAAAGGAAACTCAAATGTATTAATTAGTTATTAGCAAATGCTTTTAGTATTCAGAATAATTTTTTTCTGCTACGACTGTACTTTATACCAAGGATAGCACCCATCTCTGATCAATACATTGTTCTCAGCATTCCCTAGGTAGCCAAAGACAATCTGTGTAATTTCCAAGTTAATGGGAGAGCTAATGAAAAGAAAACCTGATTTGCAGCAGTTTTGTTTTAATTCTATAGCCGATAAGACTAGTTCAATTCAAGTATATTCATGAAAAGCATGTATTTTTTATTTATAAAAAATCCCGTGGATTCAAATGTGGTAGAAAAGAATGAATAGAAAGGGCTCATACATAACTGCCTTCTTTTTTGCTACATTCATGATTCCAGTTTAATGTTCAATTCAACCACATGGATTGCAGTCAAAGAAAACAAGCTCTCTACTAGAGTATGCAAAAATGATCCAATTTGTAAATAACAATTTTGGGAAGAATGCTGCATGTGATACAAAACGTGCAAAATGAATGTATAGTAAACAGTTTTAGTTGAACATATTTTGAGAATGTTATGATTGGACATCCTTCAATAAGATATTGGAGGTACAAGCATTATTTAGCTTATCACTTTTATCAAAAATGTTCTTGAGTTTTTGTTGGTGCTTTTGCATGGAGATATATTACATAGGCTTCCAGGCTGATAAAAAAATTCAGTTTAGGTTGATTAAAATGCAGCCAGAAGTTCATCTAAGTACATGGTCTTGTCATGCAAAGGTCTAAAAAACCTGTGCTATATCACTACATTACACACCGCATTACTCAACCAATGCAGTTTGTTGCAAGAGACTTCCCTTATCATTGTCTTTGAAAACCTCAGTCCTTATTCTTGCCCTTGTCCGATCATAATGTAAGAATTGATGGCTTTCAAAAGAACTGGATTCCTGTGTCCCCTCTATTACTGGATCCCTAATGCTTGAATCTAGCCTGTATATGGGACCTTGCCTTTACTAACCTTGTCTGGACTTTAATCGAACTGTGTACACAGCTTTATTTACCCTGTTCCCAGTTCCAGCACTAACTTCCTTGCTTACCATGCTGTAATTACCACTTACCTTGCCTATCTTGCTTTTTAGTAACCTTGCTTGTTAAATTGCTTCATAATAACAGAGAGTAAAGCCTATCTACCAATTTCCATCTTGCCTATTCTGTCTGTTACCAAGTACCAGCTTCTTCCTCAGTCCCTTTAACATGGACTAAAGTCTAAGGGAAAACAAGGTAATGTTTTCACTCAAACAAATACATTAACCTGTCTGAGCAGGACACTAGAGAAATGTTTCAAGTCATAAGTATAAGGTCATAAACCTTCAGGTAGCAAACGTCAGAGAGATCGAAAGAGAAATCAAGGGGAAGAAATATTTCTATTTTTAATGCCGTTTAATTACCTTTTTATTATTTTAATTGTTACTTTCTTCCTTTTTTTGGTGATAGACATATGAATCAAGGTGAATAAATGAAATCATTATAACTTATAACCATTTTTAATTATCACTAATAATTATGCTCACTACAAACAGAACAAATCATTGTTGTGTGGGTGCTTTTAACTTAATGAAATAGTAATTGGCAATAATTATCAAATAAAGGGCCAGGTTCAATTCAGTGAGAAAAGGTTTATCACGTGAAAATTCATGGACGAGATTCAATTTGGCATGCAATTTAATTCAGAAAAACTTTTTATCATGTGATATTGAAGTCTATGGGAAAAAACTGGAACTGAATTAGGAGAAACGTTTTTTTCTCCTCGAAATCGAATTTGAACCTTTCATGTGATAACCCATTTTTCTCTCTGAATTGGATAAGGCCCATTAAATGAGAAGTAGCAAATAACATGTGAGGTTTTCCTCTAAGAAAAAAATGGCTAATGTTTTACACGCAATTAAAAAAAATTCAGGTAGAGACATTCTGCATTTTAACACACTGAATCCTTAATTAGGGGATTTTGCAGAATACATTACAAAATATTCTACATTTAATAAAATGGGTATATGCTGTAGATGCATTTATACTGATGATGCTTCTCTTTATTCTAATTTAAGCATTTCGACAGTTCTCGGTCCAAATAATAATATCTTGTGTATATAAAGAACTTCACATTCATTTTCAATCCCAAAATAACTTGCCTTCAGCTGTTCAAAAAAAAAAACAAAAACAAGTAATGACATGAAACAATGCTGGAAGAAGACAGACAGTGTTCAGCGAAACTGGTTTGATTAAACCATCTTCTCAACTTGATCAGTAAAAAAAAAAAAAAGAAAAGACCAGTGTTGTCAATAATGCATTAGTTTTAAATCTCGTTAAAAAATGGAGCCCGGAGTCAGGATTTTGTTTTAAATCCCACTTGATCTTATCTGAGTTTGTGCTTTAACTGCATCAAAAGAGGCAAAAATCTTGTCCCTGTATATTAACCAATATTATTTCTATGATGCACCACAGTTCATTAACAAACTATAGTCATTTGCATGAAATCTTTTAGTCAATACTTCAAGGAACTTGCATCATTTGTCTGTCTGTCTATACATCTGTCATCCCATTGAAAAAACCCATTTGAATTGTTGAGTCTCCAACATTTATGATAGATTAGTAGAATAAATAATAGATACTATTTCAGAGAAAAGTGAAATTAATAAGGAATATGAATTGCTTGTTAAATATGCTCTGTTGAAAAACAATATTTTGACATTTGAAATTGTCACTCATGTTAGAGCTTTTCAGATTTTTAAATACCCTTTATTTACCCTTTATAGACCCTTTAGATAGCTAAAGTAATAACAGTATTAATATTAATAAACAATAATAGTAATAATAATAAGGAATCCAACCATCACTCAACCTTATCAAGTCATGTGGGAACAGCAGAGACTCACTAGTTTAGAGAGTAAATTATCAATATATTATAATAAAAATTTAAGGGTGAGGCCAAGCTAACGGAGAGATCTGTCACAGCAATAGGAGTGCATTAGGGTTATCCCAACCATATCTATAATAAATCCACATCTGCCAAACTTTGAGAAATGGGTATCTATTAAACCAGGACCATAGTCCAGTCGATTCTGTTTTTAAGAGGCTCAATAGGGATCTGCTTGGTCTTCCAAGCCTTAGCAATTGTTCGTTTTGCTGCCATCATAATCATTGTAAACAGTTGTGAATTGTGAAAGTGTGAGCTTGTCTGGTTTCTTACATTAAAGAGCGGTGGTAGGATGCTTGGGGACAGAGATACCAGAACAGAATTAACCATAGTGTATACCCTGATCCAGAATCTCTGAACCTTAGGACAGAACCACCAAACATGGAACATGGTATCTTTATGGCCACAGAAGCAATTTGGGTCAGCCAAATCTGGCTATACGTGCAAGAATTAAATACCATGTGAGAAGGACCTTATAATTCATTTCCGCGAGTGAGACATTACAGTAAGATTTCTTAGCTGTCAGCCAAATAGTTTCCCACTCCTCCTGATCTAATTGGCATCTGAATGCCAATAGGCCACATTGGAAAGCTTCTCTATTGGAGCTTTTGCCTAAAAATCACTGTATAGGAAGGAAAATATTCTATAAAGCTACTGAACCATTTTAAATCAAATTGGACTTTTAGGGTTTTTCCGATTTTTTTTTTTACCACTAGAAATTATTCGAAAACTCTTTTAGAATTTTTGGGTTGTTCACCTCAAATTCACTGATTTGAGTTTTTTTCTTAAATTCAAGTTGTTTCTTAAATCAGAAAACACTTGAGTTGGGAGTTCGTTTTAGGTATAAAAAACCTTGCAAACCTCTAAAACACGACCTTTGATAAATAACCCCTAAACATTATTATGACTTTCAACATATGATCAATGTATAACTGGTACAGATGGTATCAATGTGTCAAGGCAATGGTGGTGTGGGACAAATGGAGTTCTTGTTCTGGACAGAGGAAAATCAGGAAAGCCAATTCCTTTGTCGTCTGATGCATTTTTAGTTCCAAACTAATGATCACAGTGGAATGCCAGTTCAAAATAGCAGTTTAACAACAAATACATGAAATAAATGTCATACTGTTTCAACAGAAAAATCTATCTTTAGAAATATTACAGCAGCTATACAATTATTTTAGTAAATTCTCTATTGATTTTTTTTTAAACCATGCTTTTCTAATTGATACATTTGACATATTGCTTGCTGTTCATAGTTTGCTTTTATTTATCCCACAAGTGAAATATGTGAATACATACAGAAAAATCCCCTGGATTGTCAGTACGCTAGTGGACCCCACACAAGGGCAATTCCTATCTTATTTACACCACAGAGTCATGCAACACATACCACTTTTACATATCATATTTGTGGGAGTGGTACACCTGATATCCTGCTGGGCCCTAGGAGGTCCAGTCTGACACTGACCAGCACCTGTTTACAGTGAAGAACTTAAAATATTACTCAAAGTCTAACACATTGCTCATTAGTAGGTTAATGGTTTTTGTCACAGCCAGTCCCTAGTAAAATAAATCAGATATGTCTGAATTGTTTAGGTCAACAGCTGCAACATGAATTGCATTTACAATTTGAGCTTTTGTGCTCATAAAAAAACACTTTTTCTTATTATGTGATACAAAATGTAAATGTACATATATACTGTATATATATATATATATATATATATATATATATATATATATATATATATATATATATCTCTCATTTTATAAATATAACGGTATACATAGCATTTTACATCATATTAATAGAATTACATATCATATTAATAAAACAAATAGTAAATAATAAATATTATATTAGAACATGAATAATGGCTTTTCAGATCCTCCCCTATTCATATTTTAGTCGCTCATTCACTCCGCTACCATATTGTTTGGATAAAGTGGACCATAGTAATAAAATAGCTGCTGAAACTCCAACTGGAGAGTTGGTCAACACAAAAAATTCAAAATCTACAGAAAAGACCATTTGCAAAGGGGAAAGCAGGGCCTTTAGATTTAAAAGTAATCAGTTCTATTTTTTAGGCTCAGTTTGACATTAAAGTTAAAGGTCTGAATCTAAATTTTAGAGCTTAGTGAAGGGTTGGGTAAATATATTTGGATACCATGACTATGCAGATAATGATGAAATAATTGTGTATGTGTATAGGGAAAACAACATTAGTACAACATATTAGCAAGATGAAGTGCTTTATGGATAATGTGCTGCAAGGCTCTGTACTAGGACCCTATTAACCCTGTCTTTGACACCTTTCTATCCTTCTCTGACCATATTAATACCACTGTCAATCTACTCTTTTTCTTACGCAATATTGTCAAAATCTTTCCATTTCTTTCACATGTAACAGCTAAGACGCTCATCCATGCTTTTATATTATCCCTCCAAGGGGCAAATTAACTAAAGGGTGAAGTCACGCAATATGTATATTGCAAAGTTGCATGAAATTATGTTTTCAAAAAGCTTAAGTTATCTTTTTGTGGAGTTCCCCTTTAATAAAGGGTGGTTTGCATAATGATTAAGAGCTATATTTACAATACGCAAAAACAGTGTGTTTTATTTTGCTTTTTTATCTCACAATTGCATCTTTGTATTTTTATAAAGCAACAGCTATGTGCAAAGCACTTTAAAATTGGCAATAACAGTACAGCAAGTGCACCATGTGGACAAAGAGAAGGAACAGACAATATTGTCCCCAGGAATTTAAAATGCTGAAAAAGGTAGGTGCCTTAGAATTACAACACTTGGGAGAGTAATTACTTCTTTTAGGCAGCATGAACATTATCCTGTCACTGTGCAAAAACAGTAGTAATTTCTTTGCAGCCTGACTGAATTAGATACATAAACATTGTACACTATGCCATAAACACGTCTAGGCTGTGTGTTATTGATTCTGAAACATGACAAATACTTAGAAAAGCCTATTGAACCAGGGAAACCGCGGATATAATATATAACTGTACCAGTGAGATCTTCTGTAAACTAGCCTTTAAAGCCTTGTATCAACCTTTTTTAAATGCAAGCAGCACTTTTAGCTGCAGCAATACTTCATTTTTAATTAACTTACAACAACAAAAGTTCTACAAAAAAAGTCACAGGATATATTTTTTTGCGCAGTAGGATCATGTGAGGGAAAAATTAAGCAGTGATTGATGAGTGAAATTTTTAGCTAAGTTTCGCTGCGAAAATTATGGCCATAAATTCTAATGGGTGGAAATATTTGTCACGGGTCAAAACTTTGTCGAGCAATTTGTTGCGTGTCAAAAAAAAATTGCCCATGGACTTCAATACATTTTGGCGAATTTTCGCTGGTTCACAAATTTTTGGTAAAGCGAAACATGTCAGATTCACCCATCACTAGCAGTGATACAACCTTTAGTTTGTGCTTTGCTGTTCTAATAAAGCTCAGCAGGATGGAATAAAAGAGAAAAGAGTGTTTGTTTCCAAAGTGTGAGACTGGCCACTGCCACAGAACTATGGGTTGCGACCAAACCAGCTAAGAGTGAGATTTGGGATGATGTAAATTTTATATATTCTAACTCCCATCTACACATTTAACTAATTTATCAAATAATCAGCTCAAAAAGTCAATGTGGGAAAAGACTTGACAAAATCTTGCGACAATTCAAATTGTACGAATTTTTCAAATTTGACAATCCAATTGGATTATCCAGCTCAGATGTCAAGAAACATTTTCAAATCATAAAAGGGACATCTGCCATTGACTTCTACAAGACCTCGACAGGGTGGAGTATTTTCGGAATCATATTTATAACAGTTTGGGGTAAAATATATCTCTAAACATTCGAGTTTGTTTCCCCCTCAAAATTCAAGTTTTTTTCTTCTTCTAAAAAAATTTTTTTGCCCTTAAACACTTGACCAGAAAAAAATCGATTCTTCATAAATAGGTCCCATAATTTTATATTCACAGAAGACTGTGGGAGGAAGTTGCTTGTGTGTCATAAAGCATTCCCATTGCAGCAGATTTAGATAACATAAGCAATAAAACACCGGTTTTCCCTTTTAATGGGTTGGGGTTGATCAGAGCTTTAGTGAAACAAATTGACAAAATTGACCATTGACAAAAAAATGATTACCCATCCTTGCCATGTTATACCAAACATAGGTTACCCCAGATGCCAGTCACTGCAGCCACGGTGAGCATGTAAAGAGAACCCTGTTGACCAGACCCAAATGGCAAGGACCGAAACCAATTACCGGCCAGCAGCTGTGACAAAACACTTATACTATTACAGATAGCATAATTTTGTCATATGGAAAAAAGTGAAGTGTTTTTTTTGTGCTCCAGATGCCTGTGACATGATGATGCGAGTAAGCGACTTTCCCTTTTATACCAGCCCTCCTTTAGTGCCCTTAACCAATCTTTCCTCCCCTCCCACATAGCCAGTCCCAGAGTTCCCTCTGCTCCAAACAACTCCACATTCCCAGGCACCCTTCATTAGCCACTTTGGTGTACATGGAATTAATTTCCAAAATTCACAAAATAAATGAATTAATTGGCACTGCATGGAGTGAACAAAATATTACCACAGCATTCTTACCAAGCTCTGTGCTCACTGCACTAAAATTATGTCTAGCACAACTTACACCAATGGACATCCAACACGAAAAAGATGCCGTAGCATTTTCACGATTTGCACCTTTGCACACTAGTGATTGAGCAAAGAGCCAAAGCAGAGAAAACAGAACATTAAAGGTCAAAACAAGTTAAATGCAGCACATATAGGAGCGCGCAAGTTTGTGATTTGCTTATTTGCTCAAATGTTTGGTTCCAGCATCGTTAAATGTGCCATGTTGTGTAGATATGATATATATATAGATATGATATACAAATACAAAAGACAAATACACACACACATATATATATATAATGTAGGGATGTGAAAATCTTAGACACCCTTACACTTTACAGACAGGCACATCCCTAGTTATATGGACACCTCAGTGGGTCCTTATGGGGACCTTGTGCTTATGTAACCCCTGTAGTTCACACAGTGTACACCAGATGGCACTGTGCCAGAGTATAAAAGGTTTAGGAACCATGTGCTCTGGGTCCATTGCTTTAGCCCAACCAAGCAGGCTGGAAGGGAATGGGTAGTGCTGACCCTAGGCGCTTTGGCCCTAGTAATTAGACAGCTATACTCGTTTATAGATCGCTCTAGGAGTGATAGAGAGGTTATTTAGTTGAGCATCTCAAGGCTCAGACGAGGAGATTAGAGGGATTAAGATCCCAGGGTATTACTGGCCCAGAGTAAGGAACCAAGTGTTGAGATAGGGATGTCAGGAGTTCCCCTAGTCTGCCACTGGAAGATATCCTGAAAACTGGGCAATACCCATCACATGCTGTCAACTTACTCTCAGCTGTATATTCCCTAGCCTGTGGGGATTCAGCCTATACGTGCTGTGAGTATATGCTTCCTTTATGCTGCTGTGTATGTTCTATACTCCATTGTGGATCAATGTGCTAAATGATCTATGTGCTATTCAATAAACACAGTTATTTGTTCAACCGTTAAAGAACTACTGGCGCCCATCATTGTGCTATCTCACCCAGTTACAGTTACACTATACCCTTGCCTCCACCGCTTTGCGAGGCTTACCCCTGAGAAAGAGAGTTCATCTGTGGTCTCAGCCCACAAAGGAAAGTAGCTAAAACTGCCCTCGCACAAGTCAGTTTATTATAGCGCTACAAAAGCCATGAATATCTTGTAAATTATATCCTTATAAACAGTGAGTTCTGATGTCATCAGTTCTAAAAGGTGAGTTCTGTTGTCATTTCTGTCACATGACTCACTGAAATTTGTGTATTATAATAAATAAAGTACCCCCAGTTGCAAAATATGAGGATATTAGAAGTTACCTCGGAGTTCCATGACCTATATAAAAACACTCGGCCTTCGGCCTCGTGTTTTTATATGGTCATGAAACTCCTCTGTAACTTATAATATCCTTATATTTTACAAGAGGGGGTAAAATATATATTCAGTAGCAGTATGCACAAAATGTCTCTGTCTTAAATATATTGATAATGGTTTGAGTGCAAAGGACTCTTGTATTTGTCTATATGTAATTTGTGGTCACAGCCTCATTGCAGCCCCGCCTAATTGTTTTAAAAATTAGTGGTGAGCACAACTTTTCCTTGTTTGTTATAGTTATACAGGAGCAGTGACCAGCTCCATGTTGTAGCTCCCACCCCTCCCAGCTATAGTCAGGTGATCCCACTGGTGTCTAATAAAAGGGCAACCAAGTTTGGGAGTTTTACTTTATAAAATGGATAATGAAGCAATAGAATTCTTAATGAATCAGATGAAAATTGAGCATAGGACTGACCAGTGACTTTGATGTAGTTGGCCAGCTTAAATATTTTGCAATATATGGACAAACAATCCCTGTGTTGTTTAAAGGGTAAGGCAATTTTCAGTAGCAGTATGAACAAAATGTCTCTGTCTTAAATATATTGATAATGGGTTGAGTGCAGAGGACTCTTGTATTTGTATATTTATATATATATATATATATATACATACACACGCACACACACACACACACTAGTATTAATTTCCATAAATAATGGAAGCTAATTAAGCTTTGTCAGTACATAATTATTTTTTACAGAAATAATTTTATGCTGAGAATTAATCTTGCATAAATAGTAACAGTAGTTAAGGTTATAAAAAAATGTCCATATTTTTAAATTATCCAAAGGAAGGCCAACAACCCCCTCATTCCCTCAAAGGTGAAATACATGCTTTCTGACTGGGCGAATGCAATAGGACCAGGCCCAGGATCAGCTTTGTACTAAAAGGGTTATGTAATACAATTCATTAAGTTTGCCAAGGAGCAGTAACCCATAGCAACCAATCAGCAGGTAGGAGTTATTGGTCACCTGTTTAAAAGCACAAATTGTATTGATTGGTATGGGTTACTGCTACTGGGCAAACTTATCACCTTTTATTACATATGGGGTAAGAGATTTATATGCAGCAAGGCATCCACCCCAATCCAATCTGATATATCTGCCATATATATGCTTCAAAGAGAGAAATCCACAAATTTACAGCTCTCACAGTATAAAAAAATCCTTTTCACACATTAGGTGAAACCTCTTTTAGTGTTGTGTATGCTAGAAGAACCTATTGTCAAATAAAGCTTCAAATAGTTTATTGTATGTTAGTTATCATACCCCCCTAGAGGAGAGTTTAACCCTAAAAATGAATATGGCTAAAACTGAATCTTTTATTTACTGAACTTACTGCGCCAGCCTAAAGTTTCAGCTTCTCAATAGCAGCAATGATAAAGGACTTCAAATTTGTCACAGAGGGTCACCATCTTGGAAAGTGTCTGTGACACTCACATGCTCAGTGGGCACTGAGCATTTGTTGAGCAGCTAAGCTTAGGGGTCATCACAAATTACCCAACAGAAAATGAGGTTGGTTTTTAATATAAGCTGATGCTACAGGGCTGATTATTAAATTCTGATTCTTATTGCACTGGTTTCTGTGCTGCCATGTAGTAATTATCTGTATTAATTAGTAACCAGCCTTATATTGTGACATTTCTATTCTATGTGTACTGTATTTTGTGAGTGGGTCCCTAAGCTCAGTAAGTGACAGCAGCACAGAGCATGTGCAGTGAATCAGCAGAAAAGATCATGGGGAGCTACTGGGGCATCTTTGGAGACACAGATCTTTACTGCTAAAGGGCTGTGGTTGCCTTGGGCTGGTACAGAAGCACAAAACATCATGTACAACATTTCTACCGACTTCTTTAGTTTAACTTTCCTTGTCCTTTAAGCATTCGTTCTTCAGTAAAAACAGTTCCAACTTGACCAGCCTTTTTTCATAGTTCAGACTCTACATTCCCTTTGAATAAGGTTGTGAGAGTGAAGTGTACTCTTTAATAACAGGGCCTATTAAATACTGTATTTATTGTCTTTTTACAATTTAGTATCAAGGTCTGAAGGCTCTTTTATTTGGGCTCTTAGTGATCACTTTTTAGTTTATATTTAGGTCCTTACCCACAAAGCAGCCCTACTTCAAATGTAATTATATATTCCACTTTGCCATCTATATCGACAGAATGTACAGATTCTCTGCATAGCTTTCTCATTGGCAAACACAGACATGAAGCATACAATGATCTGCCCAAGTCACTAATGGACAATTAAAATATAAGTAGACCCAATAAGGCACCTAACTATAAGGACCCGAGTTCATGCAAACCTACTGTTGTTACAAATTACATGATGGAATACAAATGACTCCACATAGGTTGACGTAGTTGGTCAATGTTTTAACCTTCCTAAGTGGTGCCTAATTTTAAAGGGGGCAACTTCTCTGATTCTGGATACTATTAGATTAATACACACATATGATACTTTTTCAAATGGTCTTAGAAGGATGTATTTGTTTTCTCTAAAACACTAGTAATAATAAAGATCCCTGTTGTTAAAAATACAAGTTATATCTGTGCTGAATCAATATTTTATGCAATCAATATGCATTTATAGACAACTTTTTTTTTTTGTGTGCTGATGTGTCCCATTCTATTGTGTCCTGTAATCTAGCAACCTTAATTGCTTACCGGAGTCAGACCAAACACTATAAACATGTCTTACCCACTACAGTTAGACTCTTGCGTTTGGATACCCACCAAGAATAAGATTGTTTGCAAAACAAATTGTGCCAGACCATTTGTTCCTTCTTTGCTTTTTCACAGTGTAGATCTTTGCAGTAAAAGCAGATCAGAACTGCAGACAGATACAGGTTGTCATGGAAATAAGTGTGACTGAAGCCCAGGGAGGCTTAAAAGCAGCTTTTCATGTTCAGAGAAAAGGGAGAAGTACTTCTAAATATGAGCATGCTAATGGTTTAATTATCCTGTCATAAAATAAGTGCTACATTAAAAAAATTACAATTTGAAAATGTATTATGAACTGATTAGCCTGTATTAAATCATAAAGGTTCCACAGAGATATATATATATATATATATATATATATATATATATATATATATATATATATATATATATATATATATATATATATATATATATATATATATATATATATATATATACACACACACACACACAAAATAAAAAAAAAAGTCTGTGTACAAAAAAAGACAGCACTCCTTATTTTAAATAGCAAAAAAGTGTATTAAACACATCTGAGTGTGAATAACATGAAGTAACCCAAATAACATGTTACATGTATATTTATTGTAGATTGTAGAACTATGGACTGACGTTTCGGCCCTCCAGGGGCTTTTCTAGATCAAGTGTTCTTAACTTATTTATAGATTTGTTTCTACCTGCTCAGAAGATAAGGAAGTGAACTGCTTCTTCCCCTGACATCACATCCCTGTCTTGCTCCACCCCCTCATTCCTTCTCACCCAATCACAGCTGCATCTGATTCTGCCAATTTTTAAATATAAACCATTTGGCTGCTGGTCATTCGGATCCCTTGTCATGCAGCCCCTGCGCTTATAGCTCCAGGGCTTTCCTTTCTTCAAAGTATGTTGATAATATCAACTACTTTTTTTAAAATTACTATCAATGCTATAAAACAGCAGTAACATAACAGGGGAATTTAATATCCAGAAGAAATGATTGCGGAAATGAACACGCTCAAGCTGTGAAATTCAAGATTTTAGCATTTGTCAAGCTACTTGGATGCTTCCTGAAAGACTATATATGAGACTTAACACCTTCAGCCTATCATGTCAAAATATGAAAATAAGACATGATATTTTGACCTTATATCTGGCGGAGATGTTGTTTTTCTTTTTTTCTTTGTATTTTTTAGTGCATCATTCAGTGTAATTTTCCGTTAATACCTTTTTATTCAGATTTTTTCAAATAAATGTCGTGACATTCGGACTTTTAGAGGTTTTCTTCGTTTTTTTTGGCTAGGAGTCAAATATCTTAAATAATATTTTTTGAGATGCCTGTGGAGGACAGCACTTTCTTTCTTTTTTGTCTTTTCTACCACTGCTGGCCAGCACAAACAAAAACAATCTCCTTCTTAATCTCTTCATTACTTCTCGTGTCTGTCCTACACCTTTCTCATCAATTAAACATGTTCGGACTTTTAAAAAATCAAAACATTTTCGGAATTTATTAAAGCCTGAGGATGGAAAAGTTTGAATCTGAAAATCCGGCATCTCAGACCTGTCGAGGTTGCATATAAGTCAATGGGAGATGTCTCAATGATTTTTTGATGTTGCCTGGGTTGCGCGCAGTACCCTTATGTTTTCAGCGTTTTCGGTGGAAAAATCCAAAAAAAAATTGAAAATTGGATAAAAAAACCCCAGAAAAAATCTTGAAAATCTGATTTTTTCCCACAAATTTTCAGAAAAATTTAATAAATAAGCATAAAAAACCAGAGTGGATTTGATCTGAGTTTGTAGCAGAAAATGTTGAGATAAATTCGTATTTTGATAAATAACCCGTCACCCAAAAAAATTATTTAAAATCCTATTTTATCACATTAGTCAAGCAAAATTAACTTTAATTACACTATATAAATGATTTGAATCTTGTTTCCTTCTGTCTGGGAGCTCATAATTATAGCAAGCAGGCAGGAGCCATTTTGTGGACACTGTTATTAAGACAAGCCATGCATCATCTCAGAATCTTGTTTGTGCACCAGAATGGGGGACCCGATGTCCATCCCCATGCCCGGGTTACACAATTAAACATTGAAGAGAACGGGGAATGTGTGGAGAGCAGTGACATCTAGGAAGTAATAGTCTGCCCCGCCTCTCTGCCCAGGGCATAGAGGAGGGGCAGACAATATCTGATTGACAGCTGAGATTTTTAAATGAGCTTAAAACAGCTATGAATGCTTTAATAAAAAATAGAAATTGGATTTCATGTTTAATTTGAAAAGGACTTTTATTATACAGATTTTTGTGTCTGGTTGACAGGTACACTTTAAAGTTTAAAGTAATTTTTGCCAGAGTTTTTCAAATAGTTCAGTTTGATCTGGGTTTGGTGAAACATAGAGGTGTGCCCTAATGATTGGCAGCCGTGCACAGGTATTAGCATAGCTGGGAGTAATCTTTGTTAAAATTAGTTTTCTTATTTACCGTTTATGTTGTAATCTGCACAGTAATGTACATGTACTTTTAAAATTTTAATTATTCTTGAAATTAATAATTGTTTAATTTTAAAATGTATGATGTCACTGAACATCAAAGCATGCTGGGAGCTTTCGGTATAAAGGCCGCTCCCAGTCAGCAAGTGTCTGCTCTCTGCAAGGAACGACATGTGGAAATGCTTTGCTGCTGGTCTAATGACATGCTGTATTGAGCTGCCTAACACTTTTACCTTTTGCTTTAAAGAAATAAAGCCACATATTTCTTTGCCAAACAACCTTCAGCAAACTCTGTAAAAGGGCCCACACCACAGGAATTGTCAGAAAAACTTGAATTTTTAGACGGAATTGTTTTTTAGTGCATTATTTTCCATTCATACATGTTGTGACATTTGGAGTTTGTGAGTTTAGTCATGGTTTCAAAAACCTTTACAATTATTATAATCTGACATTAGATAAATAGGCCTCCATGATTTGGCCATTCTATAACATACTAAAAGCTAACTTAAAGGTGAACCACCCCTTTAAGAAATGTTTTCCCTATCAATCTTAAAATGACTCTTCAACAAAATAGAAACTGTCATAACTCCCATTTAGTGTTAGGAATAGTGCAGCCCATCAAAAGTCCTGCTGGTGAACATATGATTTTCTGATATCTGTGAAAAATGGAAGAGGCCAAGTTTAGACAAACGTTGGCAGTCTGTGCTGGAGAGAAGATTGGAATGAGTATGCAGGCCTAATACTGTACTAACTCAACTTCATATTTAATCCTGGAGTTTGGCTATTTTATGGGTAAGCTTTTCTTTATTTTTTCTGGATAACTGAGGGGGATCGGTGGTTGAATTACATGGAGGCTGGTTACCACTTTCAGTGATTTAAAAAAACAATACTGGATTTTGTTAGACACATTATTGAAGGTGGTTTAGAGACTGGGAATTTATAGTAGATTTATAAATTAAAGTTAAGAAACTACACAATTTTGTTTCTTAAGAAACTAAAGTTAAGAAACTACACAATTTTGTTTCTTCTTTCTGAGACCAAAAGTGTTGCCATTCACTAAAACAACTGAAATATTAACCTTGACACTTTTGCTCTAAAACATATGTATTTGCAGAGAAAAACACATTTGGAAATACTACAGTTCCAGCTACACCCAATTTTGTGAACATGGAGATGATTTAGAAACTCAGAAATGCTGAAAACTTATCCAGTTTAATACTGGCCAAATCTTATTGCTGATCTCTCTTGTATATATGAATTTAAAAGGCAAATGTTTGTGGTCCACATAATGTTGATCCACAGAGATACAAGTTTATACAGTGGCGGAACTACCGGGGGAGCAGGGGGTGCGATTGGGCCAGGGCCCGCACCCCCTCTGGGCCCCCCCGCAGCTCGCGCGCCAACGATTTCCGGTTGCGCACCGCCGATCCGGGTGTGCACCACGGCATTTCCGGGCGGAAACTCACGTACGGAGAGGGGTGGGGGCCCCGGCTGCACTTCCCGCACCAGGGCCCGCCCCCCTCTAGTTACGTTACTGAGTTTATACTTGAATCTGGTTAGAGTTCTGTGTTTGCCAACGCTTTCACTAGAGGAGGCACAGTTCTCAAACTTTTGGTTATCTGCAAGTACATCAAATAACATGTTTAATATGAAACAACCTTCAGTAATTATTTGCTTATTATTGATTTTAGGTTGAATCATAGGTACAGACATAATTGAATTAGGGACTATTCATTTTCAATGTATGTAAACACATTTTTTTTCTAACCTCATTTGATTGTATGTACTCCTTAAAATAGTAAACAATTATTACAAATATTAACAATAAATTATAAAAAATAAAAGCAAGCTTTGTTATACTTCTCCAGGGATAATAACAACCACTGTGTCAAAGCTGAATTGAACTGAAACATGAGAAGACTCCCGTCTAAGAGACTCCCTTTTCCACCATTGGGTACAGTTTTTTTGGGTGTAAATTATAGTTTAGAGAATATCCAGTTATGTAGGGTGACTTAGTACCCGCTACCCTAGTACCTGTTAGTGTAATGGTGTAATCAGGTGTCCTAGACGCATAAATTTAATGCACAGGCATTGACTGTGTTGATGACTGTGCAATATTTTTTGGCGTGCGATCAAATAATGGTGAAAAGTTTTCAGTTGACTCAACTGCCATGGCAGGCTCAGTGATTAAAATGTGCTAAATATCACAGGGGAAATTAATCTTCTAATTTTGATAAATACTTTAAAAAAGTGTTAATGGGTTTCTGCGCCTGCCATTTGAACATATCACTATACAGCTTAATGTTATGCTTTATATTCAAGTCTATAGCCCTTTTAGTGTACAGCTGCAACACTCTTTCAAAGAGATTTGTGTGAACATTAAACATTCATCATCTTTCCATTTAATGCGACTGAAATTAAATGTAGGCATAAAGGCCTATTGCTTATCAAACAATGACATCTCCCCTGCAGCACTAGTAACCGCTCACAGACCAGGCAACATAATCATGCATTTTTCAAAACACTTCTAATAGTAAAAAAAACAAAACAAATAATGCCTCCTTTCAGGCTAAAAATGCTTGATTTCTTGTGCTTAAAACACTGGTATGAAATATAGAATTGCTTCCAGAAATATTTCACTGTTTGCATTATAACTGCATTAATCTTACTTTCCATAGTCCCCTGATCATTTTCACTATACATAATCATTTAAGGCCTGGTAGAAACTACAGAAAAAGCAAGCAAATATTACATTTTGACAAAAAAAAAAAAAATCTGAAAAGCAATCTTAATTGAGTTTATAAAAGTATATCAAAAAGGCAACTTTTAGTTAAAGGGATACTGTCATGGGAAAAAAATGTTTTTTCAAAATGAATCAGTTAATAGTGCTGCTCCAGCAGAATTCTGCACTGAAATCCATTTCTCAAAACAGCAAACAGATTTTTTTATATTCAATTTTCAAATCTGACATGGGGCTAGACATTTTGTCAATTTCCCAGCTGCCCCAAGTCATGTGACTTGTGCTCTGATAAACTTCAATCACTCTTTACTGCTGTACTGCAAGTTGGAGTGATATCACCCCCCTCCCTCCCCCTCCCCCAGTAGCCAAACAAAAGAACAATGGGAAGGTAACCAGGTAGCAGCTCCCTAACACAAGATAACAGCTGCCTGGTAGATCTAAGAACATCACTCAATAGTAAAAACCTATGTCTCACTGAGACACATTCAGCTACACTGAAAACAGCAGCCTGCCAGAAAGCATTTCTCTCCTAAAGTGCAGGCACAAGTCACATGACCAGGGGCAGCTGGGAAATTGACAAAATGTCTAGCCCCATGTCAGATTTTAAAATTGAATATAAAAAAATCTGTTTGCTCTTTTGAGAAATGGATTTCAGTGCAGAATTCTGCTGTAGTAGCACTATTAACTGATGCGTTTTGAAAAAAACATGTTTTCCTATGACAGGATCCCTTTAATGTCCTCAGTTTCTTCATGATTTTTCAAGTCGCGAAGTGTGGCATTGCTTTTAGATCTGTTATGTGAGAGTAGACAGTTTAATTTACTTAAAGCAGATTTCTACTCAAAAACTATTTGTTGCATAATGAAAGTAATGCAATTTTAAACAACTTTCTGATGTAATTATTTTGGTTTAAAGTTGTTTGTAAAAGTTATTGCTACCGAAAGCAGCATCAGTCAATTTTTTATACAGTGCAATTCAGACCTGGAGGAGAACTGACCTCTGCTAGAATATTTCAGGAGTCAGCACCAGACAAGAGAAAGTAGCTTAGAACCAATGGCATAACTTCTATAAAGCAAAGACCGCAGCTGCAGGGGGGGCTTTGGGAACAAGGGTCTATTGTATAGAATTACCTTCTTCCAGCCCTTTCTGGCTCCTAATTTTTGTGATCACAGACAGCTGACTGCGGGGGCGGAGGGAGGTGCTGACACAGAGCACCGTGGCCCTTGGTAGTTACTACATTTTCTTTCATTAGGCAAAAACTCTCTTTTATTAAACACTCTTCTTTGGGACCTTTCACCCCTTCAATATGTTGTACTTATACTGTGAAGACATATACTGTACATATAGGCGCCATGCTGTGAGTACCATGGCTTAAGGTTAATTAAACCTTTTAAGAATTATAAAAATAGGATTACTGTATCTACTGTAGAACCCCCATTTTATGTTTTTCAGGGGACCAGGAAAAAAAATAGTAAAATCAGTGAAATGTGTTAAAGTAACTTTTTCGTCAACTACTGAAAAGATATAAGCACAGGAGTCAGTTTTACTTTGAGATAGAATATTTACTGTGTTAATAACAAGGGTTAAGTATTGCAGTGATAATGTTACACTATGGGGGACATGTGCCTCTCTGTCTGTCACATACACAACCTAAAGCAATAAGTGATTGGTGCAGGACTGTATAAAGGGCAGACTAATTGGAATTGACCATTTGCAGGCAGAACCATAGCAAAATATACATCTGGTTAGTATTTTAACTCTTTATTTCACAAATAATAGCATTCATAAAGGAAAAAAACATTTTTTGGGTACATCAGGACAAAATTTTGATGTAAAATCTGGGAAAACTTCACTTAAAATCAGGGAAATGCACCCTTTGAAATGCATTATAAATTGGAGAGACCACAAATAAAAAATGTAAAATGCGGGAATAATTAAAATCAGGGGACTTAAAATCGCAGTTTCAATGCATCAATATAGATGATCAAATAATATGCTCTATATGCAGGGGTGCTTCACTAATGAGGCCTGAGGCGACAGCGCCCCACTAGGTACCAGGGACGGCAAAAATGCCGCTCCTGGTACTTTAAGAGACGAATTTCTCATGGACCCCCCTGGACCCCCTCAGGTGCAAAAAGATAAGCGCACGGGGAGAGAGGGGGGGCAGCAGCAACTGTTGCTGCCTCAGGCGGTGGAGGGGCCAGGATCTCCCATGTCTATATGATTATTGCAAAGAAAAAGCAAATAAAAAAATAGCACACAATGGGGAAACAGTACAGTAGAACTCTCATTTTACATCCCCTGGTTTTAAGTTTCCCCTCATTTTATATTGTTGTTTTGTGGTCCCACCTATATATTATGTATAATACATTCCCCAATTTTATATTTTCCTGGATTTTACATCATTATATTCTGGTCCCCTGAAAAATTTAAAATTGGAGTTCTACCGTATTACTGTTTTTCAGAGCTTTCTGAATAATGGGTTTCTAGATACATGTAGATACATTTTGTCACCTCTTATATTGTAATATTTTCTTTTCCTCATCCATTCAAGTAATAACCATAGCAACACGGGCTAGATTATACATTTTCATCAAAAAGTTAATTATATTAATTCTACCACTCTATACACAGCACCCATCATAACATTCTATAAACATTATTAAAACTGGTATTTGGCTTCTGACAGCCTTGATAAGTGTATTGATTTTGCTGTCCCTGGCCTGGCATATTTCAAATCTCATCAAACGAATGGTGTTATCAACTCCTTAGTAAAGCCAGATCTCAAATATCTGATATTCTCTGACTATATAACAGCTTGGCCTTTACTGTATCTATTTCTAGTGGCTCTCCTGCCTGAGACTTGGGTATATAGTGAATAAGTTCCCCCTTAATACAGCATTAACTATGTACCCAGCTCTATAGAGTCTGTACAGTAATAGTAGTAATAGTACAGACAGAGTGAAAAATCACTGAAAAATACAACTTAGGTGCAGAAGTTTAAGAAACATATGAAGAGTAAGGACATAGCCCTGAAAAAACTTAGACTTGACTGCTCCATGTCAATCTGGAAGCCTTTCTATCACCTTTAACATCAATCCCTTATATATATAGTCCAACAATTATTTCCAGCACTCCATTCTGAATCTCAAACAACCCAGGTGCTATCCATACGTGCTTCCATGTATAACGTGTTTGAGAAACAGATGCACACTGGGATTTACAAATATTAAGAAATAATTACTTTTATTTAATACATTTAAAATAGATCAGGTCAACGTTTCGGCCTTTGACAAATACCTTCCACAACAACATTGGATGGGCAAGCGAGAGCAGGTAACTCTAATAGCTCCCATCTGGGACACCTTGCTCAAGGAGAACATACAACACCATTATCCCAGTTACACATCAATCTGAGGCACTGACCCTCAACCTATAGCAAGCATGCCTCCAAGCTGTGATAATTAAAAGAACCCAAAACACACCTCCAGTCACCACCCTGAGACAATTTACATGGTGGGTGGGATGCTGCTTAGTGTGCTGACTGGAACAAGAAAGTGCCCCCCCCATGTAATAATCAGTACCTCTTGAAACCCAAGCCTAACCCTGTACACCAGTTCCTCTCAGGGTTGGCAAGCACGACACTGGGAACAAACCCAGTGGGCCCCAGTCATTGTGGGCCCCGCTGAGCCAGATCTGCTTCCCCTGCTGGCAACTGTGGTCACTGGCACTCCCCCACTGGTGTCCACAAGAGAAAAGTGAGGTTCATGGTGTATGGTGGTTCTTGCGACTTGGGTGGAGGGCCCCATGACAGGAGCCACAGTCCAACTTAGGTTCCTCTGCCTGCTTCATAGCCTGCCCCACTCACACTCTCTTCATTAACCAACTCCTTGCCTTCTTCACCTTATCAATAGTGATGAGCGAATCTGTTCCGCTTCGCCAAAAAAATTGCAAAACTGCAAAACAATTTGTGAAATTTTGCAAGACACGTTGAAGTCAATGGGCATTTTTACGTGCAAAAAATTTTTACAATTTTTCTCGATTCAAATGCATTAAAGTCAATAGGCGTTTTTTCTTATGGCGACTTTTTTTGTCCTAATTCATAAAAGTCAATGGGTGTTTTTTCTTATGGTGACTTTTTTTGTCCTAATGGGGTTTTTCTTATGGCGACTTTCTTTGTCCTAATGCATTAATCTCAATGGGCGTTTCTTTTTTTTGTCCTAATGCATCAAAGTCAATATGTCGACTTTTTTTGTCCTAATTCATAAAAGTCAAGGGGGCTCATTTATAAACACTGGGCAAATTTGCAGTAGTTATAGATCTTGCGCAAAAATAAAATAAAACACTGGATGCGCAAAGTACAAAGGGATTCCGTCCCTAAAAGATTAAAACAATTGGTTTGATATGCGCTTCCGTTTATAGAATAAAGTACACCAACTTTTGTGTCCCCCAAATGTCTCAAAAGTTCCCTGTATTCTACAGGAATCCGGAGCCAAAAGATTTGTCCCGATATTGCGTTCACACCTGGCGATCGCTTCTTGTCTTTAAAATAAAATAAAAGACAAAACGCAACAATGTGAAATATCGTAAGAGCCGGTATTAGGGCCCTGCTTAGTTAGTACTCACAGGATTTCCCAGACACGGCTACAGATAGAAACCGATCCGCAGTGTGGCAAAGCTCAACCCGTCCCTCCAAGCGGTGTTACTGCTCTCTTCACGGTATGTTGCGCTCACTATCTTTGCAATCTCGCTCCTGGACGCACTAGTTGCCTCGTGTCCCACAGTCTCGGCGTCTTCTCATCCACTTCCTAGTTCAACCAGGGTCAGATCCTCACGGGATAAGTTAGCGGATAAGAGATGCCTTGTACTGGGGAATTGTACAAGCAACAAGAGGGAAACTCAAATATTTGAATGCCTTTTATTCATAAACATAGTAGTTACTTACACTTCAAAATGCTCTGCCTAACGCGTTTCGTGAATCAATCACTTCCTCAGAGGCTAAAGTTCACTTTACTTGGTCATTCCTTTATAGTCTGCCTAATTGGCATAATTGGTTACCTCCTTTCAATCACCAGCAATTAACTGCGTTAGGCAGAGCATTTTGAAGTGTAAGTAACTACTATGTTTATGAATAAAAGGCATTCAAATATTTGAGTTTCCCTCTTGTTGCTTGTACAATTCCCCAGTACAAGGCATCTCTTATCCGCTAACTTATCCCGTGAGGATCTGACCCTGGTTGAACTAGGAAGTGGATGAGAAGACGCCGAGACTGTGGGACACGAGGCAACTAGTGCGTCCAGGAGCGAGATCGCAAAGATAGTGAGCGCAACATACCGTGAAGAGAGCAGTAACACCGCTTGGAGGGACGGGTTGAGCTTTGCCACACTGCGGATCGGTTTCTATCTGTAGCCGTGTCTGGGAAATCCTGTGAGTACTAACTAAGCAGGGCCCTAATACCGGCTCTTACGATATTTCACATTGTTGCGTTTTGTCTTTTCTTTTATTTTAAAGACAAGAAGTGATCGCCAGGTGTGAACGCAATATCGGGACAAATCTTTTGGCTCCGGATTCCTGTAGAATACAGGGAACTTTTGAGACATTTGGGGGACACAAAAGTTGGTGTACTTTATTCTATAAACGGAAGCGCATATCAAACCTACTGGGCAAATTTGCACCTGGGCAGTAACCCTTAGCAACCAATCAGTGATTAGCTTTTTTTCAGCCAGCTGCAGGTTGAGCACTGAAAACAATCATTTGATTGGTTGCTGTGGGTTACTGCCCAGGTGCAAATTTGCCCACTGTTTATAAATGAGCCCCAATGTGTCTTTTTTTCTTATGGTGACTTTTTTTTTCCTAATGGGATTTTTCTTATGGCGACTTTTTTTGTCCTAATGCATTAATCTCAATGGGCGTTTTTTCTTATGGCGACTTTTTTTGTCCTAATGCATTAATGTCAATGGGCGTTTTTTCTTATAGCAACTTTTTATGTCCTAATGCATCAAAGTCAATGGCCGTTTTTTCTTATGGTGCCTTTTTTTCTCCAAATGCATTAAAGTCAATGGGCGTTTTTTCTTACGGTCATTTTTTCTCAGCAAATTTTCACCAGAGTTTCGAAAAAAAAATTTTGCACATCGAAATTAAAATTCTGAATTTCACAGCAAATCCATGGCTGGTGAATAAATTTGCTCATCACTACTTACCAACCCATATTTACCTTATTTGCCTGCCTGCTCCACTTCCTAGTCCATTCCAGTCATAGTCCAGGGATTTAATTCTTAACATCTCTCACAAACAAAAAAAGGTGAACGCTCCTTAGCCAACACAACTGAGGAAAGAAAAAAGCTCACCATAGCAGTAGGATCACAGTACTCCCCTTCTGACTCCAGGGAATGATTCATAGAACTCCAGCAAGCATGCATACGATCCTCTGCATAGTTAAATTGATCTGAAGGTTAAAAACTCCAAAACTTTATTCAGACATGATCAAATCCCAGGAAAATGGGCAGAGAGAGAGCCCAGCTTAACATCTCTACCTTACTCAATGCATAGTCTTGTCTATTATACTTTAGCATTATAAATATCTGCACTCACTAAATATTATTGAGAATTAAAATAATTATATTATCTATGATAAAGTATCTCTTCTTCTCATCTGTTATTCAAATATCTTCATCTGGCAGATAAGAACATCTCTTAATTTTACTGCTGACACATTTTTTTTTCAATTCCGTTAAATCTCTGTTCATACTGTATTCCATCATAAAAAAATAAGGAAATGTTCTACTTTAAACTATGCTACTTTATGCTACCGTCTCCATAGTTAGTCCCTAATCTTTAGAATCCAGATTCATGCACTGATTTACTCTTGCACCTCATTCGCCCTTAGTTCCTCAAGCACTTGAAAATAAATGTTTTAGTTACAACATGAGATAAAGAGCAATGCAAAAATAACCTGCATAAATATACTTAATTTCCACTAAAATCCATTTTCGGTATCTAGAAATGAAAGCTATATCCCCATATTTTAAAGTAACCAGGAAAGCTATTTTTTTCTTAGATCTCAGCACTTCTATGACCCGGAGAAAAGAAAGTCAAAGCAAATATTTGTAGCCTCTCAAAGTAATAACTTATGTTTGCCTGTCAAAATATATGAAGCTTTCACTTGCTGTAGATTTAAACGGTTATGTAGCGAGTAAAAGTATCTATATCAGCATTTTGAACATGCTGGATCAATGTTAAAAATAAGAGTGTATTGCACAGCATAATGAACTGAACCACAGAGGACTTTCAGGGAACTGTAGAATATATCTTGTTTTACAAAATAAATGATATCCGAAATCATAATGTGTATATTGATTTGGTTTTTATTACTTTGATAGTTAAATATATAAAATACTGCTTCAATGGAATGTGCAGAAAATTCAGATGATGTAACAAAAAACCATCCTTATTTATACTACAGATAATGGGATCATTGGATACAGCACAACATTTTTTTTATTATCCATTAGAGTCTATGGGCATTTGTTCTCTGCAAAACCTAGCATATATTTCGCTCATCCATCAAATCTTCAGCATTACTATACACATACATATAACTATAATGAACACAGATAAAACATGATGACGATCTTCAATTATCTTTAAATCTAGATCTCCAATGGGGAAGCAAAGTCTCTAATCTGGCATTCAACACATGCCCCACCAGAAGGAGACCTTGCGTTGTTTTAAGCATACAAGAAAACATGGTGATTTCAATCCAAAAATAGTACTTCTTATGCCCAATTTGGGTATTAAAACTTCTCCTTCAATTTAAAAGAGATTTCAGAGAGACACTTTAGTGACACAGTATTTTACTAGAAATATCTCAGGACTAACTAAGATAAGGTGTACCTACACGATAGGCTCCATAGCCATGAAGGACTGAAAACAATTGAGTTTGCAAAGCTGGAATTTCTAAATTTACATGGAAGCCAATCATTTTTTTAAAAGCTACCATGTTTGAGTTGTGAATATACTCAAGAATAGTGATGGGCGAATTTGCGCCCTTTCGCTTCGCCGAAAAATTTGCGAAACGGCGCCGGCGCCCGTTTTTGACACCGGCGCCCGTTTTTGATGCGAATTTTCACTGGCGTTTCGCGAATTTATTCGCTGGCGGCGAATCGCGCAAATTCAGCGCGAATTCGCACCTGCCGAATAAATTCGCCCATCACTTCTCAAGAATATTTTTTGTACCCTCGAATAGTAGTCATTTATTTAAGAATAAAACCAAGAAAAGTCGCAAAGAAAAAACTCTGCAAGTAAAAACTGGTGAGCGACAACTTTATTTATTTATTTATTTTCCCAGTTTAATAAACATTTGAGATTTTCCGCCTCATTAAAAATGAATGGGACAATGAGATTCTCACTGGCATGCGACTTTTTTCCCCCACAAAAAAACACACACGGGAATATTGTGTTGCATTTTTTTCTTAAATAAGCTAGCATTCGAGAAAAAAAAGTCGCACAAGTTTTTTTGGCGTTTTTTTTCCTCGCTCGTATTTGAGCCCCCATGCACCAGTGATCCATATAAATGCAGTAGAAAGGAGAACACTTATAAAAGTAATTTATTATTATTATTATTCAATAAAAATGGCTTAATTGGAAGAACAGTTTAAAACAAGCATCAGTGTTCTTTAGTAATCATTCCTGTAGCTTGGGTGGAAAAATCTTTTAACAATGTAAATCCATATATGTAATCTTCAGTTTACATATCTCCTCTGCTGTCTATAAACCCATCCTAGATGAAAGAGAGGCTCCAGGACCCAAAATCAATGGTAGCATTCAACAGGAGTCTAATACAGGCTTTGATGATAAAACATGCAAAAAGAATAAGCTTATTTCCATTAAAATCTCCCCTACTGCACAGGGTGCCACATGGAATAGGGAACATTTTACCACTTAATGGAAAACTGTCCCTTTATCCATAATGTTAGCCAAGGTTTACTACCGTCTATAAATCTGTTCATTATATAAAAAAGCAAAGATACATGGAATAGTAGTTTTAAGTATTGGTGAAAGAAGTAGGACATTACCCAAAAGTAACAATTATTCCCCCTATTCCGCCACAACAAAAAACAATTGTCACGTGTCAGAATAGTCTCGCTAATAAAAATTGTTGTGCATCAAAATTATTCTGACACCCATTGACTTTAATGCATTTGGAAAAAATAGTCAAACGTATAAAAATTGTAGCTCGCGTCACAGATTCGCCCATCACTACTAATTATTAGTTTCTCACTTTTTTTAAAAAAAAAACCTCACTCATTGGGCAAGATTCAATTCAGTGAGATTGAATTTGGTCCATTGTATGAGAATCCTATAAAGCTCTATGCTATAATTGCTGGTCTGCCTAGGCATCCTACCCTGCTCCATGCTGTTCTTTCACTTTTCTGTGCCACCTATCCTCTCTATAATAAGCTAATACTGGCATGAGCTATTCTAAACAAAGCCTTATTTTTTTGCATATTTGAAACAAAGGGAACAGCCTATTTTTAGAATGCACTGGCATGCCATTCATTTCAATATGAGAAAGGATTTGTTGAGGAGTACCAGACATCAAAATCAATTTTGATTTATCTTTATGTTTTAGGATTCATTTCTCGTTAGCATTATGTCCCATTAATGTTAAATACATTTCATTTTATTAAATAACCAATAATTGGTTATTAAATAACTAATATTAAAGTGAACAACATACAATATCAACCCAGGAGTTTTCATTTATTCATATATCAACTTGAATAATAATAATTAATACATGGGAAACATTGATTCTCTTACATTTATTAAATTAATAGGAATATTTTAAGTAGCCTGAAACTGTAAATTCAAAATACACAGTGAATGCAGTTGCAGGAAACACTTCTAAATTGTGACTCATCCCTAATGCAGAATAAAATATGCCAGCAGGTGATCATTACTGGTGATGATTACTGAAAGTTTGAAGAGGGAGAATAGCTTTTTAAAAATGACAGTCTTATAAGAGAAGCAGAGTTGGTTCAAATAGACCATCAGGCACCTGTTGAAAATGAGACCGTTTACCTGCTGTGCTGACAGTACCATCAAAAATGAGAAATGGTTAAATAGAAAAGAGTGTGAGTCACTCATAAAAGTTCATTACTCTCTTTCAAAGATCAGAGCAGTAACCTCAGTGAAGAGATTCAATGATTGACAAGTTCTTCAAAGATAACTGGATATATGACAGGGCTAAATTCATTTAAAACATCTATCTGTGCCCAGAAAATTTTTCATATATTATAGCAGGCAGCAGGCTGAGAAAAATCACTAAATTTTTTTGTTTAAATCATAAAAATGTACACTGTTCATAAATGTTTGTGCCTGTCACATACAGTATATGTAGGAATATTACTGATCTATTTCCAAGTAAAATGAAATGTTATTATTGCAGGAAAGCAAGGCTGAAGAAACTGTAAACCTAATTCAAGATGGCCATTTTAACAGGTGTTTACTAATTAATTTTTTCCCCATAAAGAGAATCACCGTACCAGAGGCCACCCCTTTAGACTAGAGAAAATTAACTTTCATTTGAAGCAGCGTCGGTGGTTCTTTATAGTCAGGACAGTGAGGTTGTGGAATGCACTGCCGGGTGATGTTGTGATGGCTGATTCAGTTAATGCCTTTAAGAATGGCTTGGATGATTTCTTGGACAAGCATAATATCCAAGGCTATAGTGATACTAAAATACAACAATTAATATAGATATTGATATATATAGTTTCAGTGGGTGTGTGTGTATGGATGCTGGGTTCCATTTGGAGGGGTGGAACTTGGTCTTTTTTCAACCTGATTCAACTATGTAACTTGAAAATTTTTTCTTTATAAATTTGGCAGAATACACTGGAACAAACCAATTAGCAGAAATATAAAAAGTGCACAAGTGTGGACAAAATAATGAAAATACTCTTTATTAGTGTATTATGCACTATCTCTAGCCTTGCTGCAGTATGCAATAATGTTAATTAACGATGACATTTATACTGATGTTCCTACAATGGTTTTAGCCATTCCTGTACAGCAAGGAATTAACTACAATTATTGGACTGGGACTGTAGAAAGTTGAGAGGAGTTGATCCTAATCTATTGCGTTGCTGCTCTGGGGAACCTTGAGTCTCCTACTGGCCATAAATATCAGGTTTTCCTCTAGTCCAGTGGTTCTCAGAGTGGGGACAAAGAGAAGTGGCAGGTTGGACTTAGCCTGAGTGGTAGTAGGGTAGGATTTGAGGAAAATACCTATTTTTACTCCTTCACATACCTGAAGGGTTTCGGTGAGATTTGGGGTGAAAATGTATTTGCTGTCCTAGATACTGTATTTTTGAAAATATAACTGAATAATCAACTTACTAGTGTTCATATAACAGGAAATATTTTATGACGTAAGGAGAGTCATGAACAAAGACAAACTTTGCAGTCTTTAAGCAGAACTTGAACTTAAAAGGTTTCATAAACCTGGTTTTAAAAATGCAAACATTACAACAATGGTTGGGGCAGAGTGTGCGCAGAGTAAAGTCTGCCATCCAGAGTAAAGTCTGCCATCCAGTTTACCATCCTATATAATGTTTTAGTATTTGATTTTGAATACTCCCTGTGATTTTGATTTTTTATGCATATGAAATACTAGAAACCTAAACAAATGCTTTCATTGCTGTCCCAAGATGGTCAAAATTAATTAAAAGGACTGCTAACTATAAAAATGAAAAAGGTTTCATATACATTAAACAATGTGCTGTGTAGGTGCTGTGTATAATTATACAAATAACCTTTACATAAATTCATGCATTGAAATATTATGTTCTATTACCATTACCATGTTCTTGTTTCGTGTGTTTGGTTTGTTTGAAGCAGTTGGTACAATAAGTCAGTTAATATATGAAAGCTTTTTTTTTTAAATATACTTTTATAATGTTGCTGTCTTTGTAAAATATCTGGTACCTGTATATTATATAGGAAATCTCAATGTGACTTAAGAATATTAGTCAGATAGAGTTGCCTTCCATTACTTGAAACAGATGCAATTTCATTTGCATATTGCGCATCTAATTTAATCTCTATGTCAAAAACCTGATGTGATCTCAGTATTAGTATTTCACAAAGTATTTAGCCTGAAATGCACTTGACCAGGCAGAAAATAGCAATTACTAATGTTTACAAATTACACCAATTTAAGAAGATTACATCAAAGTCGATTTATAAAGGTCAAATTCCTTCAGCAGTTTCCACTTCAAAGCAAAGGGCAGACCAGGCTTTATAGGTGGCTAGAAAAAAAATCTCGCCTTTCCATTTACAGTATTTGAACACTAGACTATGCTCATACATGTATTGTCATTTCATTAATACAAAGTTTGAGGTCATTAAAAAAAATGTTTTCAGATTTCCATTATTTAGAAAAGTACATATCTGCTATATTTAACACATCTGACATTTTAACTTATCACATATATTGACCAGGCTGATGCTACTGGCTTACCACACTTTAGGGCATATTTATAAAGGTGTTTACAGTATAATATTTTACATAGACAAGGGATCTGTTATCCGGAAACCAGAATCCAGAAAATCTACGAAATACGCGAAGGTCATCACCCACAGACTGAATTTTAATAAAATAATTAACATTTTCCTTTTTCGCAGACATTTTAAGACAGTACCTTGTCCAACTAAGATATAATTAATCTTTATTGTAGGAAATAACAATCCTATTGAGTTTATTTAATGTTTGAATTCTTTTTTGTAGACTGAGACCTATATATTTGTTACATACAGAGAATTAGAATTTGTGAATTGTTGAGGTTTTTGAATTTTGAGATTTGAATAAACTCAAAATTCAGGCCAAGGTCTGTTACCTATGGAAGTATTGTCCCTAAATACAGCCCTGTTAACACTATCACTCAGTAGGCAGTCTATCTTCCTGATTTGCAAGCTTGCAAAATTCTCCAGCAGAGCAAGATGTTAATAAATCAACTTCAGCAAAATCTTGTTTTTAAACGGGAATAATATATTTTCAAGAATGATTACAATTTGGTTGGTACACCACATCGAGAGCATAGGATTTTATTTTAGCTTTCTTTATAGTATATGTTACAATTATGGTAGGGGTCACTTTTGTACCATCATTCTTAATTCCTCCTGCATAACTCCAAGGGGCAGATGTATCAAGGGTCGAATTTCGAGGGGTTAAATCCCTCGAAATTCAACTGGGGAATAGAATCGAATAGGCAATTCGGGCGAATTTACGCGCTGGCGAATAGTCAAATGGGCGAATATTCGGCAGGCAAATAGGCGCACGATCGAATATTCGCTCGAAGGATTTTCATTCCTTTTTATTCGATCAAAAACTTGGAAAACAAGCCTATGGGACTTTTCCATAGGCTTTTAAAGCAATTCGGTAGGTTTTAGGTGGGGAAGTAGGCAGTCGAAGTATTTTTAAAAGAGACAGTACTTCGACTATCGAATGGGCGAATAGTCGCAGCGTTTTTGCGCTCAATCCAGTACTTCGACTATCGAATGGGCGAATAGTTGCAGCGTTTTTGCGCTCGATCTATTCTACTCAGGCAAACTTATGCCAATTCGATATTCGAGGAGCACAAAAAACTACTCGAAATTCGAGCTTTTTTCCCTCTATTCATTCACCCGAGCTTGGTGAATGGGCCCCCAAGTGTCAAAGTGCCACTATCATACAAAGAAGATGACTTTCAGAGGGCTTATTGCAAACAAATTCATGAGGCATAAATGTAAGAAGAAAGAAAGAAAATAATGGATTGAGATATGAGTATGATTATTTGAAGGAGTTCTCAATAGTGATGGGCGAATTCGCGGTGAATTTGCACGATTCGCCGCCAGCGAAAATTCGCGTCAAAAACGGGCGCCGGCGTCAAAAACGGGCGCCGGCGTCTGAAAAACGGGCGCTGGCGTCAAAAACGCAGTTTCGCGAATTTTTTCGTTCACTAGTGATGGGTGAATTTGCGCCGTTTCGCTTCGCCGCGAAATTCACGAAACGGCGAAAAATTCGCGAAACTGCGTTTTTGACGCCAGCGCCCGTTTTTCAGACGCCGGCGCCCGTTTTTGACGCCTGCGCCCGTTTTTGATGTCGGCGCCCGTTTTTGACGCGAATTTTCGCTGGCGGCGAATCGTGCAAATTCACCGCAAATTCGCCCATCACTATTGAGAACTCCTTCAAATAATCATACTCATATCATTCATAGCACAGGATAAGCCACCAAGATCCAATAGAGTAGAAATCCTTTTAAAAAAATAAATGTTGCCGCTAATACAGGAGGAAATGCAAATCACAATAGCATAATGATAATTGCCCTAGCAGATAAAATCCTTTTTTTTTTTTGATTGAAGAGGTTTTTCTAGAATTTCTTTTTCATTTTCCTTATTGATGTCTTGGCAGTTATTATTATTTTTAATTCATCTTCACTTTTAATTTTAATTATATATTGCTAATTAGGTTAACTAACTAAATGAAATACCCCAGAAACCAACTGCACTCTTCTTTACACTTTTCCATATAATGAGAATAATATACTTTTATACACCTGTAGAGTCTAATAATACCGGTTGCATTTTTCTGTGGAATATCTGTAACACATAGGAATCTTATTTAAAAAAAAGAGCCTCTACTATAGATATAAGGGTTTTGTCAATCAATTATGGCTAATGTTAATTAGCCACCTTTATGAGCCCTCCTAGTGAAATAAGGTGACTATAAATAGCTGTCAACCTCTATAGTGTGCTGATGTGCAGAATTGGTCACGGTTTTATCAGGCAGTGATAATGTTACCCTGTCAGTTTGTTACCCAAGAGGTACCAGGTAGATTTATAAATATCTGTTGAGAGAGAATCATTTTTCACCCAATTCTGTGTTCCAGAAATATGAAAATAAACTAGTGCTTTCCTATGTTTCTCATATTTATTTTATGCTTTGTGCCCTAAGAAATGTAGGATTATTTACTATATCTTTGTTTACTTTATTCATAAGAATGCTATGCAGGCCCTGGGGTAAATAGGAAATAAGGTAGTCTACACTCTACAAGGGAGACATTGTTGTAGGGTTGGCACTTTATATAGGTGAGAGATTCACCAGAACTTGGACCACAAAGAATACAAAAATATAGTTGGTTTCTGAGTATCCACTAAAAGGCATGCATAAGTGCAGAGAAACACCTTTAAACAGGGGTTTCAGGATTGATGAAAGAAGGCATCAGTCATTAGAAAGGAATATAGTGACAAAAGAAAAGGGTGAATGTGAATGCCACTGAGACACATTTCATTATATTACATTTCTCTTCACCTCTATATTCCCTGCTGTGCTTCTAATTTTTATTTATTGATACATTTATTGTGTTTCCTTACTTTTATATAGATTTCTCAGATTTATTGTGGCACTGCAATGTCTGTACAACCCAGCTGTAAAGGCAACGTTGAACCTTCAAAACTACTACAATATTGTTTCAGTGGTCAAATACCATGTGTACATGTTATACATATAACATTTCTACATATAATCACACTTATCTTCCTGGAATTCTTCTTTTACCCTGCAGATTTATTAGTGTGATTCTCTCAAATATTACTGACCGCTTTCACTTTTCTAAAATCTATATATTGTATGCTACCAAACCCAGTCAATAACTCAGCCTGACTGTTTTTACTTTCATCTCTTTAAAAAGCTTGTGATAAGTGCCATATTCAATATGCCAATCTTTCAATCCTCTTGACCTGACCAGTATGAATTGTCAACTAAATACTATAAGGGGAAAATAATTAAATATGAAACATTACATGTTATTGCAATTGCATACTTCATAATGATGCACAATGGTTTTCTAATGAAGACAAGGAAAAATCTAACATGGCAAAAAATGTATGAATTAGTCATATATATAAGTATTCTTATATTTTATATCCTATATGTAAAATATATTCACCAATTATTCATTCAACTATTTTACTGACATTTTGATGTTACTGGTCCTTTAATTACTGACTTTATTTGTAAATTTTGTAAATTTTGCTTTGCGTTATGTATGTCATTCTCTATTAATGCCCCAAAATTCTCCTTTTCTCAATTGATTTAATTTTTTATTTTTTTTTAAATCCAAGTTTAATTCAGCTTTGAATTAACTTTATGTATGATATAGGGAGTGTTCCCACCTCCAAACATATTATTATGTAATCTGCACTTACATATTAATTATGCTGCCACTATTTGAATAAGATTGCAGTGTTCCACAGATAAAATATTATTAAGTACTTGCTAAGGTACTACTAAATGGGAAAGCAGAATTAAGCAGCTTTGCCTTGTAGTCAAGTGGTTAGGGTTAGGGTAAGGGGCTTTGATATAAAAGGTTGTTGGTTCAAATCCTGTTATTTCTCAATTTTTTTTATATATTTAACTCTATATCATTAAAAAAAAATATTTTTACATTATTTTTCTCCGTTTTATTTTATTTGTAACAGTTTACGCAAAAAGTGTGCTATGAAGAATATGCATTAATAAAATTACAGTGCTTTTTTGAATGCCACTGCAATTGTAAAATTAAAAAATGAGTGCACAAGCTCACCTAGCATGTGTTCACTTTTGCTTACCATATTGTCAGTGGCAGAACTACCGAGGGAGCAGGGGTGCAATTGTACCATGGCCCGCAACCCCCTGCAAGTCCACTGGTTGTTCGAGTAAGCTGAAAAACGTTTGAAAAACTGATTTTGGAGGGGGGTTCACAGCCTGCACCCGGGCCCACCTCCCCATAGTTTCGTTACTGCATAACATATTTATTAATGACCTGGGGGCATGCTAAGCAATGTATATGTTGTCAGTGACACAAAACAATGAAATTATAAAATGAAATGATAAAGGCTCTGCTTCTCTTTTTGGCTATGCCCCTTTCCCAGAATTTTATTTCAGTACAGGCCTTGCCTCAGCGAGGCCACAAAGGCCCGGGTCTAGGACGGCAAGTTGTTAGGGGCCGCATCACGCCCAGCCACTTGCTGAAGAGTACTGGGGACGCAAAGCTCCCCAGTGCTCCGGTGCACCTGTGATCCATAGAGCGGTGTGGGAGGAGGGCGCTAGGACTGCATGGCCCGGCGCTAGGACCGCGCGGCGTAGGGGCACCCGCCTGTGAAATCCGGTGCTGCCTGGTCTAGGCACAGGCCATCTGGCAGCACCCTTTACCTCCAAGACTGTAGCACAGTACAGTCATGCAGATCGTGATCAAATTCACCCTGGACTGCTGTCCAGGGGCCCCCCTACTGTGACGCGCCAGCTCGCTCAAATCTAATTATCTGGAGAGGGGCTCTGGCCCGACGGGGCCCACCATCTGAAACCAAATGAACTGAAAAAAGTGAACAATCCCTTTAATTTGTCAAATTTGCCCAATTCCCCCATACAAGTGGTGCACCAAATCAGGCCAATCAGTTTGTTTAGTCCCAAGACCAACAATTAGGTCACAAACAGCACAATGCAGGACCATGCAGATTTGGTGGGATAAGACTGCACCCTTTCTGATCTATATCTGGCCAAACCCCAAGTTAGTATGGGAGACCATTGTTTTAGACCCATGTACAGACTAGTAGTAGTTATCCAAAAAATGTATAGGTTAGAACACCATTTCAGCAGGCAAGGAGGACCTTTTAGAAACTGTAATAGTGTATAGATGGAGAAGTTAATTAGAGAATTATAGCACTATGGGCATAAAATCCAAAATCCAAAATGCAGGGCTTATGTTCCAAAAAGCAAACAACACATTTGTTGTGCAATTTCAGTAAAGTGTATTTTTATAGCTTTTGCTTATAACATTGGATTTAAAATTAGAATTAACACTAATCACACTGCATATCTTGCATAAATTAGCACAACACTTTTATGTACCTTAAATGAAAGTCAATTATGAGTGATACCTGGCTCGGTGGATGACACCAGATAAGCAGTTGGTATTACTGATGGTTGGAGCTCTATACAAACAAACCAAAGAGGGCTATTAGGCCAAATGCTGCTGACTGTAGGATCATTAAGCAAAACAGGTAGAACCTTTATTATGTTGCATAGCTCCTGATCCTAATCCAAATTTCCTATTTAAATTTTTGGAAAAACTAAAAAATGCATAATCTGTGTGCTGCATTCAGTTGTTAAGAGATTTAAAGTCACACAAGCCTGCAAAAAGTTCTGGTATTTGGCTAAATCCCAAACCCAATCTTAGGGGCCTAGGTTGGATTTTAGTGGTTTTAGAGGTTTTTGAAACTACGACTAAACTCAAAAACTCAAAAAAACCTCAAAAACTACAAATGTCATAACATTTATTTAAAAATCTGAAATAAAAAAGTATGAATGGAAAATTACTCTGATCGATGCTCTAAAAAATACAAACACCGGAAAACCTCTAAAAATATTTAGGACAATTAATACAAAAAATACAAAAACCTCTAAAAGTCCCGGGAAAAGTTTTTTATGAGTAGTTATTTATCAAAGGTCGACTTTGTGAGGTTTTTTCTACCTCGAATAGACTCATAACTCAAACGTTTTCTTATTTATGAAAAAACCTGAATGCAAAAAACTGAATTGAATGCAATCAGAGGGAACTCAAATACTCAAATTGATAGAGTTCTCTGCAAAAAAAACTCAAATACCTAGAATTGATCGAGTTTTCAAGTGCAAACCATCGGAAAAAAAAAACAAATATCATGTAGGCTAAAAACATCTTCAAATGGTTCAAGGGACCTCTACCATTGACTTCTACATGACCTTCAAAGGTTTTAGCTGATGTATTTTCAAATTCAGGCTTTTTGCAGCTTCGGGGCATAATAAATTACGAAAAATGTAAAAAAAAATTATCCCAAAAAAATTAAAATTTTTACTGAAACTATCCTCAAAAACTTTTTCGGGAAAACCTTAAATAAACAACCCCCTTAATAAATCTCAATTTTATATAGCTTTTTTTTAAAAAAATGAAAAAACTAATCAAAATTCGATTGTTAATAAATGGGACCCTTGGATTTGGCACATCCCTGGATTTAGCCTAATATTCCTAAAGTGTGTCCTACAGTGTGTGTTGCAATAGAGACTACACCTAATATCAAGAGAACAATCACAAAATAAAGCAAAACAATATATAATAGCTGTTACTGCAGGAGATACCTCTGTTGTAATAGACAATAATTGAGCTGGATTTGCACAAAATTGTTTCAGAAGATCAAAAACTGTTAAAAAATTCAGACATTTATTACATCCAGTTCTGAGTTGCCATTTGTTTGTTAAATATCATTTGCACCTATACCAAAGAATTTGATTCTCTGAGCTTATTTGTATATAAATTCCAACTTGCTTTTTCAATGTGAAAAGATTCCAGCTTATTGAATTTAAGAGGCACGGAGAGAGAGACAGAAACAAGCACTTTATACAGAACAGATGGCACTTGATGTTTTTTATTCCCTTTTCATTTAGCTTATCAAAGGAAGTTAGAATCCAGGTTTGCCACAGAAATAATATACTTTCAAGTCATTATGGGCTTTCTACTGTACATATGCATCAAACCAAGAAAAAAACAAGTAGCATTAAGATGTTTTAGATAAAACTAAAGAACAGCTGCATTTCGTATTTTCCAAGAATGCATCTGATATTGGCTACAAAATCCTGCTATTGTAATGAAGGAATGTGAAGTGAGTACAGGTGGTGAATTTTTGGTTAACTTCCATGCAACACTCATTCATAGGTATTTATTCAGTTATTCTATAAAGCAATGGAATATGTTAGTTCAAACTTAATGGAACATTTCCCCAGGCATATTAATGATGATTTTTTTTTTTGGCATTTAAACTCTTTAGTGGCCAGAAGTGCAGGTTCAAAAGATAATTATACATCAAAGGTCGAATGTGAATTTTTTTTAAACTCTAATAAACTCTAATAAAATTAACAATCCAAATGGTATGTTATTTATGAAAAAAATGTAGTTTTCCTGCAAAAAAAAAAACCCCTTTAATTTTGCAAGTAAAATTTTTTTGGAGTCTGTGGGGGCGTCATTTCCGCAGAGAAACTTAGCAAAAATTTGGCTCATCACTAGTATTAACGTCTTCGAATTCAAAAAGACCAACCAAAATAAAATTGAAGTTGTTTTTTTTAGCCCAATAGGTCAGTTTTTGATCAAATAGCTCCCTTTTCGTTCGAAAGTGAATTGTATGATTCAAAGTTTTTCACCAAAAAAACCTTTGATTTGTCAAAATCCACCAATTGATTCCAAGGTGGTCTCCCATAAGCTAAAACAGCAATTCAGCAGGTTCAAGAGACAGTACATGATAAATTTCGAAATTCAAATTTTTAATTTTTTGTGAATTTGAACTATTCTCTAGTCGAAGTACACAAAAATTAGCTCAAAATTTTATTTTTTTAAATCTAAATTTTCATTTCGACCTTTGATAAATCTGCTCTATAGAGTTTAATGCTGCCTATAGGTGTTACATTTGTATGTAAAGTTGGGGAGAGATGAATACTCCTGGCTTATTGTTATGGTTTAAGAAAGGGAAAACTTTCATAGAATTAATTCATCCCTGGACCAGCACTTCTGTGTGAAATATTTTGTGGTAAAGAATCGAAGGGGTTATTTACTAAACTCCGAATGCAAAAATCATGAAAAATTCGTGATTTTTTTTTTATAAAATATGAATTTTTAAGAATTTATTAAACCCTGAGGATGTAAAAGTCGAACATGAAAATCCGGCATCTCACACCTGTCCAGGTTTTATTTAAGTCAATGGGAGAAGTCCCAATGATTTTTTGATGTGCGCTAGGTTTCGCGATATCCCCTGAATTTTTTAGGTGAAAATTCCTGAAAATTCGTGAAATTCATGAAAATCAGATGAAAAAATCTGAAAAAATTGTGAAAATCTGATTTTTTCCTGTAAAGCTAATTTTCGGGAAATGTAATAATAAATAAGCGTAAAAAACCCAAGCGGATTTGATTATAGTTTGTAGCAGAAAATATTGAGATAAATTCGGACTTTCATAAATAACCCCCTTAAAGTTATATACCTTCCAGCTATCGCTACTGTATTTGTCACTATGCATGGGCTTTTTCTATTCTCACTTTTTCTCTTCTCTTTTTTCTCTGTATCTAGAGAGACAGCAATTACGTAAAACAAAAAAGAGAAGAAAAAAAGTTAGAATAAAAAAGACCCATGCATGGTGACAAAATACAGTAGAGATAACTTAAAGGTATATAATATTATTAATAAAAACTCAGGCATATTCTCATGGAGAATATGACATTGGACATTCTGGATGCAAAACCTAACTTAATCTTTAAGAGAGCCCCAACCATCAAACACTCAATATCCCATGTGGACATTGCTCGAAATGTGACTGGGAAAAAAAAAGGGGGACACATACAAATACAAATATATGAGATAAATAATTTCTATAATTGTCAAAAGAAGTATGTGGTCTATCTTATCCAATGTACCTGAAATGTATATAGGGAAAACTATTCACCCACTAACTAAAAGAACTGGAGAACATATATAAGGAGAAAAAAACTGAGGAAAAGGGGGAATCTGCTTATTTTATGAACACTGTATATCTGTCCATGGGGGGAACTTAAAAGATCTTAAATTTATGGCTATAGATGGGGTTTCCACTTTTAAGAGAGGAGGAGATAGAGATAAGGTCTTGGGATATAAAGAACAAAAATGGATCTTTAATTTAATTACCCTTCACCCAAAAGGACTGAATAGTAGATTTGAGTTGGCACCTTTTCTAAAATGCAAATATATTTTTAAAACTGTTTCTGCTAAGCTGTATGTAAATTAATTTGAAGACGGAGTATACTTTAGAGTCAATTATGGACATGGCCCCTTTAAGAGTAGGGTAAATAAAGTGAGGTAAGATACCACTTCCTGTTTGCAACTGCTTGATAAAGCCTTATATAGGCGAAACGTGTCGCAGAATCTAGGTAGTGTGTCACTCCTAAGGTTGATTTTTGGTGAATTTACCCCAAAATCGTGAAATCGTGAAAATCAGCAAGATACCAGGACTCCTTAAATCGTTAAATCGTGAAACCGTTAAATTGGTAAAGAGTTACTAGTAAAGTGGAGACATCACAAAACTGCTATTGGATTCAGCGCTAAGTGACTAGTCACCAAGTGACCCCACTGTACCCTTGAGGAAAGACCAGAACGCAGGATCTGGTGAGATCAGACCATTATTGGGGGGCACGTGTAGCTGGAAAGAGAGGGGGTGTGGGGACGCCCCAATTAATCCCTTCTGTAACCTTCTCTACATATATCTCCACATAATAAGTTTTGACAACCCATTTGGGAAAATTACCTCTTGCATTAATATCAAATTGGAGAACTATAACACCAATTTTGCTCTACATCGTTGTTGGAAGACTGGGGAAATCATTCAATACAGCCTAGGAGATTTCCTATTACTGTGATTTTAAGTGACCACCTACCTAAATCATTTTTTTCATGTATTTATATTGTTATATGTTGGGTTCCTTGCCGACCAGGTTTTGAATGAATTTTTTTTAAAGTAAAATAAAATTATTATACATTCAGATTAATTTGGTCTCCAAATACACCTTTTAATTAATTTATTAAAGGGCAATTCACCTTCTTTAGCAAAACTGTAATAACATAAAAACCACAGAAATGTGTTCAAACTTTATTTCCTGACAAATTTTGTAAAATGAACATGGTAATTAGGGGGTGTGGCCACAAAAACGTGCAAGGTCAAAATATTTCCACCGCACTCCGTGCACCAAATTTTTGTCCCTCATTCTATTTCCAAAAAGTTGTGAGGTATGCAATAAGCACTCCATTAATGCTATACATGCCATCAAGATCACAGAAAAATGTCCAAATAGCACTTCTTTAACTCCACACATGACAGTAAGATCAGTGGATATATTGAAAGCATTTCATTACCCTTGCACAAGCAGAATACCAGCAGTGAAGTTTTCTTCTTTCTCTCTGTCTGCCTGCTCTTTACGCTGCAGAATCCAAGATGGGCATGCGTTCCACAGTGGAAAGCACAACCTTTTGTGAAGAACAGAAGAGTGCCGGCCAGCAGGGTAAAGAAATCAACAGGAACTAGGGCAATGGCAGTGTCAGCTTGCGTTAAATTCAGTGGACCCCCCCAGATCAGTGGGCCCTGGGTAGATGCTCCATTGGCCCTATGGATTAAGCGACCCTGTTACATACAAATAGATAGTTGCCTGATTTTGGACACCTTGTTAATATAGCAGGAAAAGTGGATGGTAACAAATACAGTGAAATACAGCCAATCATTTACCATTAGCTATAATAAACATGAAGAAAAACGTTATAAATGGCATATCATTTTGCAATAGATCTCATTTGATTTGTAAGGAAGATTAGTTACAATGCATTTGATAAAAATAGACTTTAGTTATGTACATTAACAGACAAACTTTTATTAGACCCTTGATTTTTTCTTTAGGTTGGAATAACTGCAAATCCCACCAATGGACAATATTATAACAGGTGCAAAGTTTTCCCCAGATCTAGTAACAAGCCTATTATCTACTGAATATTCACCAGGATAAGCTTATATACCTTTTTGGTATGATTTTGACAATCAGGGTTAGACTGGGCCAGTGGAACACCTGTAAAAAAAATGGTGGGCCTTGGTCCTTGTGGGCCCCACCAACATAGACCCACTCCCCTACTGGCCTGATCACGTTGCATCAAGAAGAAAATACAAGGTACGCACAGGAAGGGGGGAGCTGGGGTATTGAGGCTGGGGTGGGAGGAATGTAGCTGGGGTGGGGGGCTGGGAAAGGGATGTGGGGGCCCCTGAGTTGGCACACCTGGTGGTACCCAGACTAGTTTGAGCCCACTACATTCCAGAAGTGTTTAGCATTAGAATTCAGAAGCATGAAAACCTGATAACGCTACATGTGTTGTCCTGTTTTCCAAGGTGAAAGTGGTGCCACCTGTCTAACAGCCAAAAAAAATAATAAACAAAGCATTTACCATCACTCTGGGAAATGTATTGGATATAGGTGCCTTTATTAAAGAGCAGAACTTGCTTGAAATACATGTTTATTCACTGCAATAGGTTTTCACGCCACAGCTCTTGTATTTGCCTATTATAATATGTAATTATATAAAATAATGAAAGTCAGATGCCCATGACCAAGTTATTTATTCCAAGGAAAATAACGCTCGGGAGGTAGATACGATTTTGACCTTTTCCCAGCACTGCTCTTAAGTCTCAGAAATGACATTATTTTTATGATATAACTTTGAAAAGCCAGGCTTTCAAATGATAACTGGGTATGCATTTCATATAGTATAAAACATATGTTGTTCATTAATCTATATTTTTTTCAAATGAAAAATACCCACTGTGATTCTTTTTAAAATGATCTCTGTGACATTTAATGTGCAGCAAAGCAGATCGGCAACAGCGCAGGCTTTGCAGCATTCTTTGGTCTTCTCATCCCCTGTGGCTAGCCGTACGTTTTCTCACTGTCACAAGTTTTCATTTGTGTGCTGTGAATGTTTTTTTTATACTTATTGGAAATGGCAGCACAAAATCATCTTCACAGCTGCACGCGCAGTAAAAATGCCTAAGCTGACTTTTTTTTTAGCATGGAATTTGTTTATGGTTCAGCTAACAAAAATATATGGAGAAGAAAATCATTCAGTAACATATCTGAGTGTACCTGCAGCGCTTTCAGAACATATTTGCTGCTAATAACTCATTACATGTAAATCTGTTATTCATTACCACTCCCCATTCTGTTTAACAGCACAATGAAAACAATGAATGGTACTAATTATCTGGATTTCAATCAGTAAGTGTTCATAATTACGAAAATACACAAAAAACACAAATCACTGTTATGAAATATCAGAAACATGATATTATAAACAGAAACACCTTATGACTCACCTATAGCAGCCCTGACTGTTGCCCCCCAACAGCAGCCCTTCTTATAAATCATACTGATAATTATATCATCAGTTGTAAATCAGTTTTGCTGATATATTATTAAGCAATACTGTATGTGTGTAAAACTCAATGAAGCATGGTCACATTGAAATTGACTCAAATGTTGTGCCATTCATTAAAGGCATTTGTGTCCAAACAAATAAAGCGAGCACACTGTGCAAGAGTAAGGCGGATGGAGGACTTGCCCTTCCTGACTGCCTAAGATACTACAGAGCAGCGATACTAAACAGAATTATCGATTGGTCGCACAACCTAGATGATAAGGCATGGATTGAAATCGAGCAGCAGTCCACCTGCACACACCTTATCCATTTGGCTTGGGTGGACAAAATCCACCGCAGCTTAACCGACACTTCCCACCCAGCTTTAAATTATATCTTGGAAGTCTGGGACACACTAAAAACTCTAAGTTGAAGCTTACAGCAGCTCCTTGCCCTCTCACCCCGGTGACTAACAACCCGGCGTTTCCACATGCTCTAAACACCAGCTCGTTCAAGGAATGGCTGGTAGACGGCCACCTCCAGTTTGCACACCTAACATCCAACAACCAATTGGCAGGACTTGAGAAATTGAGACTGGCAAGACCAGCCAGCATCTTACCTGAGTTCCAATATTATCAGATTAAGCATTTCTACAATTACCTAGGTGGGAACTCTCGCCTTGGAAGAGACCTTACACCCTTTGAACAGCTATGTCATACCCAAGATCCTCCCAAACATACAATTTCCGTCCTGTATGGTCTGCAAGCACAACAAGAACCGAAGAAACGCTTAAACTTTGTCAGATCCTGGGAAAGGGACCTGGGGCTAGACCTCTCAGAGGAGGTCATTGAGAATGAATACATGCACTACTACCCAGTTCACGCTGCTGTCGAACACAAGAGATGAATTACAAACTCCTTTCCCGGTGGTATTATACACCCCAGAAATTGAAGACGATATACCCCGAAGCTAACAATATACAGTATGTTGGTGGTGTAAGTCTGAAATCGGATCACTCCTGCATATTTTCTGGGAATGCAACTTGCTCTGCCCCTTTTGGGACATGATATCACGCTCCTGCGCACAGATCCGAGGACGGGCGGTAATTGACACCCCAGCTTAGGCACTACTGAATTTTGTAACGGAATCTGAAGATATGCTAACTGATACTGCGCTGGAGAGACACCTACTCAATGCTGCCAAAATATTGATACCAAATAAGTGGAAAACGGCTACTCTCTCTTTTCCCGGAATGGCTGAAAAAGGTTAATGAACTAGCAAAATTTGAAGATCTCTTAGCTAGAACGGAAAAACAGAAACAAAACTTCAGAGACATTTGGTCATGATGGTTTTTGTTCAAAGAGTCAGATACGTATAAACAACATAGTTGAATTCAAATCTTAGTGGCTAATACCTCCAGGACCTTAACATGCTCACTCACATGTAACCAGGTTCATACAATCCCTTCCCTGACACGAAACATTGGCTAGACCCTATCATTATTAGTTGGGGGATATTTAGCGGGCAGAAAAGTGGATATATACTGCAACCCCCTGACAGAGATTTTACTGCTTTAGTCCAAGATATTCTGTTGATGGTGTACTGACTTAACATGCTGCCATTTGTACCTGTGCATATAGTGCAATGTACTTGCTGTGTGATGCTCTCCCCCTTATACACTTTGATATTCCTCGCCCCCGCCTTTTTTCCTTCAGTATCCTTCTTTTCTTGACTTGTAGTATAATAATAAAAACTATTGAAAAAAAAAAATCAAGTTCCTGCACAGTCCATCTCCAAGTCCAGGTCCTTTTTGAAGAATATTCTTTAGAGATCAACAAATGTCAGTAGATCTTACAGTTGCAATCCAATAAAAGCTGCAAGTAAAAGCTCCCAACAGCCTTCCTGAAAAACTTCCAGATATCTATTAATCCAGTCTGACAAAGTTCACATTGTCACGTTGATAGGGTACTTTTCCCACAGGATTCCAATTTATTATTCCATTGTTCATCTCGGGGCAACCTTGACAAACATGCAGATCACACAGCACATTATGACTTTAAGCCTTTTTCAACATCCATTTGTAAAATGCAAAATGTAAGTCGTCCAATTTGAGAGCAGCATTAGTAATTGTGACAGTTTGTTCTCATGTTTCCTCCCATGCAGTACTACATGTTTATCAGAACGTACACGAATACCTCCTGTATTTTTCTATATTGTATAGCAGAGGACATTCAACAGTTTTTTAGACTCACCATAACATTACAGATAATACAGGCATAGGACTTGTTTAGGATGCTGGTGATCTCACAGATCAGTAATTTGGATCTCCATAGCCTAAGTCTACTAACCTTTTTTTAAAAGCATAAATAAAGTTGGGATGAAGTACAAGGTACTATTTTATTATTAAATAGAAAAGGAAATGACTCCAGGAGTGGTGGAGCAACACCGGAGCCCAATGCCGCCTACTGTAAAGCAGCAGGACATACGAGACAAATTTGAGAAACCTCGACGGCCTGACCAAGATGGCGGAGCGAGAGAAAGTACCAGCGCATGCAGTGCGTGCATTATCGGCGTGCATTATCTTCTCCTCCTGCGGGGACAGACTTAAATATGGTGCTAGAAGCTATCACTAATTGCCAAACCTCGGTCACTCCTGCGCTCACAACTACCTTCACAACCAAAATTGAGGAGGTGAAAATCGACATCGCTCTGCTCAGCCAAGACCTGCAGAATATACGGGCCAGAGTGACTGAGGCGGAGAACAGGCTGAGCGCTGCAGAGGATGTACTGCCACCACTACAAACAATGGTATGCCAACTTGAAATCAAACTCACAGCCCTGCAAGCCCATGCAGATGACCAGGAGAATCGCATGCGACGCAGCAATATTAGGCTGGTAGGCCTACCTGAGCGCGCAGAGGGAGACCATCCAGAGATGTTCCTGGAAAAGCTTCTGATCAACAACTTTGGCAGAGAGGCCTTATCTACTGCTTTCACAGTGGAGCGCGCACATCAGATCACAGCCAAACCACCTACTGTATACCCGGGGGCCCTCCCAGAACCTTTATCCCCAAAATGCTCAACTACCGCGACCATGACTCTGTTCTCCATCTAGCTAGGGAGAAGGGGCCCATCAAGTTTGAAAACGCCAGCATATCCTTTTTCCTGGATTTCTCAATAGAGCTGCAAAAAAAGAGAGCCAAATTCTTGCAAGTCAAGAAATGGCTTCTGGAGCTCAACGTGTCCTACGATATGTTGTACCCAGCCAAGTTGCGGATCACCACAATGGGAAAGCTGCATTCTTCACAGCACCGGAAGAAGTCCAAAACTAGCTGGAGACCACCTATAACTTTGCAAAATCTCCAAGGGGTCCGTGAGAATGTATTGTCATAATGGATACATACTAACTTAGCCTCGACTCAGCTGCACTAGATGCTACTGAGAGATGTACTAAGACTCTACCCCACATTTACTATCACCTATCACATCTTTTTGGTAATTAAAGGGAAGATACCCCCTACTGATAATTTTATTGGTTGACAGTTACTTATGTTAGGGTACAAGGCTGCACTAGTTTTGGATGTGCAGCAGGGTGGGAAACGGGAATGGAAACCCACAGTTGGAAACTGTTCTGCAGCCTTTTGCGCCAGCACCCATACCCCCCACATATTGTTACCAGTTATAACGCTATGCTGAGATGGCAATACACAGATACCAAAACGAGACATACAAGTAAATAGACTTCCTTAATGGCACAATGGCATGTGAAACAAAGAAAGTAACTCCCCAACAATTGTGTATTATGGAATGGAATGACAAGATTAAAAGAGCTGCAGCATTTAAATTTATCAAACAACACTCTCCAGACATATTATGTCTTAAAGAGATGCATGTTACGGGTGATAAGAGTCTTGTCCTTAAACGCCCTGGGTGGGATGGGCGTACAATGCTACCTTTTCACAGTACTCGAGGGGAGTCACGATTCTAGTCCGAAGGACGATATAATTTAATTTGTCCTCAATACAACAGGACCCACAAGGTAGATATGTATTCCTTAATTGTGTAGTAAACTCTCACCCTTTGCTAATTTTGAATGTGTTTTTACCGCCGCCATTTCAACCTGAAGTGATTCAAAAAGGTGTGCTCTTCATGTCTCAGGCTCCAAACATCCCTGCTATCTAGCCGGGGACTTTAATAATACCTGGGACTACACACTGGATAAGTTATCTCTCAATGTACCAGCACGAACTGGACAATCTCGATCAGGTAACACCCCATTTGCCAGATTGATGACTGAACTGGGCCTTACTGAACCGTGGGGACATAACAACCCCACAAAACGCTTATTTACTTGTCACTCTGCTACACACAGAACTCTATCCAGGCTGGACTATGTGTTTGTTAATAGACTGGCGCACCCACTTATCCTCAAAATTGATCATTTGCCAAGAGGCATTTCTGATCACCCCCCTCTGTTGGCCCTGTTACAATGGTATGATATGAAACCCCAACCGACGTGGAAATTTAATGCTTTTTGGTTAACTCTATTCCCTGAACAAGAAATATTGGAACAACAATGTGAAAAGTTTTTTAAAGATAACAACTTCAATGTTAACTGTCGATTGATATGGGACACATTTAAAGCATACCTCAGAGGATCACTGATTGCATTAAATGTGAGAGTAAAGCCACCAGACTCCAACTGTGCAACAATGCCACACAGGCTGAGGCCATGCACACTTTGACCCTTTCAGGTCCTAGTTATGACCATCTAAAATTGTGTGAAAGAGAGCAAAGTAATTATTTACATGTCAAGGCTAAGCGTAAGTTATTCTTTACGAAACAAAACTACTTAGAGCATGGAGAACGTACTGATACCCTGTTAGCACATAGGGCCAGAGCTCAAACCACACCCCCAGTGATAACTCAGATCAGAGATGAAATGGGGACTATCCTAACTGATCCCTCACAAATAAATTAATGCTTTTTTAGTTTTTATCAGAAACTGTATTGCACCACTTCCCCTTTCTCCCAAAGAGATGCTCAAATATACCTGAATGAGATAAATATGCCTAAATTCACATCTGAACATAGAGATATTCTAAACTCCACAATAAATCTGGAGGAAATTAAGATAGCAATTTCCACACTCCCCAACCGTAAGGCCCCTGGTCTAGATGGACTCCCGCCTGAAATTTACAAACAGCATACAGACTACTTGGCTCCTAAATTACTAATGCTATATAAAGATGCAAAGTCACAGGGCTCTTTGTCACCCTCCATGACGGAAGGGTCAATAGTGCTTATCCCCAAGCCTGGGAAGGACAGGCTAGACGGTAGCTCCTACCATCCTATATCTATGCTCACAACAGATGTTAAAATTCTAGCCAAAATACTGGCAACCAGGCTCTCCTGCATATATATCATACATCCGGACCAAACTGGTTTTATGCCAGGGAAATCCACTGCTCTAAATAAATGCAGAGTCTACAAGGTTATACAAGCCCAATACGAAGAGGCGGAGGACAGGGCCTTGGTTGCACTAGATGCGGCCAAGGCCTTCGACTCTGTTGAGTGGCCCTTTTTATGGGCAGTTCTGGAGCAAATAGGTTGTGGAGCAGAATTTATAGCCTTGGTGCAACTGTTATATTCCCTTCCCCAGTGTCACGATCGCCGCCCGGAGCAGGTCCAAGAGCTCCGGGCGGCGCGTCCCTCCTTGCCGGCGTCGCTCCCAAAATGGCGGCGCCCATGGCCGCCACGTGGGTAGCGGCGCCGGCGCGATGACGTCAGCGCGCCGACGTCGGCGCAAGGGCGTCAATGACGTCACAATGGCGCCAAATTCAAAATAAAAACGCCAACTAGACGCCAGAATGGCGCCCAAGTATAGGACTACTTTCCTTATAGTATCCTGGGTTTCCTGTGAAGCTTTATTTGCTAAAATCTTGTTCCTGATCGATTTCCTGACCCTTTGCCTGGACTTTGGACTTTGCTGAATTCTGCCTGCCTGTGAACTCTTGCCTGGATCCTGACTACTCTTTGAATTAACCCTTTGGACACCGCGACCTTGCTCCCTCAAGAGGGCTTCCTCCTCGATCCTGACTACCTCCCTGGAGGGAGCTCCCGGCTCCCTGACAGTATACTTGGGCCATGGATCCTACTGAGGAAGCTACGCCTGATGTTGGTCGAGCGATCCGCGGACTGGCATCCCGCATGGAGGAATATGAAGCCAAGCAGTACCGCATAGGACAGGCACTCGATACCCTTCTCTCCCGAGTGCCTCCAGCGCCTCCTGCTTCCCAAGCGGCTGCAAATCCTCCCATGGCGGACGTCTCGTCTAGCACAGGTTTCTCGTCTGGTGAGCCTCGTATTCCGCCTCCTCCTCACTTCAGTGGGGACCCACAGGCCTGCAGAGGTTTCGCTACTCAGTGCCAGATCCAGTTCGAGTTTCAACCCTCGCACTTCCCCAATGAACGTTCCAAGGTGGGGTATGTGATGTCTCGTTTGGTGGGCAAACCGCTTGAGTGGGCAACATCTCTCTGGGAGAAGAATTCTCCACTGACTTTTGATGCCAAGGCTTTTCTTCAAACATTTCGTACTGTGTTTGATGCCCCGGGTCGGGTCACTAATGCCCCTTCTCGTCTTCTGCAACTCCGACAGGGTAACCGCAGTATCAGTGACTATGCTATTGACTTTAGAACTTTGATGGCTGAAACTTCCTGGAATGACGATGCCTATAAGGCCGTATTCTATCAAGGTCTGTCTATCCGCATTAAAGATGATCTTGTCTCCAGGGAGTTCCCTGATCTGCTGGAAGATCTGATTGCTCTATCCATCAAGGTGGACACTCGTCTTAGAGAGCATCAAGTAGAGAAGGAGCGTTGTAAACGATTTCAACCCGTGTTGGCACCTCGCTTTCAGAGACCTCTCTTGCAAACTCCGGCTGCTCAAGCTTCTCCTTCCCCTCCGGAGGAACCGATGCAAGTTGGAAGGGCTCGTCTCTCCGAACAAGAAAGACTCCGTAGACGAATGGCTGGCTTATGTCTGTATTGTGGCGGACAGTCTCATTTTGCGAACTCTTGTCCGGTGAAGCCCACGAGTTCTGTTCCCCGAGGTATATCTAGGGTAACTCATGTAGGGGGCACTACTCCGAAGTCTCAAGAGAACACTCACAGGTTTCTACTTCCTTTACAGATTCGCCTAGCCACTAAGACCATTGTCGGCTCAGCTTTCATTGACTCTGGAGCTGCTGGGAACTTCATGGACGCTCTTTTCGCCAAACACATGGAAGTTCCCTTATTCCCATTGTCCACTCCGCTTCGTGTCACTGCCATTGACGACAGACCCCTGGAGGCTGAATTTATCTCTAAGACAACTGGGGAATTGCCTGTGCAGGTTGGGACGCTGCATAAAGAAAGACTATCGTTCCTAATTATTTCCTGCCCATCCGTTCCTGTTGTCTTGGGTCTCCCTTGGCTGCGCCTGCATAATCCCACCATTGACTGGTCCGCAGGACAGATTTCCCGTTGGAGCCCATTTTGTCAGCAGCATTGTCTTCCTGCTAAACCCCTCCAGAGGGTGAATATCTCTATGTCTGATCTGAAGACTCTACCTTCCTTCTACAGGGAATTCTCTGATGTATTCTGTAAGAAATCCGCAGAATTCCTTCCTCCACATCGGCCATACGATTGTCCTGTCGATCTCCTGCCAGGAACCATGCCTCCTAGAGGTCGCACTTATCCTCTCTCCCCAGCAGAGACCGCTGCCATGAAGGAATATATCCAAGAAAATCTCCAGCGGGGGTTTATTCGCCCTTCTACTTCTCCTGCCGGGGCAGGTTTCTTCTTCGTGGAAAAGAAGGATGGAGGCCTACGTCCTTGCATTGACTACCGGGGCCTTAATAAAATCACTGTTAAAAACCGGTACCCCTTACCGTTGATTGCTGAACTCTTTGACCAATTGAAAGGGGCTAAGATTTTCTCTAAGTTAGATCTCCGTGGGGCGTACAACCTCATCCGCATCCGTGAAGGGGATGAATGGAAAACGGCATTCAACACTCGGGATGGGCACTATGAATATCTCGTGATGCCCTTTGGCCTCTGTAATGCCCCCGCTGTCTTTCAGGAGCTTGTGAATGACATTTTCCGGGACCTCTTGGGAAAGTCTGTGGTCGTGTACCTGGATGACATCCTAATCTTCTCGAAAGACCTCGAATCTCACCGCTCCCAGGTGAAAGAAGTACTCTCTCGTTTGAGGAAGAACTCTCTCTTCGCCAAGTTGGAGAAATGTGTCTTTGAAGTGTCTAAGATTCCTTTTTTGGGTTATATTATCTCCCCAGAAGGTTTCGAGATGGATCCCGTTAAGGTGTCAGCAATCCAAGAATGGCCCCTTCCCTTGAGCACCAAGGCTATACAAAGGTTCATCGGATTTGCCAACTACTACCGGCAATTCATCAGGGGGTTTTCTTCCCGCATTGCACCCATCCTTACTCTCATCCGAAAAGGGGGCAATCCCAGGTCCTGGCCTCCAGTTGCCGTAGAAGCTTTTCAGTCCCTAAAAGACGCATTTTCTTCTGCCCCAGTCCTCCGTCATCCGGATCCTAAGTTGCCCTTTTGCATTGAGGTGGATGCATCTGAGGTAGGTGCAGGGGCTATCCTATCCCAGAGACATTCTACCGATGGGAAATTGCACCCCTGTGCCTTTTTCTCCAGAAAGTTTTCTCCTGCAGAACAGAATTACGATGTAGGAAATCGAGAACTCCTGGCGGTCAAACTTGCTCTCGAAGAGTGGCGTCACCTCCTAGAGGGTTCTTCAATTCCAGTCACGATTTACACTGATCATAAGAACTTGGAGTTCATACATTCTCTCAAGAGACTGAATCCTCGTCAGGCCAGGTGGGCTCTGTTCTTCTCCCGCTTCAACTTTGTCTTGACCTTTCGTCCTGGCTCCAAAAATCGGAAAGCCGACGCTCTGTCTCGAAGTTTCACTCCGGTGGATCGTACTCCTGAAAGACAAGAGCCTATTATTCCTCCTGTCAAGATCATCGCTTCACTGTACCCTCAGTTTGCTGATCAAATCCTGGCTGGTCAATCTTCTGCCCCTCCTGATACCCCCATCGGATTGGCTTTTGTACCTCCTGAGCTTCGTCTGCCTATTCTGCAACAGACTCATAGTTCCAAACAAGCGGGACATCCTGGTCCTGTTAAAACTCTTGAACTTTTACGGCGTCTTGTCTGGTGGCCGACAATCCGTAAAATGTCAAAGACTTTGTTTCTGCCTGTTCTATTTGTGCCACTTCCAAGTCCAGCCATTCTCGCCCCAGTGGGTTACTACAGCCGTTGCCTGTTCCCTCTCGTCCTTGGACGCATTTGGCAATGGACTTCATTGTTGAACTTCCTCCCTCCTGTGGGAACACCGTGATTTGGGTTGTCATTGACCGCTTCAGCAAGATGGCCCACTTCATTCCTCTACGGAAGCTTCCATCTGCAGTGGAGTTGTCACAGTTGTTCATCCAGTTAATTTTTCGCCTGCATGGCTTCCCGGCTGAGATCGTTTCTGACAGAGGGTCCCAATTCACGGCAAAGTTCTGGCGTTCCCTGTGCAAAGATCTGGGTATTAATCTTCAGTTCTCCTCAGCTTTTCCCCAGACCAATGGAGCGGCTGAGCGAGTGAACCAAGCCTTGGAACAGTTCTTGAGGAACCACGTTTCCCTTTGTCAAGATGATTGGTCTGATCTCCTCCCGTGGGCGGAATTTGCTCATAACAATGCCTGCCACACTTCCACTGGAAGGTCCCCTTTTATTTCGGTCTATGGTCAACATCCTCAAGCCTTCCCACAAGATTTTGTGTTGTCTGATGTTCCGGCCACTGATGACCATGCAGCCCACATGTCTGCTATTTGGGCTGCAACCAAGTCGAACCTGGAGAAGAGTGCTCTGGTTCATAAGACGTTTGCAGATCGTAGACGTAGACCCTCTCCTCCCTACAAGGTCGGTGATAAAGTCTGGTTGTCTTCCAGGAACATTCGGTTGAAGGTACCATCTCCTAAGTTGGGTCCGAAGTTCGTAGGTCCGTTCTCCATCTCGGAGGTGATCAACCCTGTGGCTGTCAGACTTCAGCTTCCCCCTGAGATGCGAATTCCCAACGTGTTTCATGTCTCCTTGGTGAAACTCGCTACCTCCAACCGCTTTTCCGTTGTCCAGCCTCCCCCTCCTACCATCTCTGTGGATGGTCAACAAGAATATGAGGTGGAGAAGATCCTCGACTCCAGGATCTCCAGGGGCTCTCTTCAGTACCTCATCAAGTGGAAAGGCTTCGGCCCTGAAGAATGCTCCTGGGAAGGACGCTCTGATGTCCATGCTCCTCGTCTGGTGAGGGAGCTCCACTCCAAATTTCCCCAGAAGCCAAGTCCTGGTGGTCCGGAGGCCCCCCGTGAGGGGGGGGTACTGTCACGATCGCCGCCCGGAGCAGGTCCAAGAGCTCCGGGCGGCGCGTCCCTCCTTGCCGGCGTCGCTCCCACAATGGCGGCGCCCATGGCCGCCACGTGGGTAGCGGCGCCGGCGCGATGACGTCAGCGCGCCGACGTCGGCGCAAGGGCGTCAATGACGTCACAATGACGCCAAATTCAAAATAAAAACGCCAACTAGACGCCAGAATGGCGCCCAAGTATAGGACTACTTTCCTTATAGTATCCTGGGTTTCCTGTGAAGCTTTATTTGCTAAAATCTTGTTCCTGATCGATTTCCTGACCCTTTGCCTGGACTTTGGACTTTGCTGAATTCTGCCTGCCTGTGAACTCTTGCCTGGATCCTGACTACTAATTAACCCTTTGGACACCGCGACCTTGCTCCCTCAAGAGGGCTTCCTCCTCGATCCTGACTACCTCCCTGGAGGGAGCTCCCGGCTCCCTGACACCCAGGCCAGAGTGATAACAAATGGCTGGACGTCTAAACCCTTCTCACTTTGCAGAGGAACAAGGCAAGGGTGCCTACTGTCACCCTTGTTATACACCCTTGCTATCGAACCCCTAGCAGCTAAAATACGACAAGATATACTTATTGAAGGGCTCTTAATTGCTGACTGCAAGGATAAAGTAGGTCTGTATGCTGACAATATGATACTATTTTTAATAGATACTGACAAATCCCTAGACCAGGCACTTATGACAATTGAGGAAATGGGCCAATACTCAGGCCTCCACATAAATTGGGCAAAATCTAATGTTTTTTTCATTAAAGAAAGTAGAGAAAACAGACTTCCTTTGAGACACCCGCTAATCATAACTAATAACTTCAAATACTTAGGCATTTGTATTACTAGAGACCCACTAGGCTACCTACAAGAAAATGTATATCCCTTACCGAAGCACACAAGAGAGAAAACACGGGCATGGGGGAAGCTACCACTTACAATCGCTGGTAGAATTAACCTGGTAAAGATGGTACTCCTCCCTAAAATACAATATACAGTAATGCATCCCCGATATTCTTGGCACAACGGTTCTTCAGAACCCTTACGTCCCATGTACTTACGCTTTTGTGGAAAGGCTCAAAACCTAGACTTAGATTAGCTCTCCTACAAAACTCAACTGCTAATGGAAGACTAGCACTTCCCCACTTTTATCTATATTATATCTCTTCACAATTAATGCAACTGGTTCCACTTACAAAGCCAAGACAGTGCTAGGAGAATCGGACATAGAGGCCCCATACCCACTAGAGATAGAGTGTACCAATTACTTAAAGGATATCGGGCATACCCCACCCCAAAACCCAACAACACACTTATGGTACAAGTTCTACGTGTTTGGGACAAAACAGACAAATTAGTGCCCTTGCCAGCAGGGATAATCGAACACTATACACCATTATGGGAAAACAATATACTGCCTGAATGTTGTATGATGCAGGAGACCACGCTCTGGAAGGAGAAAGGTATATGGTGCTTAGGACAGGTTCTAGACAATGGTAATATCAAGTCCTTTGAACAACTTTAACTAGAATACAACCTCCCCAACCATTTTTTCTTTAGATACCTACATCTTTTTCAGGCCCTAGCTACACAATACCCCCAAGGGCACCCCACCCTGGAAACCAATGCATACATCTCTGTATCCAAGCCAGATACTCTAAGGGCTTGATATCCAAACGATATGGTATTCTATTAACACCCACATTCACAACACACACCCAACATTCTAAATCTGCATGGCAAGATAATATAGGCCAGCTGGACCAAGAGGAGTGGGAAGAGGACCTTGAGGCCCCCAAACGCACCTCCCGATATATACGTGAACGCATAATACAAACCTATATTTTGCAGAGAGGATTCCTCACCCCCTTAACCCTTAGATATTTTCGCAGAAGAACAAATCCAAACTGCCCCAAATGTGGCTCCAACTTTTTTCACTTGATATGGGCCTGCCCAGTGATTGCCAGATACTGGGTAAAAATAACCAAGTTTATGTATGACATCATGGGATCCCCAGTTCCTAATGTCTGCCTACTGGCAATTATAGAAGATTTATACCATAGTATTTAACTGAGAACAGCAATGGCAGAATTACTATACTGTGCAAGGAAGCACATAACCAGCAAGTGGCTATCACCTCAGCGCCCAACACTAAGAGGTTGGATTGCCCTAGAAAACCAGGCACTCCCATACAGAGCAGTAACTTACAAAAACAGAGGGTGTCCTGATAAATAAGAACGGATATGGAACCCCTGGCTAGAAAGCCCCCAAACTATACTACGCCCAAGTTGAACGATCTCAGGATATAAAACAATCAACGAATGCATCTCTTTGCGAGTGTGGTGCCTTCATCTAGTTTTGGATATTATAAAGTACTGTATAAGATATAACTGTCTTAACTTAACCTATATTGGAAAATGGTGTTTCGTAATCACTTAAAACTTGTATGGAAATATGTAAACAAAGAGGATGTCTTTGAACCAATGTATTTATATGCCATCTCAGTATTAAACCTTGTAAATAATAAAAGCGTTTGAAACAAAAAAAAAAAAAGAGAAAAGGAAATCATTTTTAAAATGGAGTCTATGGAAGATGGCCTTCCTGTAATTTAGAGAATTTTGGTTAACAGGTTTCTGGATAAAGGATCACATACCTCTACTTATATGGATAGAACTGCTAAGAGATCCATCAGTATATTTGATGTTATGCATCATTTTTTTCCTAGGCGGTATTAACCCATAGGGGGTGCATCTTATCATAAAGGAGCTAAATTATATCTGAGCTCAGATGTTGTGCTGTCCTCAGCCACAGAGGCCATATGGCAAGCAGCAAGCACCGGTGTAGTCCAACTGTGGGCTTTTAATGTGATGGCTATTAAACCTGCCCATGAAAAAGGCAAAGGAGTTACAAGGGCTTTGCACACTATAGAGCTGATTCCAAGCATACGTGAATAAATAGCACATTAAATAGAGCAAATATACATATACAATCTCCTTTTAAATTGCGTGCTCTATTTTTTCACTGAAAAACTCACTCTCAATTTGAGCAATGCCCAGTATTTAACCTATTTTTTGCTGTGCGTTCAGCTTTTATTTTTATCTGTACTTCCCCTCTAGCAGATTTGAACAGAAAACCAGGGATCTAGCTTTTTCTGTGACTTTCAGAAAAAATGAACCATATGATTTATCAAATCCTGGGCTACAGATTTGGTTTATTGCTCTGCACAGCACAGTAGGAAAGACATTATTTTTTCTGGGGCTGGAAGGTCATATAATGTGTCATGTTTGCTAGTTTTATGATATTTTCTTGTCACGGCACACAACTGCTCTTCCCTAGCTGGAATACATCAGTAATGTCGAAAAAAGAACAGATAAACATACATTTTTCCAATAATAAAATTCTGTTATACAGTACAATAAAAATCAACTTTTTTAACATGTATAATTCCCAAAACTGTGTTTTGACTGCAAGAGTTTTTTTGTGTTAAAAATGTTAAAATGTAAGTAGAAGTGAAAAATTAACTAAAACATTTGAAGCATAAACAAAGAATTAGTCACTATTGATTTTGGATTCATTTTAAGGAGAAGTAAAGCTTAATTAAAGAAGTAGTGCAGAAATATTGTACATTATGTATTCGGTTTCTATATTAGCCCAAGGTAACTATAGCCTTTTAGCAGTAAATATCTATGTCTCCAAAGATGCCCCTGTAGCTTCCCAACTTCTTTTCTGCTGATTCACTGCACATGTTCTGTGCTGCTGTCACTTACTGAGCTTAGGGACCCAATCACAATACACTGAATAATATTATAAAATGTCATAATATAAGCCTGATAAGTAAATAGTTCATATTATTGGTACATGACAGCTCAGAAAACAGCACAATTATTATCTGAATGCTCTGTAAAATCAGTTTATATGACAGGCAAACCTAATTTTTTGCTTGATGATTTGCAACGACCCCTAAGCTTAGCTTCTCAACAGCTGCTCAGAGCCCACTGAGCATGTCAGTGTCACTGACACTCCTAAAAATATACAAGATAGGAATCTCTTGTGATAACTTTGAAGGCCTGGATCATTACAACTATAGCTATGCTGAACCTTTAGGTTGGTCCAATAAGTTCAATATATAAAATATGGCATTTTAATTTTTAGGGCTTTGTTCCCCTTGAAAGGCATGAAACTGCTAAACTAAAGGAAACATTATAGTAAAGGAGGCATAAATGTATATTCGAAGGGTTGGGTAGCGCTTCCATACAAGTGTGATTATTGCATGAATTAAAACATTAATGTCCAATTACATTTAGGGATTTTTAGGGTTTAATTACCATGGCAAGGAGAAAAGACCAGAGAGAGTTTGTTTGCAAGATAAAATGACAAACTTTGATGATGTTATGAAATTCACCATAGTTACAAAGTTAAGTACAAATACATACTCACACCAACCCCTCCATATACTCGCATAAAATATATATACCAATATAATACACAAAAGCCATGAATATCTTGTAAATTATATCCTTATAAACGGTGAGTTCTGATGTCATCAGTTATAAACGGTGAGTTGTGATGTCATTTCTGTCACATGACTAAATGAAATTTGTGTATTATAATAAATAAAGTACCCCCAGTTGCAAAATATGAGGATATTAGAAGTTACCTCGGAGTTCCATGACCTGTATAAAAACACTCAGCCTTCGGCCTCGTGTTTTTATATGGTCATGAAACTCCTCGGTAACTTATAATATCCTTATATTTTACAAGAGGGGGTACTTTATTCACTTTATCTATATTAATTGTAGAGTTTAGCCTTTGATATTATGTCTGTCCAAGAAATCATCCAAGCCATTCTTAAAGGCATTAACTGAATCAGCCATCCCAACATCACCTGGCAGTGCATTCCACAACCTCACTGTCCTCACTGTGAAGAACCCCCTACGTTGCTTCAAATGAAAGTTCTTTTCTTCTAGTCTAAAGGGGTGGCCTCTGGTACGGTGATCCTCTTTATGGGTAAAAAGGTCCCCTGCTATTTTTCTATAATGTCCTCTAATGTACTTGTAAAGTGTAATCATGTCCCCTCACAAGCTCCTTTTTTTCAGAGAAAACAACCCCAACCTTAAGTCTTCCATCACTTTAACCAGTTTAGTTGCACATCTCTGCACTCTCTCCAGCTCATACTCCAGATGAGGCCTTACCAGGGACCTATAAAGGTGTTTTCATCACTCACATTAATGCCTATTTTAATACAAGACAGTACTTTAGTTGATACAGAATGACACTGCCTGGAATTAGACAACTTGTTATCTACAAAAAAACCCAGAGCCTTCTCCCAACACACTGCCATTTAGTGTATAACCATAGCATTTACATTATTTCTACCAAAGTGCATAAACTTGCATTTATCTACAATGAACCTCGTTTTCCAGTTTGCTGCCTATATTTACAATTTAGTCAAATCATTCTGCAAGGTGGCAGCATCCTGCATGGTTATGGCTCTGCATTATTTAGTATCATCAGCAAAAATAGAGACAATACTTTCAATTTGAAAAGCAAAGGACCAAGGACAGAACCAGGATAAGTGGATAATATCCACTAGAGTTGTGGATGTTGTACTTTTTAACTTCAAGCCCCCCTTGTAGGTTCAACCTTTGGTCAATGTGAGGACCACGCCAAGACGGACGCCGGCACAAACGCATGCGCGTCTTCACGCGTCACGCGCCGAAACGGACGCGGGCACAAAAACGCCCGCTAACGTGAACGTGCGCGGCGTGATGACGCAGGACGCAGGCGTCATTACGTTTGGCGCCAAAATACCCCTTTAAAAGGACGCTCAGGGAAAGGCTCTGTGCTTGTTGATAATTTAACCTGCTCCTGAACGTTTGGAAACTTTGACTCTTGATTCTGGTTTTGACTCGGCTTTGGATATCGACTTTCGACTGAACTCCGCCTGCATTTGACCCCAGCCTGTTTATCCGTTACGACTGAACTCTGCCTGCATTCGACCTTGGCCTGCTTCCTGATTACGACTGAACTCCGCCTGCACCGACCCCGGCCTGCCCCTCGACTATTCTTCTGCCTACTCCATCTGATTACTGTTGTCTGCTATATCTTGTGACACTCCTGCTGGACCTCGTCTCCTCACATCTGGACTCTGGACAGGTGAGGCCTGACAGTCAAGCCCCTTTTAGCTAAAAACAAGGAAGAAACCAATGTATAGTGCATGTCATTCAGCAGTAGATACAAAAAGATATAGGATACTAAATAGGTTTTCACCCAAAATGGGAATACCTATAAACACATTTAATCACCCACTTACTAAACAAATGAATCCTAATTGTGGTGTTTTACTTTGATTAAAAATTCTCATTAGCTGCATATTATAGGACAACTATTTCTGCTAATAGAAGAATTAGCCATCAGATAATGTATATGCTAATATGTGACCTACTCAAGCTGTAAAAAATATATAACAGCATATGTAATATGTAATGTAATAAAGTCTTAAAACTGTTTAATACATATGCGCTAGTACCATTTTCTATATTTACATGAAGAAAGAAAAAAGACAGCTGCTGAGTGGCTATGCATTGCCATGCTAAACTCAAAGGTACGTTTGTTCTGTGAACAAATTGAATGTAAAATCAACAAGATTTTTAGGGGGAAGGGGGCTGTAGTCTTAATATAATTCAGTGGTTGATAAAACAACAAAATCCCAGCATATTTTAAAAATCAGGCTTTTCTTGAATGAACTTCAACTGAAAAAAATAGTTGACCTCTAAATGATCCCAACTGGGATTTAGTGGCATTTACTGAATCTGAGGGAAATATATCTGTATGGATGATAATTCCTACTGTTTTTCCATTATTCTTCCCCATCATTTTAATTGCAGCATATTTGGAGAAACAATAACAATGACCTACATTTAATGAAATGCTCACTGTAAATTAAAGAAGTAAAATTAAACGTGTTGGCTTTACTTTAAAGTATTGCCTCTTAAGTCCTTCATTCTATATTCTTTTTGATAAGTCTCGGTAGACTGATATTGCCTGTGGCTTTTAGCATCTTGAGAGAAGCAGGAGAAAGTTGAAGGAGAAAAAAATATTGATAAACAGTCAGCTCTCAAAGTGTAATAGCTGACAGAAACAGGGAAAATGAATTTGTTACTTCAGGGTAAAAAGATAATTAATTTCTTGTATGAATCTGGATGTACCGTTCAGTATATTATATTTCACCTTTTTGAAAAGATATATGACCCAATTTATCTAAAAGTCTTAGAATTGCAAAGTTACCGAACAATACTTTTTAACGTTTTTATACTTTTGAAGACAGTGCCTATTTTACATTACATTATATATAGTACACATACTGTACATATACTGTAAGTACAAACCTAATAAAATAATGCTTTTTTTAGAAATGCATTTTATTTTTATGTATTATGTTTTTATGTTTTAAAATGTTGTTTTATTTGCACTGTTGATTCTGAATTATTTTAGGTAACAAATTCTGCAAATAAATGACAAATTTATTCCAATAAAACCATTGCCATAATGCTGTCAGGGCACTGATAGTGATGCCAACTGATGTAATAAGCCATGTACAAGTATGGAAATTGTTATCCAGAATGATCAGGACTTGAGGTGTTCTGGATAAGGGGTCTTTTCATAATTTGGAACTTCGTGCCTTAAGTCTGCTAAAAATCATTTAAACACTAAGGGGCCGATTCACTTCGAGTGAAGGATTCGAAGTAAAAAAACTTTGAATTTCGAAGTGTTTTTTGGGCTACTTCGACCATCGAATGGGCTACTGCGACCTTCGACTACGACTACGACTTTGAATCGAAGGATTCGAACTAAAAATCATTCGACTATTCGATAGTTGAAGTACTGTCTCTTCAACCCCCTACTTCCCCCCCAAACTTTGACCCCCTAGTTCGCCATCTAAAAGCTACCGAACTCAATGTTAGCCTATGGGGAAGGTCCCCATAGGCTTTCCTAAGTTTTTTTGATCGAAGGATATTCCTTCGATCGTTGGATTAAAATCCTTCGAATCGTTCGATTCGAAAGATTTTATCGTTCGATCGAAGGAATATCCTTCGATCAAAAATCGAATCGATATTCGAAGTCGAAGGATTTTAATTCCCAGTCGAATATTGAGGGTTAATTAACCCTCGATATTCGACCCTTTGTGAATCGGCCCCCAACACTTTTTTGCCCTCTAATTAGGATTAATTATAACTTAGTTTGGATCAAGTAGAAGGTTCTGTTTTGTTAATACAAATTTTGAATTATAAAATGGAGTTTAAGGGAGACAACTTTACCGTAATTCAGAACTTTCTGGATAATGGGTTTCCAGATAACAGACCTTATTCCTGTATGGTAATGGTATTTCAGTACATTACTTACATTTACAAACATTAAATGTATAAGTAAATACAAGTGAATAATAGCTCAATAATAGCTCAATAGCTTAAGCCTCTAGTTGTTGGTCTCAGTTCTTCTACAGTTTTCCAGTCTTCATTAGACAAGTGAAATTTCAGTAATATTGACTTTCATTGCAGTGGTAGATAAACTGGCCCTACACAGTAGTGATGTGCGGACCCCTCTGAAACCCACAGGTCTATAAATAGAGGGTCTATAAATAGAGGGTCTATAAATAGAGGGTCTATAAATAGAGGGTCTATAAATAGAGGGTCTATAAATAGAGATGGAACGGCAGGCCGGCCCGGGGGGGTGGGTTGGTGGGGACAGGAGAATTTTTCCACTACTACACATACCAGTATTGTCAGCTAAAATGGCTTTATGAGACAGAACTGCACCCACCATAACTGGGCACACAATTTTGTACATAGAATACAGTACCTTGTAAGAGACATTTATTAACACTGGTATCACCTGTGTTGTTGCCCATAATAGATCTTTGCTTTTGTTTTCTAACTTGTAGATGACAATTGAAATCTAATTGCTAGTCCCACATATTTAGAGATATTACTTAGCCAGCAGATTAGAGGCTATGATCCACATACATGCCCCAAGCCATGGAAAGACATTGAGAATCACTATACATCCCCTTTACAACTATCTCATCTATTTTGAATAGCCAAGACATCCAGAGTCATCCCCAAGAATCTTGTACCTACATTGCAACAAGTTCTTGAATTATGGGACTCAATAGATATCAAGATGAAACTAATTAAATAGATGAAATTATGCTCCCCATTACAGACTTTCATCCAGATCAGATTACAATATCCTTTCAAAAATGTAAAGAAGAATTCAACATCCCATGCTTATAATTTTTTTGATACCGGCAACTCAGACATCATGTAAAAGCTGAGGCTAAAAATCAAACAACCTATTTTGAAGCCATGTGCTTCAAACACTCTTATCCATCACATTTAATCTCTATGCTCTACAGCTGTCTCTCTTCAGACAATACTGACCTACACCAGTCATACATGACAAAATGGCGGGAATATCTAGATCTTACAATATCCAAAAAGTCTTAGTCATACTTGGGGACAAAAAGACTTCCGTATGTGCAGCTTCCAGCGAAAGAGCATACAAAAATATATTTTGGTGGTACTACACTCCTACGTGTATCAGTAAACTTAGCAGTAACCCAGACCACTCTCTGTGCTTTAGAGGATGTGGTGAACAAGGATCATTCCTACACACTTGGTGGACTTGGTGGAATCCATCAGAGATAAACTCCTAGATAGGAGCTACGAGCGGGAGCTGGAGTGGTATCCGTGGGCCTAGTACTTGGAGAGTCGTCAAACCAGGATTAATGCCAATACATAAGAAACTACACAGAAATACGAAAAATAATTTGCTTCCCGACAGAGATATTCAGAAGCCTAAACATTTGGTAATTCTTTTCTTCTATATATGTCTCCCCCTACTTTTCCATACCTGTCCCCCCTACATTTCTTCAACTATCCGCCCCACCCATTAACCCTTGCGGTTATATGATGACAAAGCAGATATAAGAAGCCTTAGGTAGATAGAGTCATATATAAATGAAAAATAAGCTGCTGTTTGTATGTAGTACTTTATTACAAATTCTTTCTTTTTTCTTTCTGTAAACATTATTGAAAAACAATAAAACAATAATTATTAAAAAAAAATCTAATTGCTGATTAGTTGCTATGGGCAACATCACTGATGTTTGATGTCTGTCACCAATGTTAATAAATACACCTCTTACTGTGTACTTACCTGCCACACTACTGAGAGCAACGCAGGGTCATAAAAAGTTAATTTGAAAATAAGCACCCCTTAAATTGATAAATAGCTTACAGGAATTGCATATGTATTGTCATTAGGAGGGGTATATTATAAAAGTGTGAGTTTTTCTGAAGGCACTTTTCTACACAGAATACATTACATTCTATTAGCGTTTTTATGGCGGCTTTTTTTATGTATAATACATATAATACATTTTTTTTGCAGGTCATCTTTCAATGGTTTTGCAAAAATATTCGCCAATGGTGAATCCATACTTTATAGTAAAATTCACTCATCACTAAATTTGATTTGTCTTTTTTTTTGAGAACTTATTTCACCTTATTTCACCTTGTGTAAACGCTCTGTCTGGGGGTTTGCCTGTTTGTATAAAGAATAATAGTTGTAGGAGATACTTGCCACGATTTCCTGAAAATTATTTTATCTACTCTTTCTATCAGTATTCTCACCATTTGAGGCTGAGGAATTGTTTTGCTAATGCAATCTCACTTTACAAAAAGTATGGCAGACACAGAAAACAATCCTAGAAGAAAGTGTAGTTCATTTATTCCTAAGGGAACTGAGAGACCTTGGCAATATGCATGAGACTGGTGTGAGTGAGAAAATGATAAAGGATACTTGCATACAGCTGTATATAACAGATTTGCTACAAAATATTGTGATGTGGAAAGACAATATCCCATTCTCTGTATACCATAGAACTCTCAGAACTTGTTCTCATTTTGTAGAGATATCTGTGTGAATAGATTTTCACTTTCACCTTCATTTCTCCCCCAGCTTTTGTATTTGTCTGGCAATCTATCATTTTTATGCTTGCCTGGACTGCAGGGTATCTATGTACAACCTACAAACACAGCAAAATTACAGCTGTTGCTACAAAGTGCAATTCAGCCAAAATGCTGTTTCCTCTTATATTTTTTTTTTCCTAAGGTTCTTGTAATATACATTACATTTATTACTGATCATAGCTTCTATAAATGGAGATAATAGCTTTAAATAAAAACAATGCAACATTCTGATACACTTCATATCTGTCAGTCTAGAAAAATGCTGCATATTTCATAGTTTCATGCCCATCAAGAAGGAAAATTAAGCAGCAAAACAACATATTTTTTTAATGCCAAGCTATATCCCAGATCTCAAGTCAACAAATTGCTCTTTCCTTGTCATAATGAACATTTATTCAGGGAAAAAAGTCTATAAGACTATTGATAACCCTTGTCCAAAAATAAAACATGCTTACATCTCAGGCCCCCTATACTTAAAGGAGAACTAAACCCTAAAAATGAATATGGTTAAAAATGTCATATGTTACATACTGAACTTATTGCACCAGCCTAAAGTTTCAGCTTCTCAATAGCAGCAATGATACAGGACTTCAAACATGTCACAGAGGGTCACCATCTTGCTCACATGCTCATTGTGGTCTGTGCAGCTGTGGGGCGGTGGGGTCTCTCTAGTAGGTTGTTTTTAACCCCCTCTGCTTGGCTCAAGGCAGGTATGAGAGGGGAGGAGATTAAAGCTTATAAAGCGAGGTGGGGAGGAGAGGGACCAGATAACCATTTTGTTTTTGTGTTTTTTTTCCACCCTTTTTCCAACTCCTTAAACTGTACAGGTTCAGATCTTCAAGAAGACAGAGGTCACGAGCAGGAGTGGCAGGTACAGTGGTTGAGAATTTTCCCAAAGTAATCTGAACAAAATGTTAAAAGTCTTTTTAAGACTGGTTGCCTAGGGCTGATACAGAAGCCCAAAACACAATGAACAAAATGTCTAGCCTACTTTTTTTGTTAAGCTTTAGTTCTCCTTACTTACATTTTGTTAAAGTCTTTTTTTAAAATGTATAAACCAATGCATGATGTATTAAAAGAGTTTTGGAGCACTATATGTTCTATAACAAATATAACAAAGCATTTTGTTTGAATGACAATAAATAGACCATAGAACAGTTACTAATAAATGCAAGGTTAGCCATATAACCATTCTAAATTCATTTATTATCAATAGTGCCACTTGTACTGTCTGGGGCACTCTGTTCAGATTACTTTGGGACAATTCTCAACCACTGTACCTATTCTTTACCTGTATTCTGTACCTATACTAATGGATACAATTACAATACAGATTTTGCATCTACTTGGTGAATACACATAATGCTGCTTCAGGACCTATACCCCCCGCACTAAACAGGGCAAAATCTGAAACTGCTGTTGCTGATCCCTGCGAGCATAAGCAAAGCAAATCATCAGTCCACTGAGAAGAACTCTATAAATAAATCCCTTCATTCCCCAGATGCAGCATGTGCCATCGATTATACAGAGGGCTTCTCAGTGTGGTTCTCAGATGAGTTAGATGCTAGCCTTTCCAAGATGCACCCCATGTACAGTGACATTCTGCCTTGTCTACAGAGAAAGATGAGACTATTTCAGCCCATTCTGCGCACATGAATAGTTGAACCTAAACTGCCAGGTGCAATTCAGCAGTAAATAATGGTAGGGTTAAAATATCCAGTGACGGACTGGAAACCTGGCGGGCCCCAGCCCTCATGGGCCCTCACCAACCCAGACCTGCTCCCCCATAAAGAAATGAACTGCAATGCCACGCTCAAGCAGAGTGTTCGCGCATGCCTGCAGAGCTACGTATACAGGCAGCCAGTCAGGTAATTGGAGGTCGGGAGGGGGCCCCTGGGACTGCCAGGAGGGCCCTCTGTTTGCAGCCCTGGTGGGCCCCTAAGGTTCCACTTCGACCCTGACAATATCTGCATGTTTTGCATCTACTTTTGCACTTTCAACCTTGCTACCCGTAATAAAAGGAGGTCTATGTTGTTAAAACTGATAATGTTTTAGAAACCCCTATTACATTTTTACAATCGATGACTGCTGCCCTGGGGTTTTATTCAAATCTCATTGCCAATAATGTGCAAATCTTAACATGAAGGCAAAAACGGAAAAACTAATATTGGCAATATACTAGATTTAGTATATACATTAACTGCACACATGTATGCCAGTCATTGGTTTATCCACATGGGGTTCTTATCCAAATACTCTAAAAATAGCATGCCTTGTATTTTTACCTGCTATCCAGCCTGATCTGAATTATGAGTATAAGCCTGGAGTCATTTAATAAAATGATATATGATGCAGGTTTGGCAGAACTTGCAGGTCTTTTTTTATTGAAAGAACTATAACATAATGGCTTCTTAGAATTCCAATGTCACATTAGTTAATAGTCACAACTGTAATACCACTTGCTGGTACATAGGCTGCCTGTTTGAAATGTAATTTCTGTTCAAGTCGAATTAAATATAAAAAAGAAAAATGGCAATTAGAGAACTTTCTTTCTGTAGGAAATGTGGAATGCACAAACTTTATTCTTAAAGGCATAGTTCGCCTTTAAATGAACGTTAAGTATATATATATATATATATATATATTTTTTTTTTTTTTTATTCTAAAACACAAAATATGCTGAAACAATTAGGTATTTTTATTGATGCTTTGCCTTTTTTTGATGAGCAGCTCTCCAGTTTAGAATTTCAGCATATATCTGGTTGTTAGGGTCCAATTTACTCTAGCAACCAGACAGTGGTTGCAATCAGAGACGGTAAGATTTATAGGAGAGAGTCTTAGCAGAAAAATAAGCATTAATAATTAACTCTAGCCTCGCAATTGGCAATAGAATGTTTTCATAGAAGAGGAAGGCAAATAATTATAAAAAACGAAGTGAAATGTTGCTCAGAATAGGACTTTCTATACTAAGATGCTACTACTACTACTACTACAACTACTAAAAAGTTAAAAGCTACTATTACAGGCATGGAACCCATTATCCAGAATGCTTTGACCTTGGGGTTTTCTGGATAACAGATCTTTCTGTAATTTGGATCTTTAAACCTTAATTCTGCTAGAAAATAATTTAAACATTAAATAAACCCAATAGGCTGGTTTTGCTTCCAATAAGGATTAATTATATCTTAGTTGGGATCAAGTACAAGGTACTGTACTGTTTTATTATTACAGAGAAAAACAGTTTTTAAAACTTGGATTATTTGGATCAAATTGAGTCTATGGGGCAAATTCAGTAAGATTCGTAGTTGCGCCAGGCGCAACTTCGCCGTGCTTTGCCGCACTTCGCCAGGCGTAGTTTCGCCAGCGCTCCGCAAATTCACTAAAATCCGAAGTTGCGCACAGGGGTAGCGTAAGGTTGCGAAGTTGCGCTAGCGTTGATTCGCTAAGTGAAGCGAAGTTACGCTAGCGAAGGTTAATTTGCATACGGCGCCAAATTCAAATTTCAATGGAGGAATACGTAGAATCACTACAAATGCCTGGGAAACCTTCAAAACATCAAATACATTTTTTTTTTTGCCCTACACATGTGCCCACTGTATAGTTATGGTGCCATGAGTAAGGAAATGTAGGGGGGAAGGAGGGGAGCCCCAAAAAAATTTTCGATCTTTTTCAGCCTATCACCCATAATATAGAAAACACGCCAGCGTTTTTTGGGACTTAGAAAAAATTTGAACTTTTTTGGAAGCAATCCCTATCTACTCTATTGCGCTTCGCCTGGTCTGAGGTGGCGAAGGAAGTCTAGCGTAAAAGGTAGCGTTCAGTACACTGCGCGCGTTAGTGAATTTGCGTAGTTACGTCCGTAGCGAAAATTTTCCAGGCGTAAGGGTGCGAAGTAACACTAGCGAATCTACGCCAGCGTTCGTTAGTGAATTTGCGAAGTAACGAAAATGCCCAACGCTAGCGAATTGACGCTAGCGTTCGTCGCTTAGTAAATTTGCCCCTATGGGAGATGGCCTTCTGATAATTCGGAGCTTTCTGGATAATGGGTTTCCAGATAACGGATCCTATACCTGTATTTGCATATATAAACATTGCGTCACAATTAAACACCAAAGGTTTCCTTTTCTTAACTTTTTTTATTGCCAGCAAAATGTATCTTCTCAGTAGTTCCAAGAGATTTGGAAAGAGAGCTTGCCAGACTAGTTATTGAGAGGCACACAAACATGAGAAAATGCTCTAGTTCAACACTTTTACTAAAGAGATGGAGTGTGGAGTTTTGCTCTTTAGATTTCGAATTTTGCAATACAACCTTCATAAGATCTGCTTGCAAACAATGGGCAAAAATCCCATGCAGTGTGTTTCACATGGTACCTTTTGCAAGCAAGCTCACACCAACCTGAGATTAAAAAAAGAGGTGAATATGGTGATCTCTGCTCATTCTGTCACTATCCATACTACACTTGAGCATGAGTGCCTGTGGGTGAGGGATTCTACATACAACCATAGTGACATTACCCTATTTAATCAGCTAGTAAAAGTAACACAGTACCTGTCAAACGAATTCATCCATCTTGCTGTAAGAGTCTGCGAAAGAAAGAGCGAGATTGTATGACCATTCATATCTGTATGAATGCCAAAGGCTATAAACAATAAGCCAAATGGGGATATAAAGTATGAATATCAAATAATAGCTCTTTTTTTAATTAAAACACATATTAAAAAGGAAAAATTTCCACTTGCTTTGCCTACAATAAAGTGTCATTTCTAGACACAGGACTAAAAGCAGAAATATATGTGTTCCTAGGTAAATACCCTTCATGCTAGCTATCCACCAAGTAGGGTCAAAATTGTAAATGTATTACACAGTCCATCAAAATCCATCAAGTTCAAACTATCCAAATGAGATTTCTCAGTTGTGCAAACAGATAAAAATGACTGTTTTCCCTTGTTCTCCATAATACCATGCATTCCACTGTGTGACAGCAGCTCATGCTCTGTACCTTAGCCATTTGATTAATTTAGTCACTTCTTTCTTTACTTTTTTGTTGAGAAAATAATAGATTAGACTGTCATCACTGTTTTATCTGAATAGGAAATGAAAATGTTTACTGAACGTTACCTCTTTTGCCAAATTGGTCTTTGCCACCTCAGACCAGGCAAAGTGCTATAAAGCAGCTAGATTTTCTTCAATCTTCTGTTACTTACCAAAACTTGCTGAAAATGCATTAAAGTTCAAAAAAAACGCTGGGGACTTTTCCTTTTTTTAAGCGGGATTGCCTGCAAAAGTCATAACAAATGTTTTTTTTTGGTAACCAGATTTCTCCAGACATTTTATATATGGAACATTCATTTTACAGTGGGCTCATGTGTAGGGCATTATATAAATTCTCTTGTCTTTATTATTCGCAAATTAGTGAATTGTTGTAGTCATAGTGCATTTGCGCCTGATGAAGCGGTGGGAGGTGTGTGAAACCGATGCTGGCAAAAATTAGCCTGTTAGTGAATCTGCCCCTTAGAGTCTTAATTCAACTCAATATTTCGCATTTGAAATTGAATAGAAGTGTGTTTTTTCCTAACAGCAGGGAAGCAACAGTACTGTGTGTAGGGAGAGGGAGTATAACTAACATTTGTAGGCAGTGAAGGCAAGACAATCAAAGTAAAAAATAAGATTGCTTAATTTAAAAGCCACAGATCAGCTGTAACAGGCTGCAGAGTTTTACAAGAGCCTCTTGACTGTATCAGAACTGACAACTCCTTAAGAAAACCCCACAGGCAAGTTCACCTAAGTGATGGAAAGGGACAGGGAGTTTGACAACATCTTTCCTAATATAGTTGTATTTGCTAAGTATGTATTTAGATGCAATGCATTTTTTGAGCCACTGGGACCAAACAAACACAAAAAGCACACCTGTATTCTTTGTGATTAAACTGCAAGTGAGGAAAACATTTCCAGACATATCTGGCATCAATCCATTTCATAAACTGAAAGGTAAAATAGTATATCATTTTTACACTAGTCTTTTTCAAGCAGCCAATGTAGTTTGAAATATTAAACAAGGAAAAGAGACAATAGAAAAATGTTGGACAGAGTTTATGCATTAGGACTAATTCTCTATTGAATCTCACCTGTGGCATCCTTAATAAAGTTCATCTTAAAGTTAAATTAACTTCCATCCATACAAATTATTCTTCACAAATTTAATTAAAATTGTGTTATTTTTTAATAGCTCAAATGTTTTTTTCTTCCCATTTAAAGGGATACTGTCATGGGAAAATTTTTTTTTTTCAAAATGAATCAGTTAATAGTGCTGCTCCAGCAGAATTCTGCACTGAAATCCATTTCTCAAAAGAGCAAATATTCAATTTTGAAATCTGACATGGGGCTAGACATTTTGTCAATTACCCAGCTGCCCCATGTCACGTGACTTGTACCTGCACTTCAGGAGAGAAATGCTTTCTGGCAGGCTGCTGTTTTTCCTTCTCAATGTAACTGAATGTGTCTCAGTGGGACATGGGTTTTTACAATTGAGTGTTGTTCTTAGATCTACCAGGCAGCTGCTATCTTGTGTTAGGGAGCTGCTATCTGGTTACCTTCCCATTGTTCTTTTGTTTGGCTGCTGGGGGGGGGAAGGGAGGGGGTGATATCACTCCAACTTGCAGTACAGCAGTAAAGAGTGATTGAAGTTTATCAGAGCACAAGTCACATGACTTGGGGCAGCTGGGACATTGACAAAATGTCAAGCCCCATGTCAGATTTCAAAATGGGAATATAAAAAAATCTGTTTGCTCTTTTGAGAAATGGATTTCAGTGCAGAATTCTGCTGGAGCAGCACTATTAACTGATTCATTTTGGAAAAAAATTTTTTTCCCATGACGGTATCCCTTTAAGTTTGGGACAAACTCTGAGGTGGCATAAACCGCTATGACTTATGGTACAGTAGCATGATGTTTATAAAAAGTGACTGAATCCCTAATTGAGGTCCACTGACCTTTGGGAGTGTGAGAAGTAAAACCATTGTGCATCCTTCTGCATAAACTTGACAGTGACATCTCCACTCCTTGTGCTGTACATTTTCTATTGCATAGAAGGCAATAACCCCATGTCCTTTTTCTGAATGTCATTATTATGAAAACCTATTGATGTATTTCTTTTATGTTTTTTTATGTTTATTGTACAGGTATGGTACCACTTATGCAGAAATCAGTTATCCAGAAAGTTCCAAATAACATGTAAAAGGGCCACCCGTGGCTGGTGGGCACCCATTACTGTAAGATACAAATAAAGGGCCTTTGCTGACAGAAGTAAGCATCTTTAAATAAGTGCGATGAACGCACTTTATTTATGAACAACTTCCTGCAGAGAGGCAGACAAAAGACCGGGGCTCGCGTTACCGACAAAGGATGATACTTGTACAATACTTGTTACTTATGCAAATTCTCTCTTTCTTTCTCTTGGTACTTCTCTCAGACACACACACAACTGGAGCATCTCCAGGGCCCCTGTTCCACCTGCATGCACAGAGTGTTCAAGGGAGGACACCTTCTCCCCTCTCTTCTATAACCGCATGTATAGTGCCCAAGCTTCGACTTTAGGTCCCCTCTAACTAAACCTACACCTGTGGGCTCAGATCCCTAACACTGGCGCACAATCGCCTCAGGGGCTCCCCCCACCTAGTTACTCCTCATTGGGACAACAGGCTATCTGTGCTTGCTAGTGCTCTTTAAAGCACTCTTTAAAGGGATACTGTCATGGGCAAAAAAAAAAAAATTCAAAATGAATCAGTTAATAGTGCTGCTCCAGCAGAATTCTGCACTGATATCCATTTCTCAAAAGAGCAAACAGATTTTTTATTTTATATGGAGCTAGACATATTGTCAATTTCCCAGCTGCCCCAAGTCATATGACTTGTGCTCTGATAAACTTCAATCACTCTTTACTGCTGTACTGCAAGTTGGAGTAATATCACCCCCTCCCTTTCCCCCCCCAGCAGCCAAACAAAAGAACAATGGGAAGGTAACCAGATAACAGTTCCCTAACACAAGTTAACAGCTGATCTAAGAACAGCACTCAATAGTAAAAACCCATGTCCCACTGAGACACATTCAGTTACACTGAGAAGGAAAAACAGCAGCCTGCCAGAAAGCATTTCTCTCCTAAAGTGCAGGCACAAGTTACATGTCTGGGGGCAGCTGGGAAATTGACAATATGTCTAGCCCCGTGTCAGATTTCAAAATTAAATATAAAAAAATCTGTTTGCACTTTTGAGAAATGGATTTCAGTGCAGAATTCTGCTGGAGTAGCACTATTAACTGATGCGTTTTGAAAAAAACATGTTTTCTGATGACAGGATCCCTTTAAGTTTCCCTCCTAGGGGCAGATTTACTAACCAGCGAAATTCACCAGTGTCCACTTCGCACACAGTGCAGCACTTCGCCAGGTGAAAATTCGCTCAGACTACGTTAATTCACTAAAATGCAGAATTTCGTCGTGGGCACCGAACGTGGGAGAAGCATCACTTCTGCAATGCGAGCAGCGCAGGGGGCAGCCAGGGAGCTCGGCATCAGACAGCAGCAGTCAGCCAGCAAGAGGGGAGACTGGGCCAGGAGGTGCTGGTGCACAGGGGCAGTAGTAAGAGATCTACTCTACCGGCTCAAGGACCGATCCCAATGTGCTGCCCGTGTGCTGCTTTACTGTGACAGCAAGAAGAGGACAGAGTGGTGTTTCCGAGCTCTCTATACAAATATGTTGATGTTGATCATGGTTCCTCAATACCCCAGAGCCTCGCCAAGCCTTGGGAACTGAAGAGGGAATGATTGCTACACAGCAACACTGATACAGTTCCACACTGTGCTGGGGACCTGAGGCCGAACCGGTGCGCTACTCCCTCCTGCGCTGCCGCTGTTGGACACCTGGAAGATAATAAGGAGCACGCTGACATTGCCTTCCATGAACACTCACGCTGTCAGTAGAATACGGGAGAAGAAATCGAGCGCCGCACAATGGATCGTCGTCGCCCTATCGCCTTTTCTGAATAAATGCTTTGCTATTTTAACGTTTAATTTGTCGTGGTGTTTTTATTTCGTTCTATACTAACGAGTTTTTAAAAAACATTTTTTGATGTTTTTCCTTTAAGGTATGGGAGAATCCAAATAATGGGAGGATCCTATATACAGAAAATCTCAGGTTTCAAGCATTCTGGATAACAGAACATATGCCTGTTTTTGCCTTTACATCAACAACAACAACAGAAGGGAAACAGGTAAGGGGAAGAGGGAAAAGGGGATAGAAAATCACAATTCAAGCATTGGTGCAAGGTCATATTCCCCAGCACACATTGAAACAAGTTTGTCTCATTAGCATAGAATTTGCCAATTATTAGTTTCATCCAACCTCCATAACTCTATTTGCCTGACCACCCAATCACCCATCATACAGTATATTGCAATGTTTTTCAAATGGAAGTATTTCTTTTACGCCAATATGCTCCAGTATCCCGTCAGAAATCGTGTCTGGTATTACCAACATATTTCTTGCCACATCTGTATAGGCTACTCTTGACGTATTGGCGTTTCTGCTAAAAAAAAACGCCAATACTAGCATCCTGTGGCAGATTTCAGCTTGCAAGCGCCCTGTGTGAATTGTCATAGTGCATTTTCCATTGATTTCAGTGGTAGTGCAGTGTATGTGTATTTACGCCTGGCTGTAGTTATTTTAAAAATGCAGCAAAAACGCCACGTCTGGCCTTGCCCTTACAGCTCACATTTCCATCTGACACTTTTATAAATGTTATTGTACATTTAATTTCCATATGCAAACAAAGCAATTAATGTCTAATTTATTTCATCATAAAGGGTGCTAAAAAGCATTTGAAATTGAAAAGTGAGGTGCATTTGGCAACAAAGCAATGATTCTGCAGACTCTATTGACAATATATAAAAAGTATTTTCGTTTCAAGCAAGTGTACATCTGCTTTGGCAGCAGTTCAAACTGGTCATGTCTGGTTTTAATGTGATCAATTTCTAGATGAGAAGATTATAGAAAATTGAATGAGTGGAGATGACTGGAGAGGGGAAAATTCTATGCTGCCAATCAACAATAAAAGAGATGAAAGCTTAGAAAAGAAATATCCTCTCATATCGTAAAAAACAGATGGTATCAAAATCACAGCAGGAAAGAAGATGAAATGCAGTAACCTTTGGGCACTTAAAAGAACTTCAGAAAAAAAACCCTAAAAGTTTCACCACAATTAAAAGAGATTGTAACCAGAGAAAGGAAGGTTCAGGTACAGTAACACTGTTATTGAGATCTGAATGCCTCTTTCTTTTTATATTGAAAGCTTTATTTTCTTAAGACCTGACAAATTAAAATTCAGCTACAAAAAGGACTGATTTTTAATTACTAATGGTGTAAAATGCATATTACACAAGCTTCTCTGATGTACCTACTTATATTCCAGGAAATTATATGGAACTTAAATGAAGTATAATTTGTCTAGGGTTTATCACAGATTGTCTCTAAAAGACAAATGCAATTTTTATTACTACTGCTGCTAAATGAGAAATTAGAGGCATTTGTTATAGCAATAATGTTTAGACAACTTTAATAATGTAATGTATTTTAATAAATATAAATTCTCAGTTTAGCATCTGTGCTTTTTTATTTATGTAGGTTTATTTCATACTGGGTCCTCCATAGCAAATATTAGAAAGGATCCTGCACAGGGGTTTAAAGCATTCTGTGGACTGATTTACTAAATGGAGATTGCTATTGGTTAAAGACAACCTTAGTGTGTCTGGTTTTGGAATTGTTTGTACATCTAAGTATTTGCGATGATTCTCATGTGTTTTTTCCTTGAAGACGTCCAGAATATTCTGAATTGAGAAAGTCAGTTGGATGACTGGTGTAATGTCTTCAAGGAAACAGATGATTTGACTATACCATGACCTGGATGAATGAGAGTCTTCACAAATATACTGTATTGCAACTCATTTTGGGGAGAAAACTTGTACGGGAATATGAGAAAACAGCAAGAAAACTGGCAGACTATAGAAACCACCCGCGCTTCAACCTCATTTGCTCATACCATGCAGTATACGTCTGGATTCCATGGTAGAGGGCCACAAAGCCAAGCAGATTCTACAGAAGGAATAAAAACAACTGCTAAATGAACATATAAGACAGACCCATTTTCCAGTTGATGCCTTACAACACAACATCACTCAGGTAGAACAAAGCTTGACCTCACTGTTACCCACCACACTGTTACTCACCACTCTGGGAGAGAGAGAAACAGGAACAGCTTTGTCAGCACATTTAGAGCAAGGAAAGGCAACAGAACAAGGTCTCCATTCTGGTATTACAAAAAGAGGAGAAATCAACCTGGAGGAGAAAAAATTGAACTGGGACACTGGAAAACAAAGAAAAGTGGGTAAAGAATCTGTCTGACAGGGCTCTTACCCAGCCTGAGATGAAGGTTCTAGCCAAAGGGTTCAACTTTGCAATTGCTCCAAAAACCATCCCTGTGGTAGATATTATCGCAGCCACTGAAGCCTCAATCCACAACAACAAAGTACCATGAAATAAGGCTGAACAATTTTGCCTCAAAGTGTCTGCAGCCCTAGCCAGTGCTAAACCACCTCCATCAAACTTAACGTCACAGAAAAGGGAAGCACTGACATCCTGGTACACTGGTATCCTATGATGTTACTTCTTTTTTTACATGCATTACCATTTCAGAAGCAGTAAAAACAGTGAGAAACGGTTGCTAAAAGACAACACACTTGACAACAGAACAAAGCTTAAGCCAGAGCAAATACAGTATGTTCCCTACTGGAACTATGCCTAAGTACCACCTTTTTCAAGTACAAGGATACGTTTTACAAGCAGCCATGGGATTGCCGGTTTTGCCCTTTGTGGTAAACCTGTACATGGAGGAAGTTAAAAGAAAGACCCTGGATAGCTTTAAAGGAATCACTTCCAGCCATTGATTCCAATATGTGGATGACACATGGGTTTAAATACACACACATGATATACAGACTTTCACTGAACACATCAACACAGTGGACCATAACATTACATGAGAATATGTGCAAGATAACACACTGGCTTTTTTGGACTGTTTGGTAAGAGTCAGAGAGGGGGGAAAGCTGGAAATAGAGGTCTACAGGTAACCTACCCACGCAGACCAGTACTTGCTATTTGACTCCCACAATCCACTATATCACAAACTGGGGGTTATCAAAACTCTACATCACAGAGCAGACAAGATCCCCACCAGTACAGAGGCTAAGTTGAAAGAGATGGGACATCTCAGAGGGGCCTAAAGACGTGTGGGTATCCAGATTGAGCCTTTGTGAAAACCGGTAGAAAAAGAAGCAATAACACCAAGAATACCGGTGAAGGTGGAGAACAGGACAGGAGAAAGAACTTGGTCCTCCCATTTGTAGCTGGGGTGTCGGAAAAACTTAGAAGGATTTTTAATAAACACCACATCACTATCTGCTTTAAACCCAGCAGCACGCTGAGGCAGCAACTTGTTCACCCAAAAGATCCAACCCCAAAGCACAAAAAGAGTAACATTGTGTATGCAGAGTGTTTTTATTTGTATGTGGGTGAAACCAAAAAACAGTTACACCAGCGTATGGCACAGCACAGAAGAGCCAGCGCCTCTGGTCAGGCCTCAACAGTGTATCTGCAGTGTATCTACATCTAAAAGAAAAAGGGCACACGTCCGAAGACTGCCAGATTCTCGATCGGGAGAGCGACTGGTTCAAAAGAGGTATTAAAGAAGAAGATATATGTAAAAACTGGAGGGGGGTGCAACATCTATTGTCTACCACATACAATGCCATTTTGGCACATCTTCCTGGAAGGTTTCATAACACCTCAAAGCTCCAATCATGCTAATACAATCAGCACCTAACTTCATGACATCCTTGCGGATTATGATAAAAAGAATATGCTGATTGGAGCAACATCCCAGAGGATATATTTCCGAAGAAAGATCCTATTTACAAGTTATTCTAAAATAAAAAAGCCAGTTGGATGACTGGTGAAACGTATTCAAGGAAAAAACACAGCAAGTCCAGTTGATTTGACTTATTTCTACAGATGTACATCCAAATGTTATGGAGACACTAGTGTAAAAACACATAGGAAGTGAGTAAAGAAAGAAAAGCTAGAATCATTGGTTGGTGTCAAGTTATTAAGCATCCACCCACTGATTCTAGTTCAGGGGCAATTTTGAGTGGCCCTGTTCTAGTTACCTACCTCCTACCCTTAGTCAGCATCTTTTTTTCTCAAATAAATACACTGTGCAGAGTCCTTTTCATTGAAGCACACACCAGCATTTTTTTGTGTGTCCAAGGTACCCCCACCCCCAGTGATTATACCTTTCCTTCTTGTTTAGAATACAAAGGGCCAGATTCAATTCAATTCGATGAGAGAAAGGTTAATCACACGAAAAGTCATGAAGGAGATTCAATTTGAGATACAATTCAGCAAAACATGAACTCTATTGGTCTATGAGGAAAACCTGGATCTGAATTTTGGAGAAAATGTTTATTACCTACACATGCAATTGACACAGAATTACTGTAATCACCTGTTAATGGCAAGGTCTTTTTTATCTCTGTGCATTTTGTGCATGGAGAAAAAATGATTGAAATCGCCCCTATCCACCCTGGGCATGCCCTGTTCAATACACAGTCATCTCACAATGTTCTCCCATTTTTAATAGGTCACAGCCCCTCTTTGTTGTGATAAATGTGTTATTGTTGGTAAGAACAGGTTGCTGATTTTGTTGGCATCTGTTCATGTGCTGTGTCCTACAATTGTTTTTCTCATGAAACAGGACATCCGGTACATTATATCACAGAATATGACTTCTCCAAACATCCAAAACTCCAAATTCATCCAAATGAATGCTTATGATTTCTGCAAAATCAGAAGCTTTGAGAAAGATAAAATGAGCTAGTAATGGCTGTCCTTGTTCTACTGACTATTTTTAAAACTGAGTGGTATGAAGAAGCCATCCATAATGCAATGTTGTGCTGTTTAGCCTATTGTGTCAACATTGATTTCTATAACCAGCCTTACTGTAGTCTTGTACAGATGTCTCATTATGTATCTCAGAAAATCAATTGTTCAAGTACGAGTAAATGCTTTTATTGTGTTCTATATAATAAACTGAACTTAGTCAAACAACATCTTTGAAATGTGGAATAAAACCTTTTTGCTGTCTTTGCTTTCTGATAATGGGTAAGTTGTGATCTTAGAACATGAGCGATTGTAAAAGCTGAGAGTATGACAAACTCTTCAGAAGTACTTTCATCAAAGTATGTGTACTATTTGTTCTAAGGATTGGCTGAAGTAATAAGTGATATCAGTCCATTAGCACTATAGTGTTCCCACTATACCATCTAGGATGGGTTCCGGATCCTTCAAGGGGGTATCTGCCATGCTTTTGGTGGCAGGCGCCTAGTGATTACGCCGACAAGGGGGCATATCGAGTTAGAGGAGAATCCTATGGCTCTCACAATAGCCCTCGTTAGTAACAGCCTGGCCTGGTGAGTCAGGAGGGGAGAAGCAATAGGCCTATTTAGGCCTGTCCACACACTTCCTCATGTTTATGGCATCCACAGTGTGGGTTGTATAATACAGTGCTCTGCTAGGTAGGTGGAGGGGAGTTTTTAAGGGGACCTGCTTAGAATCCAAGGGATACTATTTTGGGATTTTGTATTATTGTTTTGAAGGTATTCCATTGCCCCAAATTCTTATCCCAGCTGCCACTCTACATAAGTCTTCCTTTCCTGGTTGAGGTAAAAAGAAAAACTTATTGAAATCCTCCTCTCACTAATTCTATTTTGGTTCTAATGCCATAATGCGGCCATCAAGGCCAAGAGACAGATCGAAGGAGATCTCTGAAGAGAGAGAGGAGGTACAACAGGCATCATCCAAGACATGCCTAGGATGTTTGGAACCCCTTTACCAGATAAGAAGTTGTGTCAGGCATGCCTAACATCAGGCCTAGAGGCAGGCACAAGTGCAGTAATCCTGGCTTGGATAAAGGATGCGGTGGTGAAAGAGATTTTCAGTGCTACAGCTTCTACTTCAAGGGGCCCTCAGCTTGAAGCAGATCTAGATACAGAGGATACAGGTGTGGCAGGAATCTCAGAGGACCTGTTGTCCTTTTCCTCAGAAGAAGAGGAAGAAGTACAATCTTCTTTTGATTTCGCTCTTATTCAACGCTTAATAAGGGCAGTAAGGACTTCGCTAGCATTGGAGGACACTAATCAAGCTTCATCGTCAGCATCCTTTTTGCCTTGCTCCAAACCACAGGGACAGACGTTTCCTTTGCATCAGGAGGTCATGGATCTTATTAAAACAGAGTGGGATATCCCATCAAAACGCAGTACCATGCAATCAAGAAGCAATAAGTTGTACCCTTTCAAAGATGAAGAAGTTAAAGAGTTCTGTACCATGCCTCGGGTGGACGCTCCTGTCCTGAGTATTTAAAAAAACACGTTATTACCCATTGAAGATCATGGGGTAATGAAAGATCCTATAGATAAGAGGTTGGATACAGACTTAAAAAGAGTATTCTCAGTATTAGGAGAAAGCCTCAAACCAGCAATTGCTAACATATCAGTAGCCAAGGCCTTGGAGGTTTGTCTAGTCAATCTAGAGATCTTAAAGGAAGGTCGGGACACATCTGAGATTCTCGAAGGCCTTAAGGAATTGAAACTGGGCTTCTCGTTTCTGATTAATTCCTCTGTTGACCAAACAAGATTGGCTTCCAGGTCATTTGGCGTTATCAGTTGCAGCAAGAAGGGCATTATGGCTTAGAGCCCGGGAAGCGGATTCAGCATCTAAGGCAACATTTTGTTCTTTACCTTTCCAAGGCCAAGTTTTATTTGGTAAAAAACTAGAAGACCTCATATCTAAGGAGGCAAAAGTCAGTTGTTACCTCAGAGGAAGAAACGACAGCCATGGCAACAGCCATCAAGGGGGAAATCATCAATCAGAGCCAGAGACACACCATATGACCACCGTTCATTTCGGGTAGGAAGAGAGAATTCAAGACAAGACAGTTGGAAGGAAGGGCAATCTGGTTTCTTTTGTTTTCCTAAGGGTAAAGCAGGAGAAATACCCGCAAACAATTATGAAGGTGGTGCGACCCAGGGGCCTGCTTTAGGAGGGAGACTTCAAAGTTTTCAGGCTGCCTGGGAAGGGTTCATAAAAGACAGATGGGTCCTGGGAATTGGGAAAGAGGGATACAGTCTCAAATTCACATCCACTCTTCCTTCTCCAGGATTCCTCATATCTACAGTTCTGACAGAGGCCTCCAAAAAGGCAGCTTTCCAAACTTGCCTTTCCAAACTGAAATTACAGAAAGTGATAGTTCAAGTTCCACCGGACCAGAGAGGAACGGGAGTTTATTCTCGGTTCAACAATATGTTAAGAACTCAACATTTTAAGATGGAATCCATTGAGTCGGTAAAGTCTGAAATATCACCAGGAGACTGGATGTGCACAATGGACATCGGGGATGCATATCAAAATATTCCCATAGCAGTACCAGACTAAAAATGTCTTTGGTTTGCCATAGGAAACCATCATTATCAGTTCAGATGCCTACCCTATGGGTTAGCAAGAGCCCCAAGGGTGTTTTCAAAGGTCTTGGTTACATTGGTGGGTCATCTCAGATGGAAGAAGGTGAGACTATTCCACTATTTGGATGACCTAATCCTATTAGCCTCATCAAGAGAGCAGGCAATCCTTCAGAGGGATCTGTGTCTGGAAACCTTGTCAGCTCATGGGTGGCAACCAGACAAAGAGTGAGCTCATTCCATCCCAAAGAATTACTTACCTGGGGGCGTCAATAGACTCAATCTCAGGGAGACTGGCTTTGTTGATGGAGAGACAGAAATCTCTCACTTGGATGGTGGAGATACTAATGTCAGTACCAGAAGCATCAGCAAAGATATTTCTAAAGATGTTAGGGATGATGTCATCCTCAAAAAGGCTAGTCCAGTTTGCTTACTGGAGAATGAGGCCTCTTTAGTTTTGGTTTTTGCGCCAATGGGACAGGGAATCGCAGTTTCAAAGCATAACAATGTTAACTCAGATGAGAGCATCCATTCTTTGGTGGAAAGAACACGTGGGCCGAAATATGGGTACCGAATTATTCCCAGCAAAGTGGGTCGTAATGTCTACAGATGCCTCAGGTCTAGGCTGAGGAGCAGAATTGGGTTCAAGGGTAGCACAGAATCGCTGGCCTTATCCATTATCAGACGTGCCATCAAATGCCTTAGAACTAAGGGCAATACGACACGCCTGTCTTTTCTTTCAAGATCAACTAAGAGGTACAAGACTGAAAATAAGATCAAACAATATCATAGCAGTAGCTTTTATAAGGCGACAAGGAGAAACAAGAAGTCTGGAGCTTCTGGAGGAAGTACATCCCATATTCCAATCAGCAGAAGAAGCTTTGAAGGATCTGACAGCAGTCTATGTTCCAGGAAAATTAAACATAGTGGCAGACACGCTCAGCAGGAATTTTACAGACAGGCACGAGTGGATTCTGGACCAGAAAATTTTCATGGCACTAGTGCAGTACCTAGTGAGGTGGGGTCAGCCATCGATAGATTTGATGGCATCGTCCCTCGACACTAGGTGTCCTCAGTTCAAGAGGCTGGGATCCGGCAGTGGATGCATTGACACAGAGATGGAGATTCCATTTAGGCTATATCTTTCCTTCACTTCCTCTGATAACGAAAGTGATCCAGAAAATCAGGGAGGAACAAGCGGATGTGATTTGTATTGCTTTGGCATGGCAACGAAGACCGTGGTTTACAGACCTAATCCATCCATCAATAGACAAACCATGGAAACTCCCAATATTGGGCGATTTGTTGACTCAGGGTCCGTTTGTACATCCATATCCAGGAGCACTGTCCCTTATGGCGTGGAGGCTGAGAGGCAAGGTTTAGAGGCTCATGGATTGCCTAACATGGTTATTCATACCTTATTGCAGTCTAGAAAACCTTCAACTAGCAACAAATATGCCAGTGTGAGTGTGGGATTCATTTCAGACTCAAACATCCTGGAGTTTCTTCAGGCAGGAATGGATAGAGGTTTGAGTGCAAGTACTTTAAGAACACAAGTCTCAGCAATTTCTGCGATTTCAGGGTCAACTTGGGCTCAACACCCCTTGATAGTTTGATTCTTTAAGGCAGCCATAAGAATTCTTCCGGCAAGACGGACAACATGTCCTACTTGGGATTTACCATTGGTCTTAACCATGCTTTTTCTTCTTAGGGGGGTGGGTTCTTCATTGGGGAGAGGGAGGAGCTATCCCCAAAAAGTATGGACATGGAGAGGGCCAGGGAAAGGAAGATCACGGTAAGTATGATACAATCTTCCCTTTTCTTCAGGTTATTCTGGTTAGTTGGATGAGTCTTGTACAGTACATTTTGTTTTTAAAATTGGTTCCCAGTTAGATTACCGTATATACTCGAGTATAAGCCAAGCCGAGAGACCCAAAATGTGCTGAAAAAGTGTACCTCGGCTTATACTCGAGTCAATGTGCAGAATCACCCAAATGGCGCTCATGAAATGTCCTCCTGTGGCCCGCATTACATTGTTGCTGCTGTAAATGGGCATGCGCCGATAGCCCGTCCTACTTGACCTCTCCATTGAATTTGCAAAATACGGGCCGCCGCTGTGTAATTGGCCCGCAGCATCTTTCGGGGCCCCTGCTGTGACTCCGCCTGACGCACTCGTGAGTTACTGTGCCAATACTACGGGACTCCAGTGCCGGATCTCTCTCTCACCCCTCTCTTGCCCGCAGCATCTTCCGGGCCCCTGCTGTGACTTCCGCCTGACGCACTTGTGAGGTACTGTGCCGATACTACTGGACTCCATTGCTGGATCAAACTCCATATTAAAATGCATACATACAGACCCCATGGTACAGGGTATACGAGTTACAGGATATTTAGAATATTTGAGTTTAGGTTTCCCTCCTGATTTTGAGGGTTTTATCCTGTTCTCTTAACTAGCCACATTTGCTCCCCACTAAACAGCAGATTTGTTAGATATTTGCATTATCAATATCACTGAATACACTGGCAGTTTTTTTCTGTTGAGGGGATTTGGTTGCCTTTTATCATTATGATATGGTCCACAAGACCACTAACCTAACATTCACTATTGTATTGCTATTTATTGCTTTGCTTTCCATCTGTATAATGCATGCAATGACAGCTTTTGGCTTGTGCTTTGAATGGCCAGCTCGCATGCACCCTGACTAAAGTGGACAAACATGAACTAAAGTGGACAAACTGGAATGCACCCTAGGCTTATACTCGAGTCAATAAGGTTTCCCAGTTTTTGTAGGTAAAATTAGGTACCTTGGCTTATACTTGGGTCGGCTTATACTCGAGTATATACGGTAAGATCAAAGCTTTGGCTAGTTTATTGTAGGACCTTCAGCTTTTTGTTCTTTAGCCACTCCAGTGTTACTTCAGTATTGTAGCAGACCAAAATAGGTTATTTGGCAGTATTTTTTACTCTCAGGCAGTTAGGGAGGGGGCTTTTTGGTAGTGGGGGTTCGGTTTTCCTTTAAAAAAGAAGGAAAACTACCAGGGCAGTTTATTGCCAATGGATTAGTGACAATAGTGTTAGGACTCTACATTTATTCTGTAGAATGCTTTACCATAACCGAGCAAACAGCTCTAGAAGCTCTATCTGGTTGTTTAGGATAGCAGCTGCCATATTAGCTTGGTGTGACATCACTTCTTGCTTAAGTCTCTCTCTGCTCTCTCATAGCTCTGGGCTCAGACTACAGCAGGGTAAGAGGAACAAACTGAGCATGCTCAAGCCCATGCCCTGGAGATTTAAGCTGAAAGAATGACGTATAGAAGCCCATGTGTACACATGTGTGTACACAACAGAAGGAAAGGAAAGAACTGTGGTGTTTGTTTTGACAGAGGACTCAGTGAAGCATTACTTTGAGGGTTTACTAGTGTATTTGTATAGACCTTTCTTATAATGATTACTTTAAAATAAATTAAAGCACTTTGTAAAGCACATTTATGAATAACCCGTCATAGCAAATTAAACACCCATTCATTCAATTTACATTTATTTTGTTAGCTACATTTGATTGAAAATGCAAATACAGTTTGTTACAATGATAAAGACAATTTTGTGTTCTTGTCGGTCAGAGAAAGGCATTATGATAAAGCATTTTACACAATGCTTCTGATATCAGATGCACATAGGATTAATCATGGAGCAACTGAAATAAGGCCCAGGTTATGAAACAATGGTTCTCTGGTGAAAAGTGTACCTTTATTCAGTATTAATTACTATATAATACATAATGTAATCTGTACACACTAGGTACAGTAAGAATGCCCATGTAAGTTATTATTGTATAAATTATATATGTATAAATTTGTAAAATAATATTTGCCTTTCAGCTATGATTCACCATATGCCACTTATGATGATGTCAGTTAAGTGACCTTTATTTTTCGCCTATAGGCAGGCATTCTCCACTAATGCCTCCAGCTAAGCATAACCATCCACAAGAACTGTGATTTAAAGGTTGAATAAGAGTGCTGATTGTTTTTTTATAGGAGGTCTCTGCTATTTGCCATCTCAGAGCATGTTTGGCTTTGATTATTTGAACCCCATGCATAAGAGACTGTTTAAAGCTGATTTAGTAGGATGAACCACTATTAATTTAGTTCTTATGATGATTTATCATCCCATTTTTAAAATGGAAGTATATTATATAAAGTTCTTCTTTAACAGGCTAATAATGAATGAGTTTTAATGCTACAAATATGGTGAAGTAATACTGCTGCAGGAAGCTGGGCCCGCAGGGTCAGATCTGGTCTTGACTGCAACTGTACACTTCTATTGCTTTCTTCTAGGATACAGGCTGCCTTATCGCCTGTTTGTAAAGCTTCCTGGGATACCCTTATGTTTATACAATGTGGGCCTTTTATAAAGACAGGGCAGTACCAAAGCAGTAAAGGATCTTACAGAAATGATTGTATCTCCTTCACTTTGGGGGTGGCATAAAACACACTAAATTAAGACTGAAGATGAAAAATCAAGTAAGATTTTCAATGTTCCATCATGCCCTCCTATTTCTGAATATATTAAAGTAGGAAGTAGAATGTTGTGCAAATACAATTATGTTGATGCATCTCAAATATATATTTCAAGTTTGTTTTACTTTCACTTTAACTGAGAATATTATCAGTATATCAAAGTGATTAGAGCTAACATCACTATTCATAAAACTGGCAATGTATGTTCCACTGCTAAAAAGCAGTTTTTTTGAGCCACAGAGGGCTTGACCTTTACAACAGTCACAGTCTTATGTTAGTTGCAGAGTTCCTTATAATCTCATGGTCAACTGGTTGCACAGCAGTTCATGTTATAACCTTGCTCTTACTCAAAAAAGTGACAGGTGTATCATCACTTACTAGGTCAGACATTTATGTCTGCATGTGGCTCTGAAATATAACAGCCTTTCTCATCTTTGAGTCTAGTAATTGACAGCACAAAAAGAGAAATGTCTTGCACTTCATATTCTCTGCAATTATGTTACTATTAAAGAGCAAATACTATACAAAACAGCACATTGGTATTGAGTATGTATGTGGTTAAAACCTGACTTATTACTGATGTGTGTTATCAGAAGTAAGCAGACATGCAAAAGGGGTTCTCCCTGTGCTTAAAATGCCTGACTGGTCATATAGGGTTTTCAACCAAACCTCTTAATATTACTGTTTTGTCAGGAACTTTTCTGTGTCAATATATATCCATTGGCTTATTGTAGTATAACATTGCACAAAAGTATTAACATGTTGCCATACTAAGCAACTATTCAAATGAGCCAAAGATGGGGTTGAACTGGATAACATTCATTGCATATTCCAACTAATGTCCTATTACCATCCATGCTCTAGGCCTTAGATGCACAGAAAACCATCAACCCTACTGATCCTACAGAAGAAGCTGATTATCAACATCAGATCATCTTTGCCTTCTTTATGCTGTTCTCTGTTTGCCCTTTCCTGGAGGAACTTTTGGTTTACCTAGGAAAACGATATATATTGATTTTTTTCATAATAAGCTTTCTAAATGCCTGCACTTTTATGTAATTCCATTCTGAAACAAGATTTATAATTCTAAGTCATTTTTAATAATATACCGAAGCATATCAGAAATAAATTCTATTGATATGAAAAAATTAAACTGATTTAGAAATGAACGTCTCCTGAGCATGCCGAGTTGTGCACTACAAACAGGTAAAGATTCCTGACTTGTAAAGATGAAAAAATAGCTTTACAATATCAGATTATCAGATATCAGTTTGAATACTTTGCATCAGAACTAAGTATACATTAGGATGCAAGGACAAAAAAGCTCCTAACAATAAGCTGACCCCAGTAAAAGTAAACATTCTAAAAACTCATAACTACAAAATTGCATGTTTTGTTTAGGGGATTAATGACATTTCTAAATATTGCATTAGAGTCTGTACATCACTGCATTTTATCTCCCACACTTAGATTAGGATTGCCACCTTTTTATTAGCCCAATTTGTGGCAGGTGGTGGGTTGGGTTACGTCATGGGCCGGTCGGTGATGTTGAAGCAATTGACTGATCACCGTGCCATTAACTTCAATGTCTTGTCCGTATTTCCTAATTTGGAAGTCCAGACAGGCAGTTTTAACCCGGACAGCTCTTCCAAAAACCAGATTGTTTCGGAAAAAACTGGACAGGTGGCAACCCTACCTTAGATACAAATACATTGAATTCAATTATGCAATATGCACAGTATTACTAAAGTATGTGGGGTAACAGCCTGCTGCGTGTGTGGTAAAAGCCCCTAACAGTAATCTGGCACCATAAAAACACAATTTGTGAAAAGTATGAAAAGTGTGTGTGTGTTTGTGTGTTCACTGCAGATTCAAGCAGGCAGGAGATGCTGAATGGGTTCCAATGGAGTGCTGCTATGTGGCCTATGATGGTGTGGTTTTAAAAGGATCGGAACATGAGGACAGCACAATACAAATGTTTTTTTTATTTACAAGCTGTACACTGCCTTGTAAAAGTATTCACCCCGTTGGCTTTTTACCAATTTTGTTAGATTCCAACCTGTAATTGATATGTTTCTTAATCTTGTTTTATGTGCTGTATCTGCACAAAATAGTCTAAGTTGGTTAAGTGAATGAGAATTATTTATTTAAATATAATTAAAAAATGTGCATATGTATTCACCTCCTTTGCCATGAAGCCCCTAAAAAATCATGGTGCAACCAATTACCTTCAAAAGTCACACAATTAGTGAAATGAAGTCCACCTGTGTGACAAAGTGTCACATGATCTGTCAGTATAAACACACCTTTTCTGGCATAGTACCACGACAATGGTACCACAACAAACCTGCCAAGAGAGGGCTGCCCACCAAAGCTCACAGAACGGGCAAGGAGGGCATTAATTAGAGAGACAGCACAGAGACCAAAGGTAACCCTGAAGGAGTTGCAGAGTTCCACAGCAGAGATTGGAGTATCTGTCCATAGGACCACAAGAAGCCGTACACTCCATAGAGCTGGACTTTATGGAAGAGTGGCTAGAAAAAAACCATTACTTAAAGTTAAAAATAATAAGACATGTTTTGAGTTTGCCAAAATGCATGTGGGTGACTCCCCAAATGTATAAAGGAAGATGGAGGGACTGGTCAGACTTGAGGCAAAGATGGATGGTGCTAAATACAGGGATATTCTTGAGCAAAACCTGTGTCAATTTGCCTGTGATTTGAGACTGGGACGGAGGTTCACCTGCCAGCAGGACAGCAGGACAATGACCCGAAGCATACTGTTAAAGCAACACTCAAGTGGTTTAAGGGGAAACATTTAAATGTATTGGAATGGCCTAGTCAAAGTACCTCAATCCAATTGAGAATCTGTGGTCAGATTTGAAGATTGCTGTTCACAAGCGAAAACCATCCAACATGAAGGAGCTGGAGCAGTTTTGCCTTGAGGAATGGGCAAAAATCCCAGTGGCAAGGTGTGACTTATCCAAAGCAACGTGCAGCTGTAATTGCCGCAAAAGGCTGCTCTACAAAGTACTGACTTCTGTGATTTCTGTTATTTTGTCCTATTTATCGTTTGCTTCACAATAAAAAAAAAAAAGAAACATCTTCAAAGTTGGTATTTTCTGTAAATAAAATGGTGCAAACTGTCAAACAATCCATTTTAATTCCAGGTTGTGAGGCAACAAAACATGAAAAATGCCAAGGGGGGTGGTGAAGACTTTGGCAAGGCACTGTATGTTTTACATTATGTGGCAGACCAATGAGCCCTCTTTAAGTTTGTATGGCTTTCATTGCACTCAACTAATAAAGAGTGTAGTGGTCTGGCACACAACGAACAATCATTTTATAGTGCTATATTAGATTTTTGGCGTGATTTTGGGATTGGTGAGTGCCAGTTACGGTAAATACAACAGTGTTCAAAGTATTTTAAGGCAAGTGATTCAGACCATAACTAGGATTCTTCTATCAATAGTTTCAACAAACATATTGTTTTCTTGTATTTTAAGTTCTGTAGCAGCTGACTTTTAACTTTAAGCTTTAAATTGTCTGTATAAAAGAGCAAAACATATACTGCAGTGCTGCTTGTTACTATCAAGCTTAATTTATTCAGCAGTTAAAATATTTCCTCATTACTGAAGCAAGGCAAAATTAACTTTCTTTAAACAGAGTGGCCTAATTTGCCCTAATGTTCTTTTAACATAGGCCTCCAAGCCATCAACATCCTACCAGTCATGGCTCCATGCTGAGCTCAAAAGAAGCTGTGAGATTTCAGAGAGTTTCAAATCTAATTATACAAGAAAGAAAAGTGGTAAAAACAGAGAAGGTAATAGAAAGTGAATGTGCCAGATCAAAAGCGTTATCAAGGATGAATAAAAAACACCAAAATCAATTCACTTTAAAGTGATACTGACATGTTTCAGATCTTTATAGGAATGTGCCAGAAGCATTTCAAAAAGCTGACATTCAACACCCCAACACTTCTGTTACTTATCAGGTGCCTTAGCTTTGTTTCTAAGCTTGTGATGGGGCAAAGATATAATGTAAACTGTGCCTCAGTCCAGCAGGTCTTTGCCCCAAACTTCCCATTAGTGATGCAGTAGCCATTGCTAAAGAGGTGTCACTGCCTGACATGGGTAATTAACTGGGGGGGAGGGCTGGGGGAAACAAACTGTCAGCTTCAACACAACTAATTATTGCCATGATGGCTTTTAGTTAAATTGGTATTGACAAAATCCTGTAAAAACCTGAAATGACAAATGAGAATTCTACCTTCTGTTGTTTTACAAGGTCACTAAATTCTGGAACAATTGGTCTATTGTAATTATCCTCAAATACAATACATTTATAAGTATTGTTATTAAAACAGCATATAATTTGAAACTGATTGTTTGTAATGATTAATATGAAACCTTAGAACTACTGTGCTTGCTATACTCAGAGAGACTGGAAGAATCTTAATTCCTACTGAGCTTGCATCATTGTTAATCACCTCCAGACCTTGCCCTGGAAGCAGTGTCCTTGAATTTGATGTATTACTGAAGAGAAGTGTATTCATTTAGCTTCCTTTTTTCACCATAAAACATTTCTGTAGAGCTAAGTCAATCTTGAAGTCTATAGATCTACAATAATTTGTTATGATAACATGAAAGTCTCTTTACTGAGTCTCTTTGTAATTCAAAAATCAGAATTTAACTCAGTCATTTTTTTATTAAACAAAGCTCGACCAAACTCCATTCCATGATTTTGCCTTAAAAATAACTTGAATAAATTGGATCACAGAAAGACTCGATAAAATTGTGCGAATACCCAAATCATACCATTTTTTCAAACTTTTTTCCTGAATTGCTTAATCTTTTATTGCCCCTAACCCTGAATTTTTTGGCGAAACTCAGCGCAGACCACATCTTCAAATTGGAATAGGGACATCTACCATTGACTTATACATGACCTTGAAAGGTTTGAGATGCCGGTTTTTCGGATTCAGGCTTTTTGATGCATCGTGGTATAATAAATCTCGAAAAAGTCAAGGTTTTTTTTTCCCACAAAAAAATTCATTTTTGCCATAAAAAGCCAGACCAGAAAAATTTGTATGTTAGAAAATAACCCCCTTAATGTTCTCATACATTTATTAAAACAAAACAAGAATCAGAGTAATCAAAGTGACTGTATTTTCTTCTACTCCTTATGGAGGCTAGACCTGGACAATGAATAAGACAAGGAAAACAAAAACACCCAAATAGCTAAAAAAAGACATTGTGGTAATATAATCTCCATGAGTTGATATTCCCGCACTTAATAATACATAATGTTTAACATGGTAAGTGGGTCTTACTGTGAAATTCTCTATTTGTTTTTTTTCTGTATTTGGTTTTTACTAATGCAGCCCATATTGTACATGTTGTAAAAAGTTCTACTTTTGAGTCATCAGTCTACAAATCATTTTACCTTAAAGTCAATTTACGGTCATTTTGAAAGATCACCAGTACAATGTAGATGAATTAAAGTAACAAATCTTTTCAGTCTGATGAGGATGCTACTATTGTTCAGTTGAGACTCAAAGGCTTAGAAATGAATGAAGGCTGACCTCTGTCTGTACTGGAGGTCTTCTGAAATGTACTTTCAGCATGGCAAGATGAATATCGATTTTACCGACATGACTTTTGTTAGTAAAGGATTAAGTAGTTGAAAATTGAAAATTGTGGAACAGGACACAACCCTGTTCCATCTACATGCCCATAAAGCTTCTTCTTTTCTGCATTAGATAATAAATAGTCATCAACAGTAATTTAGGAGGCTGAGAACTAGGGCAGATATATTAAGGCTTGAGTTGTTTTTTTCTGCGAAAATTTGAGTTTTCGAGTTGTCTTTTTTGGTCAAAACTCACATTTTCAGGTTAAAAAAAAACTTGAATATTCAAGATTTACTATACCCCTACCCTGGAAATAGCTTCAATCCATATACCATATACAAAATATACAAAAATCATGTAGGAGTCAATGGCAGAGGTCCCTGGAAATATTTGAAAAGGTTAACAGCCTGTTTGATGTTCAAGTTTTTTTTGGAGGGTTTTTCCTGAAAACTCTAATGTGGCGAGCTATCAGAGATTTCGGGTTTGCGGTACTCAAAATCACAAATTGGGGTTTTTGCCATTCAAGTTTTGAGTGCATTTGAGTTTATTCGCAGTAAAAAAAACTCTATCACTCGAAATTTGATAAATAACCCCCCTAATGTTTAAGAGGATCTAGCATGTGAAGAATAGCTCCTAAGTACTTCAATATTAATTGGGTCCAGGGAAAATAAAGGGATCGAGTACACAGTTACACTATATAAGTCTTTGTTGTCCATATTTACTCAATAAAGGTGGTTGCCCCTAGCTTGCACGTCACATAGAACATGACATTTGGAGTATGCCAGGGGATGGGGGGAAGGGTGCTCCATTCTCATGGACCAATAAGGAATTTTACAGCCATTAGCACCCATGCAATTAATTTTAGCTTTTACTAAATGAAACTTTCTAAGGATCAAGTATTGCAAAATAAACATCTTGCATTATTTGTAACTGCCTTTATTTTGCAATTTCTAAATTGTTTTAGGGCTCCAGATAGACTATGTTCTTATAGATTACAACTTTGATGCCATGAAATTGAAAGAATGCTACTAAATCTTGTAAGGGTCTTACAGCAGCCTATTTTACTTAGGTACAATATATTTTATACATGATTAATGGGCAACTAGTGCTGCATTTTGAACATTATACAGCATTTTCTGAGACATATATATAAGAATTAAGAATGAAGAATTGGCAAGTAGTTTTTTTCCTTTAAATTCTAAAATGAAAACAGTGAATAATTTGCCTATGAATGTAAATTCTTCTTAACTGGCACAACATTTCAAATGATTTTGGATCAGAGTACACATCATCAATAAATTAGCCACAAATTGGCTAATGCACCCTTCAAGTATATATAATTGAACTGGCTTTACATGCTATTTGTTTAAGCTCTGTGACTAATGAGTGAACAAAACATTCTGGGAAAAAAGTAATGTAAGCATTGTGGATGATTACAATGCTGTTTTGTGTCTTGCTAAAGTGATTAAGGATTCTGGCATTGTGTAGGATATCAATAATACATGTCTCTGATTATACTGTATTTGCACCACAAAACCAGAAAAAACTAGTCTAGTTTATCATTAGTTTTGCATTTCATAATTTACAGTAGCACAAAAATTAGCAAATGTATAAACACTGAGGCACAGCCATTCATGCAGAGATGCAATCCATCTACTTACAGCATTTCATATAAAAAAATAAATACAATATCATTATCTCTGAGCTTCTGTTCTTATATCTTTGTAGCATAAACCAGTACAGGTATGGGATCCGTTATCCAGAAACCCCTTATCCAGAATGCTCAGAATTTCAGAAATTCTCATAGTTAAAAATCAAATAAACTAAAGTTTAAAAAATAATTTCCTTTTTCTCTGTAATAATAAAACAGATCATTGTATTTGATCTAAACCAGGATATAATTAATCCTTATTGGAAGCAAAGTCAGCATATTGGGTTTATTTAATGTTTACATGATTTTCTAGTAGACTTAAAGTATGAAGATCCAAATTACAGAAAGACCCATTATCCGGAAAGCTCCAGGTCCAGAGCATTCTGGATAACAGGTCCTATACCTGTACATATAAAATACAAATTCCCAACTAGAACTTTATATAATTAAAACTTACTCCCACATAGTGCTTCTTGTTTTATTGCCTTTCTCTTTTCTCTTCCCTGGTACCCTTGTACCACTTCATAGGTTTCCAGATCTCTGTACTATGTTCTATTTTTGATCCATTTAAATAAAGAAATACATAAATGTGGGTGAATGTTCTATATGCAAGGTCTGGGACATATACACCTGAGCCATTCGCACTTAGTAAGCAATAACTGAGTGTTCTTAGAGAATCATTTGAACATATGATTAATGGTCGTTAACTAAATTTGATTGGATGTAGGATACAGGGTACAAAATATAATGACACCTGCTCTGAGACGATACTTAAAGTTGCCCTGTGGGTAAGATTAGCAAATGTTCAATGTAATTGCATGTTGGAAATGTCTTTGAAGGAATATATTAATACATGTATTTATTATTTGTATTCATTGATTTGTTTACTATGTTATACATATTGAGAATTTTGGAACATTAAAATAGAGACAGTTTGTGGATAACATTAAGTATAAGAGGTTCAGGATGAAGTAAATGTTTTGTTTTCTGTGTTTTTATTTGGGTTTCATATATACTTCACTTGCTAGGTGGCTCCAAAGAAAAACAAGAAGTTAAAAGTAAACACCTTTTGCTGGAATATAACAAGGACAGATTAAACTTCATGCAATGAACAGAAAAGAAGTTTATTTATGTGTCCATTAGGAGCTAAACTCTATCTTAGCGTAAACATATTATTCAGAAGGTCAGATGCTCTTACTAGCACTGGAACTTTATCATATTGTATTTTTTTATCTCTGCAGGGCTTAGTTAGATTATTCACCTCCATAGGAACTGTAAATACTTGCAGAGAATTAGAATCATTTCTTTTTGAGTGCAGTCAATGCTTATCCGATTACTGAATCATAGCTATCAGGTTTCTATACATAAACAGGTTTACCAATGGCTGCCATTACTCCTGATATAATTTTCAAAAGCAAATTCTGGGTCACACAAATGCGGTCTTGCAAGTTTTGCCATAATTGTTGCATGGCTTTGCACTATTCATTAAATATACTTGAGTCTAAAGTCACTCTTGCAAATCACATGCAGTGTGTCTATTTATGCAGAGGAACCATGGAGCTATTGCCACCTTGAAGATATCGTTTTGACACAGAGAACCAAAAATAACAACATTAAAACACCAAAGACTTTCAGTGTAATTATGTCCATTTGGATTGACGTGAAGTTGCAATTGCACTCATTTTAACACATTGTAATTATGTCAAGCCAGAGGCACCATTGGGGGTGCAGGGGGGAATGTCGTCCATATTATGCAATAAAGGGCCAGATTCAATTCAGTGCCAAAAATTTCATGGTTTATCGTGTGAAAACTCATGGGCAAGATTCAATTTTGCTGTATATGTGTAATAGTTTCAAGGCAATAAGTTTAAGAAGAAAACGTAGAAGTGATATACAGGTGATAACTTGATTGGATAATTAAGAATGATTATCACAGCAAGTTTTCAGAACTTTTCAGTTCTTTCTCCAAGAACAGAAGTCACAGTTTCACTCCTTGACCCAGGCATTCACCACTGCATACATCTCCTCCATCCAATAACCACTGAGTGCCACTTCTTTATTGGAATGTTCCACAATGGCCACAGCTTTATTAACCTTACCACCGAATCGTACAAACATTAACATCATGTGTATGTAATATATAACATAACCAAATGTTACTATACATTCATAACATCAGAATATAACATTGACATTGTGTAAACCAATATCACCCTGAGCCTATGTCAGTCTGCCTCTTCCTTGACCCAAGCAATATCCTCTAGCCGCAACATCCTTGCTTAGAGTATACGCCCTCAGCCTCGAAATCCTTTAGAGCCTCCCCTAACTTGAGCGCGCCATTAATGCTGAATATATTGCCTGCCTCTGATTTCCCCCGATGGTCACCCACCTTAGGGGTTTAACCATCACATCATGAGTATGCCACTCCTAGCGGCACAGTTTTAATACCAAGCAGACTGACAAGGGCCCACCCCTTCTGCTGTGACTAATATCTCAAACTAGGTTAGATTTGCCATAACCCCCACTTCGTCCAGATCTAACCAAATACCCCTCAACCCTCTGGACCACTCCTGTAAATCTCTTCTCAGGGAGGGCAGTTGGGAAACCTCTCTTCTCTCCCCTGCTATCAAATGGTGGCACTCCTCAATTACATTGGCACTAAAATGGCCACCATTGCCCACCCTTAAGCTGGCCATAGACGCAAAGATCTGATCGTACGAATCGAGGATTCGTACGATTTTCGGAACGTGTGTGGAGAGTCCCGACATTTTTCGTCCGGCGGAGATCGGTCGTTTGGTCGATCGGACAGGTTAAAAGATTTCTGTCGGCTGCCGATAATATCTCTGCGTGTATTGCCGATCGTACGATTTTCAGTGGGAGACTGTCACTAGCTTTGGTTGGACATAGATATCGTACGATTGCTGTCAGGGGCAAAACATTGCTGATCTGTTCTTTAACTAATCTGACTGGTAAGACTTTGATCTGAATGGTTAGTGGCGGGTCGGAAGATGGGAAAGTCCGATGTACGATGATTCGTACGATCGGATCTTTGCATCTATGGCCAGCTTTAGGCTTAACCACCCCCCCCTTTTCCCTAACCCCTCCAATAGGGTCCTGCCTGTGTTAAGCCCGGGTCATTATGCCACTCCTCCTATCCTTGTTGCTATCCGTGGCATTACTAGAAAGTGTTACCACTAAAAGGGCTCAGTTGCATCCAAATATTCTTTAAACATATAAAAGAAAAGGGACAAACTCACACAGTGTAAACCAATATAACTTAGGGTCGGACTGGGGGGCCCGGGGCCCACCGGGGCTGCTGTCACAGGGCCCCCCTCCCAGCAATCCCCGAAGCCCCCTCCTGATCACCAGCCCCCTGCCTGCCTCCACGAATGCGCCGCGTGCACGAAGAAGACACGCATACGCGTGAAGAAGACGCGATGCCCATGCACGTGAAGAAGATGCTCCACAGAATTAACTTTGTTTTCTGGGGGAGCAGGTCTGGGCTGGCAGGGGCCCATGAGGAGAATGTTCACAAACATATAAGAGCACAACAGATGAAGGGAAAATCTTAGATAATTATGTTCATTCAGGAGGTTTACAGACTATGAAATATCCCTGAACATTACAAAAGAATTTTGGCTGACCCTACACATTCTATTAAAAAACAGGTGAATCAGCTGGTAATGGAGGCATGGGAAAATGCAATTATACTAACCTATGTAAAAGTCTTTCTATGCGTGGAGCATCCCTGTATACTGGTATTGTACCTGTTACCTAAAATCCATAAAAGTATAGCTAACCCACCAGGTAGGCCAATCGTATCTGGGATAGGGTCAGTGCTAGAAACCTTATCTAAATTTGTGGATGGATTCTTACAACCAATAGCGTATTTGAAGAATCACCAATTCTGCACATCCCACAATAGGTTTTACCTCAGCAGGTGGCCGTTAGTAGCATCATTTCTTGGATGTACAGTTGAGTTTCCAAGATGATTCACTGTACAGGAAGCCGTCAGATACAAACAATGCATTACACGAAAACAGCTTCCATGACTCCAATATAATTAATTCTATCCGAAAGAGTCAATTTATTAGAGCACGTTCTGCATCAAATTAGAATTGTTATACTGAGGCTGCTGGTTCCCTGCAGAAAAGGTTCATTCAGAGAGGGTATGAGCAAAAGAAAGTTGACCAATGTATGACAGAGACTAGTGGCATCGAAAAGAAACATGTCTTACAATATAAGGTATAAAAAGATACTAAGGGGGTTATTTACTAAACTCCGAATGCAAAAATCATGAAAAATTCGTGATTTTTTTTATAAAATCCGACTTTTAAAAAATCACGAATTTTTAGATATTTATTAAACCCTGAGGATGGAAAAGTCAGAATCTGAAAATTCAGCATCTCAGATCTGTTGAGGTTGCATGTAAGTCAATGGGTGAAGTCCCAATGATTTTTTGATGTGCACTGGGTTTCGTGCAATACCCCTTAGTTTTCTGAGTTTTCGTGTGAAAATTCCAAAAAAAAAGCAAATTTTCGGGAAAACGTAATAATAAATAAATGTAAAAAACCAAAGCAGATTTGATCGGAGTTTGTAGCAGAAAATATTGAGATAAATTCGGATAAATAACCCCCTGAGTATCTGCCTTTTGTATCACAGTATGACTCACAAAGTAAAAAGTATTTTTAAAAAATATTGGCTGTTAGTGCTATAAAATAAGGAGCTTAAACGATAGCTCCTGACATCCCTCTTTTCTACTTTACAAATGGGAGGAGAGATACTTTATGCCTTGCAGAAATAAACCCTCCTAAGAAAAGGGTACAACTCATTATAGGTAAACAAAAAATGGGTACCATGCAAGCTTGAATTGTGTCTGTTTTCCTTCTATTATCAAAGGAGAAGTGATTAACCACCCATTACAAGGCACCCCCCTTAAAATAAGGGATTTTTTTTTTACACGTGATACTAGTAATGTAATTTATCTCTTGAAATACCAGTGTGATATGGTATATGTTGGCCAAACTTGTAGACAAAACAAGAATTAAAGAACACTGGGAACACTAAGAAAGAGTCATCAACTGATACTACAGTTTCTAGACATTTCCATGAGGCCAAACATAGCCTCTGCCAACTGAAATGGATGGTCTTGGAAGTAATTAAGTTGCCTCTAAGAGGTGGGGACATTAACAAATTACTCTTACAAAGAGAAGCAGTTTAGATTAAAAAAACATGACTCATTACAACCTAGAGGTCTGAATGACCTGGAGCATTAAGCATTAAGTAAAGCATTTTTTGTAATAAATACCTCTTTTTTTACCTGACATAGTAATATTTTCTTCTTTCTGTTACAGATTATTAATGTTGCCCTAGTACTAGAATGGCAAAAAGCACTAGTATATAGAAAATGACTATGGTAAGATTAATTGGACAACCTTAAAGTAGTAACTCAATTTGCTATTGTTTCTTAAATGCCTCCTTTTTATAAATGTATTGTTTTGAGATAGGCGTTTATTCCACTATTTCTCATTTAAGAGTTGATTATCTTGGAATATGCTTGGATATTAATAAAGACTATTGTGCAAAGCCTTCACGTTATATATTTGGACTGTTATTATGTTCCATTATAATCACTTTACTACTTGAGACTACCTGGGGTTACTCTTAACTCTACTTCCTGTTTGGTTCCTAAAATGCACTGCTTGTATTACACTTGATAAAGAGAGTGGTGCTCGAAATATGTTGTGGCAACAAAATTCACAAGCAGCTAGTTCTGCTTTGGTCTAGACCTTCCTTCCTTTTTTCCTGAATTAAGAATGTGGTATTAAAGGCACAAATATTCAATATTTTCCCTATTTAGGTTTTGACTTGCATTATATTTCCTTTAACTGCCAGCAACATAGAATGTACTTCACTAGTACTAAAAAAACAATTAGTGCGTCACTATTCATATGAATGCAAAAAAAGAAAACTTGTTGTCAGGTAACATGTGGTGCTAACCAATGGTTTTAAGTAGGTTAAAACAATTGGAAAAAGCACACCCTTGGGGTATATATCTTAAAGGGTGAATTAGCCATGAGACCTCGTAACATTCCTTCACTGACATATACTGTATATATCAGGCTTAAAAAAAGCATTTAATTTTCTAGTAAATGCAAACACTTCACATTTGCAGGAAATTACTCCAAAAGCCATCAGACTCCTTTTATTTATTCAAGGGCATTTGCCCATAAATAATTGAACAGTCCTTATATTTTAGATGGTAACCTCCAAGCTGGAGAGCCCTTTGATTTCAATTCTCCAGCTCTGAGGTGCGGAATCCTCACAGAGCACAGAGAGAATGAGCAAGAAGGCACCCCTCTGTGTTTCCTCATTAACCTTTCCACTACTGATGAGGAGAGCAGAGGAGAAACAAGTAGAAGTTGTTACATAGAAAAATACAAGGAATAAAAAATGTCATATGATTTGGGATCCTCTTCGCCATCTACATTAAAGATGAAGCAAAGCTAAGTAGTAAGGCCTCCCCAAGTTGTTATAGTAGCTTACATACTACTCCCGACTGGTGAATTGTTTCTTTAAAAAGCCCAGGGCATTGGTTGCTTAGTGCTGCACCAACATTTCTTCTCAATTCTTTATCCTCCCAGGTGTCCCCTGTGCATGGCCAGTATATACATCTGCACTGGGCACTTGGAAGACCAGAAGAAGATGGTGGAAAGGTGCTCTGCAAAAAATAAACCAAGCTGGTACAGTCTTTAAAGAAGGGAGCACCAGCCCAAGGTAGCAGGTACATTATTAGAATAGCTAAAGACTGCCTTGTAAACTAGATTTCCAAATTATATTGAGCAAGTCGTTTAATATACAAATGTCATGCAAAGATTTATGTGCATGGAACCTGGAAGTGAATTCATAAGTTACCAAAATGTAATAGACCTGCATGCAATTACATGAGAACCATCCCCTTTTCAGCAAATAATTCTATTTTTTTTAATTCTTCCTTTTTTCTCTGTAGTAATAATAATAATAATAATAATAATAACAATATTATTGAGTTTTTCAATGTTTAAATGTTTTTTTAGTAGACTTAAAATATGGTGATCCAAATTACCCCTTGTCTATAATAATAATAATAACAATATTATTGAGTTTTTCAATGTTTAAAAGTTTTTTTAGTAGACTTAAAATATGGTGATCCAAATTACCCCTTGTCTGGAAAACCTCTGGTCCCAAGCATTCTGAATAATAGATCCCATATCTGTACAAGGGACCTTCTTCTAAGGACAAGCAAATCACAGAAAAAACATACGGAGAAATGGTTAAAATTTTCATTCCACATTTTTTTTTTTTTACCCACTTTAACCACTGGTCACTGTTTGTATTACGACAGCATACCATGCAGCTATAATTGGCCGTTACCATTTGTTATGCCAATGTTTTTATTAGCAGCAGTTTTTTAACTTTACTTTGTCACCAGAATATTGGGAATGATTTATGTCTGTCTAGAGCTGGACCACATGAAATGTAATTTTACCAAATGAAAATAGAATGTAAGAATATTTTGTTTCTCAAAACCTGTCCATTGTACAGTAACTTTTTGATCACTGTTAAAAAGTGCAATTCAATTCAACTACAGTAAATTTATTGTGCCAACCTTATTGTTTTACAATTTCCTTTATTGGTTGAATGCTGACATTCAGTGAATGATAACAGCTGGAATCTAGCTGGAATGTAAACGCCTAGATAAATCACTCTGCACATGCTGTTTCATGGTACATGAGAGGAACCATGGCGTTGGTTCATATTTTATAGCAATGCTGTTGGCTTCATCAAAAATGTAATGCACTGCAATTTATTTCAGAAACAAATGACATAATAGTTGTTCCACTTCAAAAACGTGATGTACAGTAATGCCGCTTAAATGGGAACTAGGATAAGGCAGACAAATACACTAAAGCATTGACAGCACAAATCGGAAGTTTAGGAAAACAAATGATCCTTTTTTTGCCACTGGAAAATGTGCAAAGGTTACTGGATAACAGGTTTGTAACACAGTACTGATTGTTATCCATTGGAGATAAGCTTTCTCAAAATTATTTGTTGGGAAGTACCTTAAATATAGAACAGTTATGTACACAAGAAGCACAGCTAAGGGCTTGGCACAAATTTTTTTGGATTGATATGCAGTGATCTAAACTCCTTGAGCCACTTTCCATTTTCTTAGTAGTTCTTATTGAATGATTCAATAATAATGTCACTATAACTGATAAGATCCCTCACTATCTGTATCACCATCCTTCAAAAGTAGCTGGAAGTAAAGACATGAAAGTGCAGGTATGGGACCTGCTATCCAGAATGCTAGGCGCCTTGGGATTTTTCCAGATAACAGATCTTTCAATAATTTGGACCTTCATACCTTAAGTCTACTAGAATATAATTTAAACATTAAATAAACCCAATAGGCTGACTTTGGTTCCAATTATTATTAATTATATCTTAATTTGGATCAAGTACAAGGTACTGATTTATTATTACAGAGAAAAAAATGGATTATTTGGATAAAACGGAGTCTATGGGAGACAGCCTTTCCCTAATTAACAGCTTTCTTGATAATGGGTTTCCGGATAACAGATCCCATACCTGTAATTATACATAGACCATAGTTCTTATTATGTAGATAGGGTTGCAACCTTTTCAGAATTGTTTTACCGGCCTGGTGGGGGGCGGGAACAAAAAGGGGCGGGTGTGACGTCAAAAGGGGCGGTGCCATTCCGTAAAGGGGGCATGGCCGAGGGGTCTTTTTAAGGGTATTACAAATTTACCGGCAGCTACATTGCCGGTAAATTTGTAATACCGGCCCCGGCCTTCGCAGGTGTTTTACCGGCTAGGCCGGTAAAATACCGGCTGCTTGGCAACACTATATGTAGATAGACTTTGTGTATTGTTCTAACCACTAAAGTGTACTAAGGGAAATTTCTCAGTATGACAGAGGTTTTAACCAATAAGGTTTTTGTTTTCAAATGTCTGTTTTGACATTTCCTGGACATCAATGGACATCAATGCAATTGATTTAGCATCTTACTTTCTTAAAGGGATAGTTCACCTTTGAGTTAACTTGATGTAGAGAATGATATTCTCAGACAATTTGCTATTGGTTTCCATTTTTTATTATTTGTGGTTTTTGAGTTATTTAGCTTTTTCTTCCGCAGCTCTCCAGTTTGCAGTTTCAGCCATCTGGTTGCAAATTACCCTGATAAAAAGTTAAAAAGACAAAAAAAAAGGATTTGAATAAAAGACTGGGATATGAATAGGAGAGAGCCTGAATAGAAAGAGGAGTAATAAAAAGTAGAAACAACAATACATTTGTAGCTTTACAAAGCATTTGTTTTTAGATGGGGTCATTTGAAAGCTGGATGTTCAGAAGAAAAAAGGCAAATAATTTAAAAAACAGTAAAAAAATAAATAATGAAGACCAATTGAAAAGTTGTTACAAAACTCATTATATTGGTACTTAATAAAAACTTAAATAGCTCTGACACTGAAAAAATAAATAATTAATGTAAATTGCATTGCATGGAAGAGGCCTAACTTCATGGCTCAGTTCCCCTAGCTCCCCCAAAAGTAGAAAGGCATACTACACCCCATGTGAATGCTTGGAGACACAACTTCTTCTATGGGTGCATTTGCAGTACCTACAAACTACTCCTTTTGCAGGTCTTTACTGAACCCCCTCTCCCGTGGGCTCCCCACTACCTAATCAAACTGGTGTGACCATCTCACCTGTGGACCTTACATGCTGAATTTTATGTTCAAATCAGTGCAGTTAAAAACCCATACATGCATCATCTTGTGACCAATGACTTACCAGGTGTTTTACCTGACTGACTGTTTTGGCTGATTAATATTTAAAGTATAACACGAGGGTTGTAGGGTGGCCCACGCACAAAGGTTAATTTATGAGTACAAGTGCAATGCACATAGTGATTGTATGGAGGTGCAAGGGGTTCACCAGTTATTTGTAGGGTATATACACATTTCTGCCACTAGATGGTAGCTAACATTAGTATAACTTTCATGTTTGGCCACTAGAGTGAGCTGTAGAGCAGTTTCTAGCAGGGATTATCCCAAGAGTATAAAAGGCAGCAGGACTTACAGCCAGGTGTGCAGAATGGGAAGGAACATCCACTGAAAAGACATCTGTGAAGAAGAACTCCCCCCTGCACCAGAGGTAGAGTGTCAGTGAGAAGGACCATGGTTGTGTAGGCTCTGGGTTATTCGGTGAAGACCAAGAGAGCATTGGTACCCATTGAGAGTGCCTGGCAGGTCTGGTGTCTAGAGTTGCCATCTTCTGCCCCTACACAGATCAGGCAGGGGTCGGGCCTGGTGATGTCGGGAGCAGACAGATAACATCAGGTGGCAGTCTGGGGGTGTCTCTGTGATATTAGGGAGAGGATTATGACACAGCAATAGTCGATTGGCATATTGCCACACCATTCATATTATAGCCCAGACCCAAATTTCACAATTTGGAGATCCTGACAGGTAGCCCTTCCGAAAACTGCACTGCCAAGGGGAAAATCAGACAGATGGAACCCTACTGGTGTTGTGGGCTCAGCCATGTAGAGGGAAATGTGTTGACAGGTTCCCTGGTTTAGTACAAGAGGCTGATGGCATGGATGGAGAAAGAACACTTGGAAGGTTATTGATTATTTACTAAATTGTCTACTTGAACCAGGGTCGGACTGGGGCTCCTGCCTCAGGGCCCCCCTCCAGCCACCCCCCACCACTCATGTGCAGCAGAGACGCAGGGAGGATCTGACCCAGTGGGGCCCACAAGACTCGGGGGCCCACTGGGTTTTTTCCCACGGTGTCCTGTCAGCCCAATCCGACCCTGACTTGAACGCTGAACTACCTCGTGTATGTCTGACTATTAAGATCCAGATGAAAAGCTCTTCTCGAAACTCCCTGGCCTACGTGTTGATTGCCCGGTGCACGGTGACGAAGGGGTCGGCACCCTCCAACAGCAGATGGGTAAGAAATCACTGGCACTCAAAGGGCAGGTGCAAGCAGGGACAAGCATAAATTGCAACGTTTCGGGGTCAGACTATTAAGATCAGCATAACTGTTTTGTTTGGAAGGAGTAAGCGCTGGTGTGTTAACAATGTGGTCTCCTGAAAAGAATAAAATTAAATTTTATTTTCCACAACTTTCCCCATCTGTAATGTTAATACTTCAAGTTTTCAGAGCACTTAGTGCCCTTATTATGAGCAGAAATCTTTAGGTATGCCTCCATCTAGTGGCCAGTAAAATGAACTACAACTGATATTCACAAACATTTTCGTTTATCACATGCATTCATAATTACTGTATAACACATTGTAGCATGGAGCTTGTGGACTACTGAGTGCTGCCTGGATTTCTACAATGTAGCAAGGGGGGGAAATGTAGCCATTCTGGCAGAAAGCTCCTGGTTCTGTGGGACCAATCAAATATTATTGTTGTGACAGTTATGCTCTGTAAAAAATGGCAGGTTAATACACCGCATACCACGAATGACTTCCGATGGAATCAATGTAAAATAATGAATCTGGTGTTTGCATGGCGTTTGCATTGACATAAAATTACACACACCATGTGATATTTTACACATTTCTTTACAAATTTCATTTTACACAGAATAATAAATATGCCCCTTAAATTGCTGCTCCCTTAAAGTGCTGCTAAATAAAGAGATATGTTATAGAATAGATTGAGTTTATTCAATGCTACTAATTCCTTCTGTCCTAGTCATTACTCCCTCCACTGACATTCTATGCTAGCTCTGTGAGCACTTTTATAATAAAAAGTATTAGTTGTGCCACAAAAATGTATATGTACGCTTTCTTCTAAAGGGATACTATTGTCTGGGAGGAGATTATATACATCTCTAAAGAGTAACTAATAGTCAATGAATTAGAAGTGGCTACAGCTATTGTTCTAGTTGTAAGACTAGTAGGGGAATGTAATAAAAGTCGGTAACAGAAAAACCATTCACAATGCCAAAAGTTATGCCTGTGCGTTAACAAATTTTGCTTTTCGAGAATTAAATATAGCTTTTGCGAACCCGGAAACTGTTTAGCGACCACTTCCGACAGTGGAAGAAAGTTTGCGAATTTTATAGTTAGCGCCAATGCCAATGCGCAGTGACTGTAATAAAACGTCTTACTAAAAAAGACTGTTATATATGCTCCAGGACACCTTCAAGCACTTCTTAAAAGTGCAAATTAAAATTCGCAATGCAATAACAGTTTAAGGAAGAATATTACATTGTGAGATGTGAATTTTTATCCTTATTGGGATCTCTCAACTGTCCCGTTTTGAGCATTTTTTTTAATAGCTCAGCCTGCAGTCCCGGATTATTACTGAAATGTCCTGACTTTCTCTTTGATCTCCTGCACTGAACAGCCAGAAAAAGATAAAAAGTGTCTAACTTATTTGGCTTTTGGCGGAGAGCCCAGATTATGTGCCAGGTGCACTTAGATACTTTAGTAACAATTTAAGATAAGCAAAGAAACAATTGTAACAATTTAAGATAAGCAGGTCTCTTGGGGAAACTGTGACTTGCAGCTTAAAAGAGCAATTCACCTTCATTAACAAAACTGTAATAACACATAAAAACCACAGAAATGTTTTCAAACTTTCCTAACCTGCCAAATTTATAAAATTAACATGGTAATTAAAGGGTGTGGCCACAAAAACAGGCATGGTCAAAAAAATCTTCCTATTTCCAAAATGTTGGGAGGTATGTCTTATCTTCCCAAATATTATAATAATCAAGCATTGCAGGTTTTTTTAGGCCTGCTCTTAAGGATAGTATATTCTTTTTATACATTGTACAGTGGTGAATGGGATCAATAAACATTTTTCAGGTTTGCAAAATCTATGTTAAATTCACTTTTTAGTGTATAGTGCTGTCAGGCACAATTCTGTGATTCAAAGTAGAGTGCAAATAGTGCACATTTTTAAGTTATCACACCGTAAAAAGTACAGCTTGCACTGTGTAAGTGCAATAAGTGCAATTTTGCACTGTTAGCACTCCAGCACGTCCTCCATGCTTATTGTAAATGTGCCTTTTTGTTTTTGACAGATCTGCAAAAATATATTCTTAAATAATTAATTTCAATCAGTCATGTTTTTTTTAAAGAATTCACCCGCAACTAGTGATGAGTGAAAATGTTCACCAACATACTGCTTTAAAGTGCATAAAAAAAGGAGTCCATTTTCAAATGTTCTGAAAATATTTTTCTGTCACTGTGGGACACTTTGAAGGCAAAACATGTAACTTAAAGGCATTCAACACACATCACACCAGTTAATGGCACTCCTTAAGCAGAATCCTGTATTGAAAGCAGCTTTTTTTAAAGAGCAAAGAGGGTTTTTTATGTTTCATTTTGGAAATCGATGTGAGGCTAGCCGTTTTCTTACCTTGTACATACACAATGAATCATGCAGTTACATTCAATTAAAGGACACCGTCAAGCTTAGAACATACAACACAGAACACTGCACATACAGGTTATAATTAAAAATCCATCCTTTATTTATCTGATCCATCATGAAATGCAAAGCACTGGATTACCTGTGGCTTTACGCTGGGCTTCTCTCTCTCAGTAACTGGCAGCTCCATCCAAGTACCCACCCTACAACTGTTCTTTTCAGCAGCCATGATACTAGCTTATCCACAGGGACGGTAATACACTCACTAATGCGCCTACATTATTTTGGTGCATATGCATGACCTCCCCTGCACCATCTACCTTTTTCCTACTTGCCACCATAGGTTGCACTGCAGATATTAGAAATGGCCATGCTAAAATACGAATGATTTCAGTTAGGCTTCCTCTGCTGGCTTGTGCCAATAGATGGTGCTGTGTAGTTTAATTGTATTCAGTCATATGCATAGCCACAAATGTTTATATTTATATATTTTGTTTATATATTTCAATGATATTACTGTATCAGCTGTACTGGATTCCTTATATATTTACATTTCTTTTCTATCCATTGTTGTAACTTCCTATTTTATTCTACTTAAGTAGTCTTATTCATAGCCTCTCTGAATGTTATGCAAGTAAATAACAAAATATTAAGTATTATTAATGTGAACAACAGAAAGAATTTTTACTATTTTTTAGAATTTTTAAATACAAACCAATAGCACTTGTAATTAATGTATGAAATGACATATTGTATATTTAAATAAATATAAAAAATATTGTAAATTTAAATAAAAAAACAATTAAACAACATTTTGTATTAGTAAAATCATTATAATAGCAATTGCACTGTTTTATCATGTGTGAAAGGATGCTAGATTCTACTTCTGTCCTGCATTTAGCACTACCCCAAAATGACCAGTAGAGGGTAATATAAGCCTACATTTAAGATATATATAATGCTACCACACCAAGACAATGATTTACATGTAAAATATCATACAAATATTAATTTGAGTGAAAAGAATTTCAGTTGTACTTATTGATGGTTTAGTTTGCAATTAGTTTGCATGTATAACTGAACTAATGAGCTATCATACTAAATAAACTTATACACAAATACGCCATCCTAGCGCAAGTTACAACAGTTTGGTAAAATGGCATATGAACATATTGAGTCCTATGGAATAATTATTGTCACCTTTGTTGGCAGTATTATGCAACTCCTTGTTTATGTCATGGAACTAAAGTTGATATCAGCTGTTATATTTTAGAAACTAATAATTATTCCAATGTGATACTTTTTTTCTGTTTAAAGACTACACTCTACATAATGTGCCACATTTCCTAAAAGAGGTAAAGTGTTCAGTGTTTTTTTTAGAAATCCTGAGAAAAACACTGACAATTCAGGCCCGAATTGCTCCACAACAAAGTTAGTTTCACTTAGGACATAGGTGCAATTACACAATCCCACAAGATTTTCAGACCGCGTGCCTCACACCTCAATCCCATTAATATGCAGAAGGTCACATTGGCACAGGGTACAAGAAAACACAGGCACAACTTCTAAGTATATATTTAGCAAATGCAAACCTGTGGGTGTTATTGCACCGAATATTTGCACCTACCTGGTAAAAGAGAACCAGTAGCTTTATTCAAATATTGAACTCCGGGTTTTTAACCCCTACCCTGTTCAAAGTGAATTTAAAATGCCTTCCTTCCGGTCAGATTCCAGTTCTACTGGAAAAGTGAAAGCCAGCTGACTTTCTGTGAAATCCAATGTGAAGAACAGGTTTTTCTGATATCTTTTGCTTTTTCTGAATGTGTATGTTTCTCCACCATTATATGGTATTATAGCATGCATTATGGACAGTTGCTTGCAAGACTTACCTTAGCAATTGTTAGGTCCAATTTGGTGGGGCTTTCTCAATATATAGATGTGGAGCCCCTGGGGGTGCACACTAGTCACATGGACAGTCCTGAAATGCTTGCCACAGTCCCATTCTCTACTCAGGCTGGGGAAAAACATGGTCACAAGAAGGAGAGTGTAATATAATCATCTTAAAACATTGCTTGGGCCTGTTTAGCAGCAAATAATCCCCTATCTGCATATACAGTACCTTAGTGTGCCCTATATCTTCTTTGAGCTGCCCTGTTCTCAGAGGCGTAACTACCGGGGGAGCAGGGGGTGCGATTGGGCCAGGGCCCGCATCCCCTCAGGGCCCCCCGGCACCCCCTCAGGGCCCGCCCCCCTCTAGTTACGTCACTGCCTGTTCTTTCTGTAGTTAAGCCAAAGCTTAATGTAAATTTGTTCAAACTACACAACCAAAGTCAGACTGAGGGTGCCCATGGCCCACCCAGGGTTGCAATCTCTAGGGCCCTCCCAATATTTCCCCCCCACTCGTGCTACGTTCCTTTTACCTACTGCTTAACTTGTGGCTGCGATTGGGTGCGAGGGGGAAGGTCACCAGGGGCAACTGGGTTTTTCCTCAGTGTCCTGCAGGCCTAAGCAACTTAAGAGGAATGCCCCCCAAAGAAAGTAAATAATAAAATATTTTTTAGTACATGTACAGACCCAGAAAGCTCCCCCTTACAGGACATCCATCTGCTGTAGACATTTTATTAAATAATTAAAATTTTTGCAAATGATGGGGTTTTCTCTGTAATAATAAAACAATAGCTTGTACTTGATGGTAACTAAGCTGCATGAATCCATATTGGTGGCAAAACAATCCTATTGGGTTTATTTAATGTTTAAACGTTTTTTTTAGCAGACTTAAAAATTATAAAAAAAAACCCTGATCCAAGAATACCGAATAATAAATCTTATACCTGTTATAACAATATATTGTTTTGTTTTTTAATTGGCAGTACTTTATGTTGCAAACTACTAACACGTAGGAGCTACAGATAGCAGCATGAAGCAGATGTACATCAACAAAAGCCCTTAATTAACCCAACAGCAAATTCATTTCATGTTGGTTCTGGCAAGAAGAATACGCAGAGGAGTTATGCACAAACACAGACAACAGACAAACACACTCTGCTGTTACAAAAAGACATATGCTAGGTACACCCATTAATAACCACAGGGCCATACTCAGTTGCTGTAAATTGTGATTTCATTTTTCCTTAGATGTACAGGCAACATCCATGTTATTATGGTTTAAATAAATAATACATTTTAGCTAAAAGAATCAGAATGTACATTATTTAACCCAAAGTTTAAGAGCTAAGTGTTTCCACATAAATACAGTTCCCATTAACACTGTGATGTATGAAGGAATAGTTAAAGCTGCTGGCATCCAGCACAGTTCTAAGGGACTGAGAAAGCTTTGTCTGTTCCATATCAACATAATCAATCATTCAATAAAAAAAATATACTGATATTAAATGTTCTTCTGGTACATTTGTGGTTTTCTTAAAAGAACACAACCTAACCATCAATTTTGCTTTGCTTAGATAAGGATTTATACTAATCCAGGTATCTCATAAAGAATGCTAGAAGCAAATGCATGGGTTTAAAGGGATTTTTGACCTTTCAAACACTTGTTTTCAGTTTAGTTGTTTTCATATTTTTCACCGAAATAAAGACATTTTTCAAGTGCTTTCCATTTTCTTTTTACCATTTTTCCAAAATCAGAGTTTAATGTTTAATGTTTCTGTCTCTGGTGTTATCCAAGTGCAGACTATAAATTCTTACAAATACAAAATGGTCACAAATAGAAAATGTTAGGCATGCACCGAATCCACTTTTTCGGATTCGGCCGAACCCCTGAATCCTTCGTGAAAGATTCGGCTGAATACCGAACCGAATCCGAACCATAATTTGCATATGCAAATCAGTGAGGGGGAGTGAAAACATGATTTTAAGGATTCGGATTCGGTTCGGCCAGGCTCAAGGATTCAGCCGAATCTGAATCCTGCTAAAAATGGCCAAATACCAAACCGAATCCTGGATTCGGTGCATCCCTAGAAAATTTAAGTCTGTATTTCTGCAAACAACTGAACTGAAAGAAAATGCTGGAACGTGAACAATCTCTTTAAGTATAAAAGGTGGATAAACGCTATTTCAACTTCCATAAATACATACAAATAAATTTTTTACACAGATACACAGACCTGGGGTTTACCGGATAAGGGATCTTTCTGTAATTTGGATCTTCATACCTTAAGTCTACTAAAACATCAATTAAACATTAATCAAACCCAATAGGATTGTGACTATGAAGATTTTCATTCATCCAGGTCATGGTATATCTGGTATAGGTCAATCTAAAAACAGTCTATGGGAGATAGACTTTCCGTAATTCTGAGCTTTTCGGATAAGATATCCTTTACCTGTATTAGCTTCCACAGACTGAAAGGAAACCATGGTAATCAGTTTCTTATTAAACTTTTCCCAACAGACCTTAGGTTCACATGCAACCCCTCCATCACTTTGTTCCATTCTGCAATTTGCGTTCCTTCTACTTTCCATAGAATCTATGCATTCCCCCAACATGGAAAGAAGATAGACTTCAAATCCCACCATCCATTATTTCACAACGGAACAAGTGGAAGAAGGGATTGAATGATTCTAAGCGAATGTAAAGGGGTTGGGAAATGGTTTCGAGATAGACTATCATGGTTTCCTTCCACTCTATGGAATCAGGTATGTCTGTGTAGAAAATGCATTTTTGGAAGTTCAAATGATGTTTCTACACTTTTTATACATAAGATGAAGTAAATGAGCACATTTCAAAAAGGGGTGTATTTTTCCTCTGACGTGGGAGACATGGAAAAGAAGAATGGCAGAATCTGCCTACATTAAAATATCTTTAATAGAAATTAGAGAGACTTAAAGTGGACCTGTCACCAGACACAAAAATCTGTATAATAAAAGTCCTTTTCAAATTAAACATGAAATCCAATTTCTATTTTTTATTAAAGCATTCATAGCTGTACCAGGAGGCAGCGAAGCTGCAGGGGCGACTCTGGGGCCTGCATTCCAGGAGGGGTCGGCACCTTGGCTATGGGGCTCGGGTAAGAGTGCAGGTGGATGTAAGGGAGTGCGGAGGAGGGGGCAGTCGGGCATGGGTGCTGTTAGTGGCTCTCTGGTAGAAGAACGTGTGGGCGCCCCCGGGACTGACCTGTTCTTAGCGTTGTATTCTAATGAATTTTTATAGTAAAATGGTCCTTTAATAACAGTGTCCACAAAATGGCTCCTGCCTGCTTGCTATAATTATGAATTCCCAGACTGAAGGAAAACATAGGATTCAAATAATTTATATTGTGTAATTAAAGTTCATTTTGCTTGACTAATGTGATTTTGAATCTTTTTTTTTTTGGGTGACGGGTCCCCTTTAAGGGCAGTAAATGTGAGATTTATGAAAAACTCCCCGACTTTCTATTCATTCCTATGGGATTTTAAGAAGCATATTTATCAGTGGGTAAAAGTTAGAGTTCACCATTTGATAAATACAATTTTAAAAATCCCATAGGAATGAATAGAAAGTATGGTGAGTTTTTCTTTTGGTGAGCTCTAATCTCACATTTCGATTCTGCCCCATAGATGTGTTAATGGGAAGTACACAATAAAAGTTTAGTTAATCCTTTAGCAGTCTAAAGGCAGACAGGAAAAGAATTGTTACCAACTAGTACATACAAGGTCTTGCTGGCTCTCTAATTGAGTTCTGTTGTCTGCCAGCTAAGAACTGGGCTGTCGGCGCTAAAGAAATATTACGGCTGTAAATGTATTTGACTGGTAAACATATTTCAGCTTTTGACAGCCTATTTCCAATTTTTGAAAGAACAAAAAATAGCAAAATAAGACTGTAAGTCTGATACATTCACCTGATTAGAATATCAAGTGATCGGCTATAACCTCATGATGTCAAGTAGAACAGTTAGTTCCTCCCTAGCCCACTCTTACGTTTCATACACTCTCATTATCAACTGCATTCTCTATTCCTGCTTCAGCTCTACATTTGGAACACTGGTCATAAGAATATACAGGGAATAAAACGCCCCTTTTGTGTAATCTAATTATATTAAAAGAAATCAAGGTGATTGATAACCATACAAAGGCCACAGGCTTGTATCACCACATGACAGCCTTATGACAATTCTTGGCACAAAGTCCTCCTGCAGGATTGCTTGTGATTCAGCTAAGCTTAATTTGTCCAGGAATTTATAGATATCTATACTAAACTAGCCATTGTATTGTATATATAAATCATTTAAAAAACATTATAGAGAACCCCTACACTACATCCCTCCAAGTCATTTTACATTTCATTTTCCTTTACCTACCATATTTTCAATATATAATTTTTTATAAAGGAAATGGTTTGGGTTCATCTAAAAGGCATAGTTCATCATTAAAGGAGAACTAAACCCTAAAATTTAAAACCCAGGAATTAAAATTTATCACAAGGGGTCACCACCTTGGAAAGTGTCTGCAACACTCTCATGCTCAGTGGGCTCTGAGCATCTGTTGAGAAGCTAAGTTTAAGAGTTGTCGCAAATTATCCAGCAGAAAATGAGGTTGGTCTGTAATATAAGATGTGCTACAAAGCTTATGCTAGTTGCACTGGTTTCTGAGCTGCCATGTAGAAATTATCTGTATTAATTACTAATCAGCCTTATATTGTGACATTTATATTCTATGTGTTCTGAATATTTTGAGTTGGTCCCTAAGCTCAGTAAGTGACAGCAGCCAGGAGCACGTGCAGTGAATCAGCAGAAAAGAAGACGGGAGCTACTGGGGCATCTTCAGAGGTACAGATCTTTACTGCTAAAGGGCTGTTATTGACTTGGGCTGGAACAGAAGCCCAAAACATAATGTACAACATTTAAATCCTACTTCTTTAGTTAAGCTTTAGTTCTCTTTTAAGTTAACTTTTGTTACGTTATAATATAGCCTATTCTTAGCAACTTTTTAAATGGTCTTTATTTTCATTATTAGGCTTCATCTTCAGTCTCTCTTTTGAATAGGGGTCACTGACCCTGGCAGACAAAAACAATTGCTCTGTGGGCCTTTAGTTTTTATAATATTTTAATTTAGATCCTTTCCTATTCATATTCCAGTCTCTTATTTAAACAGATGCCTGATTCATAGGGTAAATTAGACCCTAGCAACCAGATAGCTGCTGAAATTAAAACAGGAGAGCTGGTGAACAAAAAGTTAAATAATTCAGAAACCACAAAAATTAAAATATTAGGACCTATTGCTAATTACTTCAGGATATCAGTGTTCACATCCTGCTGAAAGTTATATTAAAGGTAGACTACTTTAAATAGAATTGAATTATTATAACATTAGAATGCAAGAACCTGCATTAATAACCTTTCAGCTTCCTTGACTACGAAATGATATTAAAAGTGGTTTTGTAAACAACCAAGTCCATTAACTGCTTTGTTTTCTAATAGGCTACTTTCCCAATTTATCATTACTGTATTACTTGTGGTAAAACAAGAGATGTTCCATTAGAAACTCTTACTGGGGATTTTTAAATTATTTATTTTGTTAGAATGCATATTAATTTTCCTTATATGTTGAACAGATTTCATTGTTTTCTTATGTAATGCACAATGTAACAACTCATTTTGGTATCATATAAATGAGAAAAAAACTCCTACTGAATTTGAAATAAATAAGTATTTTTGTTTAAATATTATTTGATGATATTTTACTTGCCCAAACTGTCAGTGCTGTTCTTGCTAGCTCCAAACTATCAGTGACTCTGGTCGTGTTCTTACTGAAACCAAACTGATCAGATTTGCATTGGAAATCTCACTTCAGCATGTCTAGTCCCAAAGCTGTTGAAAATTCTAATCAGTTTGTGTTTGGATGGCCAAATATTAGGGAGCTACAGTCATATGAAAAAGTTTGGGAACCCCACTCAGCCTGCATAATAATTTACTCCACTTTCAACAAAAAAGATAACAGTGGTATGTGTAAGAAAGTTACCTGTGCGGCGGGGACGCCTGCCGCATGGTTCTTCGGCGCGTGGTTCTTCCTCTCCGGCGCCATCTTGATCCTTAGGGCGCGCCTCTTAAAGGTACAGGCGCGCTGGCGTGATTACACCAGCTTACATTTGCACACGTTTTGGCGCAAAATTTGACTGTATTTAAGGCCCATTCTGATCCCCAGCCAGTGCCCTTGATAGAACTTGTTTCTAGTGGTTTCCTGAGCCTTGTGCATCTGATCTGAATCTCGTCTGTCTGATTATCCGTGTTTGACCTTGCCTGTATCCTGACTATTCTGAAATCTGTATCCTGACCCTTGCCTGCCTACGACAACTCTTCCTGCTTAACCCCTTGATTGACAACCCGGTTTGACCCTTGCCTGCCTGACGATTCTGATATCCGCCTGCCTCGACTCTGCTTGTCTGACGATTCTCTTGCCTGCTCCATTTGTACCGTGACCTTCGGCCCAAAAGACTTTGCTAACTGCCGTGCCCCTTCGCCAGCCAGAACATCTCGCCTTGCACCCCTCGTTAAGTCCAGGTGGCACCCAAGTAAGCTGAGGGCTCCTCCCGAAGCCCAACAGTGGTCACACTACTGGTGAAGCCGAGACGAGACCAGGGTGCTTGGCATTTGTTCTGGTATCGGGTGCCGGTCATGACAGTATGTTTTTCATTTCCCAGGAACATCTCAGTACTGGGGTGTTTTCTGAACAAAGAACTGCTTAGTGAAGCAGTATTCAGTTGTATAAAATTATATCGAATGTAATTTTGCTAATTTGAATGCATGCAACTGCTCAATACTGATGACTGGCAACACCAAATTGGTTGGATTAGCTCGTTAAGCCTTGAACTTCATAGGCAGGTGTGTCCAATCATGAGAAAAGGTATTTATTATATATTATTATATAATATAAGGAGGCCAATTGCCAGTTGGGCTTCTGTTTGACTCTCCTCTGAAGAGTGACAGCATGGGATCCTCAAAGCAACTCTCAAAAGATCTGAAAACAAAGATTGTTCAGTATCATAGTTTAGGGGAAGGCTACAAAAATCTATCTCAGAGGTTTAAATTTTCAGTTTCAACTGTAAGGAATGTAATCAGGTAATGGAAGGCCACAGGCACAGTTGCTGTAGAATCCAGGTCTGACAGGCCAAGAAAAATACAGGAGCGGCAAATGTGGAGGATTTTGAGAATGGTTACAGACAACCCAAAGATCACCTCCAAAGACCTGCAAGAACATCTTGCTGCAGATTGTGTATCTGTACATCATTCTACAATTCAGCACAATTTACACAAAGAACATCTGTATGGCAGGGTGATGAGAAAGAAGACTCATGTATGCAAAAGTTGATTAAGACAAGCCACAGTCATTTGGAACAAAGTGCTTTGGACTGATGAGACAAAAATTTTGTTATTTGGTCATAACAAAAAGCACTTTGCATGGGGGATGAAGAACACAGCATTTCAAGAAAAACACCTGCTACCTACTGTCAAATTTGGTGGAGGTTCCATTATGCTGTGGGGCTGTGTGTCTAGTTCAGGGACTGGGGCCCTTGTTAAAGTTGAGGGTCGGATGAATTCAAACCAATATCACAAATTCTTCATGATACTGTTCAAGCATCAGTCACAAGGTTGAAGTTATGCAGGGATTGGATATTCCAACAAGAAAATGGACCCTAAACACACTTAGGGGCACATTTACTAAGGGTCGAATATCGAGGGTTAATAAACCCTCGAATTCGACTCTCGAAGTAAAAGTCTTCGAATTCGAATATCGAATTCAAAGGATTTTAGCGCAAATCCTACGATCGAATGATCAAATAAAAATCGTTCGATCGAACGATAAAATCCTTCGAATTGAACGATTCGAACTATTTTAAGCGATCGATCAAAGGATTTTTCTTCGATCAAAAAAAGCTTAGAAAAGTGATGGGTAAGGTCCCCATAGGCTAACATTGTACCTCGGTAGGTTTAAACTGCCGAAGTATGTAGTCAGTTTTTTTTTTAAAGAGACAGTACTTCGACTATCGAATAGTCGAACAATTTTTAGTTCGAATCGTTCGAATCGAAGTCTAAATCAAAGGTCGTAGTAGCCTATTCAATGGTCGAAGTACCCAAAAAAATACTTACAAATTCAAAGTATTTTTCATTCGAATCCTTCACTCGAGCTAAGTAAATGTGCCCCTTACAAAGGCATTTATGCAGAGGAAGAAGTACAATATTCTGGAATGGCCGTTACAGTCCCTCGACTTGAATATCATCAAAATTCTATGGAATGATTTGAAGCAGGCTGTAACATTTAACTGAAATGGAGAGATTTGTATGGACTAATATTCAAAAATATGGCCATCCAGAATCCAGACACTCAACAAAGGCTATAGGAGGCATCTGGAGGCTCAACTAAGTACTGATCTCTGTTGGGGTGCCTGAATTTATGCACCTGTCTAATTTTGTTATGATGGATATTGCATATTTTCGCTGCTGAAATACTACTGTTTCCAAAAGGCATGTTATATATTAAAAGGAAGCTGCTACATTGAAAGCTCAGCCAATGATAAACAAAACTCCAAATAATTAAGAGGGGTTCCCAAACTTTTTCATATGACTGTAAATGACAAGGAAAGCCCCATTCACTGGGGGCTCCTTCCGTTTTTTTTCCCTAGGCCAGTTTTCCTTTTAGGAAAAAATGCACTGACTGGGAGAAAAACTCATTGCCATGACACCATCTTACTTACCATTCCAAGATGACCATCATCACATTAACAAAGATAAAGAGCCATAATAGTAAGGGTGAGATGATCTAAATGGAGCAATAGAGCCCTTCTCAAAGGCAAGACATGCACTGCCAGCCTTCTTACATTAGAAGGTATTCATTCACATGTTTCATGCCACACACATAGCACTGCCTTTAAGCCAAAAATAAGGGGTTTTAATCATAATTTACAGAGGTATGGGTAGATACATTGACTGTATGTCCCTATGGCCAACTATGCATCCATAACTTCTGATTTAATAGCTCAGATACAGCCTAATAATTCAAAGCCTTAAATCCAAACTTACAGACAGCCTGTTTCAACCTTGTTTAGTGCAAGATATTGGAACATGGTTTCTGAGGGAGTAGGATTTGGTACGCAGCAAAGCAAAAGAAAGTATATTGGTTGGAGAGAGACGATTTGTACATGTGCAGCAGCATATGTTGCTGTTTGCTTGGGCCAAAAAAAACCCTTCTCCCCTTGATAAGGACAAGAGGGCTCTAAAACCTAAGCTACTCCCAATGTACCTATAACCATTTTTTCCTGAGTAGCCCATGCAACTTATTCTATAATATTTTGCTATTTAAAAAAAATTTAAGGGGTGGAGGATGTTAAAGATCCTATATCATTTTATAGGGTTGCTTTATTCCATATGTTTTGTAAGCTTTACTCTTTCATTGCATAGAGTACAGAAATAAGGGAGAAGGGATACCAAAGCTAGTATACAATTTTTAAGTTATAATGTTGAGTAATATTATTGTGCACTCCATTTCATTATTGTTCCACCTGAAGCTTTATCTTCCAACCCACTGTCTCTCCAATAAATTATTGAGGACATTACAGTCTTCTATAGAGTTTGCACGAGACAAGCTGTGCTTTATTGTCTGGTGCCTGGATTATTGCATTAAGCAAGGAAGCACAATGAGAAGATTTATATAATTTTTAACCTACATCTTTATATACAAATGCAGATTTTCCAAAATTCATTTCAATGCCAGAAAAGAACAGATTTCTGTAAATATACTCTGTAACAAGCCTTTATGACTACCTCCTTTATGATAACATTCACATATATATCCATATATATATATATTTCAGAACACAATTGCTATATGGAATAAAAAGTGTTTCAGATATGGATACCAGTGTACAGTAGCCACTACCTCTGTTAAAACTTGGTCTATTCATGACTTTTTATCAAAGCTTAAAATGTCAATTTATTTAATGTAATTTTATGCCAGTTGACTAATTTTCTCAAAGGGTTTCTTCAATTAAATAATTTTTATATTTAGAAGTCAGCTGAATAATCATAAACTCCATACTAAAATACATGTTCAGCACAGAATGGAAAATTAGATTTATTTGAATTAAACTAAATTATGGCATGATGTCATAAGGTTTTTTTTCTGTAAGCAGAACTTGGTCATATTGATCTCAAATATGGCAGGACATGTCCTTCATTAAGCTTTGTTAATAATCACATACCAGACCCACAAACTTGCACATCCATATGTAAATATAGCACTAGACTATAGCACTAACATTTTTTCTCATATGTAAAGTCTTATGTGGTTATTTACTAAATTCCGAATGCAAAAATCACGAAAAATTTGTGAATTTTTTAAGATCAAACTTTTAAAAAATCATGGATTTTTCTGAATTTATTAAACCCCGAGGATGGAAAAGTCCGAATCTGAAAATCCGGCATCTCAGACCTGTCGAGGTTGCATATAAGTTAATGGGAGAAGTCTGAAAAATCAGAGTTTTCGGGTGAAAAATCCAAAAAAATCATGAAAATCTGTTTTTTTTTCCCGCAATGCAAATTTTCGGAAAAATGTAATAATAAATAAGTGTAAAAAACCTGAGCGGATTTTTAACAGAAAATATTGAGATAAATTTGGACTTTGATAAATAACCCCCTAAAACTCAGCACTACTCAGCCCTATTATTATATTTATTACTACCCCATGCAATGCTAGGTAACACTTTGGAATTGGGGTAGCTGTAAAAGGTATGAATGCTGTGAATGTGAATACAGAAGACCTCCTTTTGATAATAAAAAATGGTTTAACATTTTTTTAACTGATAAATAAAAATACAGAATTAAACACTATTTTTTTTCTGACTGAACTGAAGAGCTTGAAGCATCTATTCACGTGTCAAAATGATTAATTTACTGGGTGAATGTTAGACTTTCCTTACCATTCATCAATCATTTAAATATTAAACCGTTTTGCTAACAATTATGAATCACCCTTAATTAAATGATTATCTTGATGTTTTTTAACAATATGAGTCAAATATCAAAATGATAAATATCTTTAAAAAGGCTACATTAATGAATAGATGGATAAGTGTTTACATCCATCCTTCATTCAAATGTGTAAAACTTATTTTCAGATAGCATAAAAAATCAATGAATTTCCTGAACTATAAATGGTTTCACTATTCTTATTGATCTTGCCTGTTATTTCTGCTCTATCCTAATCAGGTCTGGCAATAACTAAGGCTTTGTTATGACATGGTTTCGAACCCCACCTCCAACTGAACTGATTACATAGTGGAATATTACTTTGAAATATTATGTCTATAGAAAATGAATGGCCCCTCAATTATATATTATTTTTATAGTGATAACAGCACTAACCCATGAACCCTAATTCACCTTCAAAGGAATGGTCAAAAACAATTCCATTGGCCCAATACCATTGATTGCCTGGCTACCAATACAACAGAGAAGCCCTCCCTGGGCTGATAGAGTATTAATGTGTATATCTTGCATCCTCCATCATGCTAGGGGAAAAATGTTACAACAACCTTTGCTTAAGTTTGCTCTGTTTGACACACAATCACTTCTTACACATGCCAACATTTATTTAGTCTTCTATCTGGTGCTGCCAGGTTTGTTACCACTGTTGCTAAATCCATTCCTACTGTTGACTGCTTAAACGGACCTATGATTTCTAGTTTGTTATTGTGAATTAGGGATATGACCTTACATTGATCCACAGTGAACCTCATTTGCAATGTATTTGTCTGCTTTGCAGTGTCCAAGCCTTTATGTAACCAGCACAAATATTATGATTTAAAATATTTACAAAGCACAAGGACATCTTCTAATATAGATAAATTACATTTTAAAATTTAGGGGGTTATTTATCAAAGGTAGAGTGTTTTTTTTTTTTACCTCAAATGACCTTGAAACTCGAATGGTATATTACTTAAAGGGAAAGTAAAGTCTAAAATAGAATAATGCTAGAAATGCTGCATTTTGTAAACTAAACATAAACATGAACTTACTGCACCACAAGCCCAATTAAAGAAATGATTTGCTTTCAAAGTTGGCCACAGGGGGTCACCATCTTGTAACTTTGTTAAACATCTTTGCAAGACCAAGACTGTGCACATGCTCAGTGTGGTCTGAGCTGCTGCTTAGGGATCATCATAAATTATAAAAACAACACAAGTCAAATAATATCTGCCAGAAGCTCATACAGCAAGACTGATTAATAATCAGAATAGGCAGACTGCACTGGTCATGTAATCTAATGTGGTTTTATAGTTGTATTGTTTTATACAAACTTTCTCCAACTCCACAGAACCAGTGGCTGCAGCAAAATAATCCTCCAAATAGAATCGTAGTTTATCTGTTTAAATCTGGCTCCATGATCGTTGTCCCTGCAGCTGGAGTTGGAAACAGTAATGGGGATGTAAAGGCAAAAATACAAATCTCTATACAGTCGCCAACTGCTCTACAGGGAAACAAACAAAGCTGCTTGAGTTCTGCACAGCAGTTATGGGCCGTCTGACAATTCCTATCTACAGCAGTAAATGAATGGAGAATTCCAGTGCATAAAGTCAAGTTTCTTATAAAAACGGTACACATTTTTAAATTAAACTATATTGGAGATAGGTTTCTTTTTCATTAAAGAAAGTAAAAATTGGATTTTATTTTTTTGCCTTTACATGCCCTTCGAATGGCAAAAACCTGAATGTGCGAGTTCGAGTCCCATAACACGAAAACGCAAATTGATCATTCTCCATTCGTGTTTTCAGCCAAAACCCTCTGAAAAAACCTTGAACATCAAGAATCCGTTAACCTCTTCAAATGGTTCAAGGGACATCTGCCACTGACTTCTACAGTACCTTGACATGTTTTAGGTGGTATATTTTCGTGATTCTAGCTATTTCCAGGGTCGGGGTATAATAAATCTTGAATATTATCGAATATAATCTCAATTTATTTTTTAAAAAAAACTTGAATCATTCTAATAATACAATTTTCATGTTCAAAAAAAGCCTCAAACTTTAATAAATCTGCCGATTATAGTATGTAATAAATTATAATATATATTATATTAAATATTTTATCTACAATTAAAGTTACCTCAGATGTGGACATTGGTCCCCAAAACAGAAAAGCAAGACAACAACTTGAACATAGCTACAGTATGTGGATCACAAAGCTTGCCTATAAGTTCCAGCCAGCACAATGTGACCTCAATCATCTACACTGGAATGATCTAGTATTACAGAGCAGCCAATCATCAGCTTGCTTTTTTTGGCCAATGCTTTCAAATAAGGATACTGTGAGTGGTTCAACACATATCAGACACACTTGCATTGACATTTTTGGTTGGGATTTGGTCTGTATGGGTCAGGCATTCAGCTAGCTTCTGTAGGAACTTTGGAGACACTGCCACCTTCGGAAACAGCAGTAGCTCCAGCGTGGCACTGGTCTTAATTTGGAATAGGAGGAAGGACCTACCAAGAGGTGATGAATGCCTTTTGATGTAAGTGCCTTCAATGAATGGGATTTGTTTACAGCACTTGGCAAGATGTTGATGTCTAAACTGAGGCCAGACATAAGGAAGGTGCCCATACCAATTTGGGAAAAGTACATGGAGTAAAAAACCTCAGGTAAATAAAGCATTGGAAATATATAGATGGTCACTTAAAGGAATAGTTCAGTGTGAAAATAAAAACTGTGTAAATAGGCTGTGCAAAATAAAAAATGTTTCTAATATAGTTAGTTAGCCAAAAATGTAATATATAAAGGCTGGAGTGAACAGATGTCTAATAAAACAGCCAGAATCCAACTTCCTGCTTTTCAGCTCTATAACTCTGAGTTAGTCAGCGACTTGAAGGGGGGCCACATGGTACATTTCTGTTCAGTGAGTTTGTAATTGATCCTCAGCATTCAGCTCAGATTCAAAAGCAACAGATATGACCCATGTGGCCCCCCCTCAAGGCTCTGATTGGTTACTGCCTGGTAGCCAGGGTAACCAGTTAGTGTAAACCAAGAGAGCTGAAAAGCAGGAAGTAGTGTTCAGACTGATATGTTATACATCAAATCACTCCAGCCTTTATACATTACATTTTTGGCTAACTAACTATATTAGAAACATTTTTTTTTTTTGCACAGCCTATCTATTTACCCAGTTTTTATTTTTACACTGAACAATTCCTTTAAATATACTACAGTAGCGATAGAAATGCTATTCTACATCATAAATGGCATATTAAGGTAATGTTGCTGACTTGCAAGGTTGGAGTCTTGAGTAGGGATGTAGCGAACGTCGGAAAAAAAGTTCGCGAACATATTCGCGAACTTGCGCAAAAACGCGAGCGGTTCGCGAACGGTTCGCGAACCCCATAGACTTCAATGGGAAGGCGAACTTTAACATCTAAAAAAAAAATTTCTGGCCAGAAAAATGATTTTAAAGTTGTTTAAAGGGTGCAACGACCTGGACAGTGGCATGCCAGAGGGGGATCAAGGGCAAAAATGTATCTGAAAAATCTGCCTGTGTGTGCTTGGAAGAGATAGTGTAGGGGGAGAGCTGTTAGTGATTTCAGGGACAGATGATAGTAAGTTTGCTGGCTAGTAATCTGCTTGATACTGCTCTGTATTGGAGGGACAGAAGTCTGCAGGGATTTGAGGGACATTTTAGCTTAGGTAGCTTTGCTGGCTAGTAATCTACTGTTCTCTTTAAACAACTGCCATACGTTGACCTTGTAGGCATTGTTTGCCCAGTTTTTTTGGACGCAGCCACTGAAGCACAGTTGCCAGAAAAAATATGCCATATAAATGCTGAAAATAGTCATTTTTCGCCATACGTTGACCTTGTAGACATTGTTTGCCCAGTTTTTTTGGTTGCAGCCACTGAAGCACAGTTGCCAGAAAAAATATGCCATATAAATGCTGAAAATAGTCATTTTTCGCCATACGTTGACCTTGTAGACATTGTTTGCCCAGTTTTTTTGGTTGCAGCCACTGAAGCACAGTTGCCAGAAAAAATATGCCATATAAATGCTGAAAATAGTCATTTTTTGCCATACGTTGACCTTGTAGGCATTGTTTGCCCAGTTTTTTTGGTCGCAGCCACTGAAGCACAGTTGCCAGAAAAATTATGCCATATAAATGCTGAAAATATGCATTTTTTTGGTTGCAGCCACTGAAGCACAGAGGCCAGAAAAATTATGCCATATAAATGCTGAAAATATGCATTTTTTTGGTTGCAGCCACTGAAGCACAGAGGCCAGAAAAATTATGCCATATAAATGCTGAAAATATAAATTTTTTTGGTTGCAGCCACTGAAGCACAGAGGCCAGAAAAATTATGCCATATAAATGCTGAAAATATGCATTTTTTTGGTTGCAGCCACTGAAGCACAGAGGCCAGAAAAATTATGCCATATAAATGCAGAAAATATGCATTTTTTTGGACGCAGCCACTGAAGCACAGTTGCCAGAAAAAATATGCCATATAAATGCTGAAAATAGTCATTTTTTGCCATACGTTGACCTTGTAGACATTGTTTGCCCAGTTTTTTTGGTTGCAGCCACTGAAGCACAGAGGCCAGAAAAAATTAAACCAGTAGGGTTTGCACCCTAGTTTGTAACGGTGGCGGAGGGAGGAGGAGGACGCTAAAGGACAGCTGTGTGTGGAGTCATGAGGCTTGAAGAGAAGGACAGCTGCATAGAAGTCAGAACAAGTCTTCCGGCGTGCAGTAACCCTCCGAGATCCACCCCTCATTCATTTTAATAAAGGTCAGGTAATCGACACTTTTGTGACCTAGGCGAGTTCTCTTCTCAGTTACAATCCCTCCTGCTGCACTGAAGGTCCTTTCTGAGAGCACACTTGAGGCTGGGCAAGACAAGAGGTTCATGGCAAATTGTGACAGCTCTGGCCACAGATCAAGCCTGCGCACCCAGTAGTCCAGGGGTTCATCGCTCCTCAGAGTGTCGATATCTGCAGTTAATGCCAGGTAGTCCGCTACCTGCCGGTCGAGGCGTTCTTTGAGGGTGGATCCAGAAGGGTTGTGGCGCTGCCTTGGACAGAAAAACATTTGCATGTCTGACGTTACAGACTGGCCAAAGGGCTTTGTCCTTGCAGGTGTGCTCGTGGCAGGATTACTGGCACCTCTGCCCCTGGAATGTTGATGAGTTCCTGAAGTGACATCACCCTTAAAAGCATTGTACAACATGTTTTGCAGGCTGGTTTGTAAATGCCGCATCTTTTCGGACTTGTGGTATGTTGGTAACATTTCTGACACTTTATGCTTGTACCGAGGGTCTAGTAGCGTTGCGACCCAGTACAGGTCCTTCTCCTTAAGCCTCTTGATACGGGGGTCCTTCAACAGGCATGACAGAATGAAAGACCCCATTCTCACAAGGTTGGATGCAGAGCTATCCATCTCCGCTTCCTCATTATCAAGGACTGCATCATCCACGGTCTCCTCCCCCCAGCCACGTACAAGACCAGGGGTCCCCAAAAGGTCACCACTAGCCCCCTGGGAAGCCTGCTCCTGTTGGTCCTCCTCCTCCTCCTCCACAAAGCCACCTTCCTCCTCTGACTCCACTTCTGGCACCTCTCCCTGCGTTGCAGCAGGTGCCTGGGTTCGTTCTGGTGATTCCGACCAGAAATCGTGCGCTTCCAGCTCCTCGTCACGCTGGTCTACAGCCTCATCTGTCACTCGTCGCACGGCACGCTCCAGGAATAAAGCGAAGGGTATTAGGTCGCTGATGGTGCCTTCGGTGCGACTGACCATATTTGTCACCTCTTCAAAAGGTCGCATGAGCCTGCAGGCATCGCGCATAAGCACCCAGTAACGGGGGAAAAAAATCCCCAGCTGTGCAGATCCAGTCCTACCACCCAGTTCAAAAAGGTACTCGTTGACGGCCCTTTGTTGTTGCAGCAGACGTTCCAACATAAGGAGCGTTGAATTCCAGCGAGTCTGGCTGTCAGAAATCAAACGCCTGACTGGCATGTTGTAGCGCTGCTGAATGTCAGCAAGGCGTGCCATGGCTGTGTAGGAACGTCTGAAATGGGCCGACACCTTTCTGGACTGGGTGAGAACGTCCTGGAATCCTGGGTACTTGGAGACAAAACGTTGGACTATTAAATTTAACACATGTGCCATGCAGGGCACATGTGTTAAATTGCCTAGTCTCAACGCTGCCAACAGATTGCTTCCATTGTCACACACCACTTTTCCGATCTGCAGTTGGTGTGGGGTCAGCCACCGATCGGCCTGTGACTGCAGAGATGACAGGAGTACAGATCCGGTATGGTTTTTGCTTTCCAGGCACGTCATCCCAAGACAGCGTGACAACGGCGTACCTGGCACGTCGAATAGCCTAGGGGGAGCTGGGGGTGCACAGGTGTGGAGGAGGAGAAGGAGGACCCAGCAGCAGAGTAAGAAGAAGAAGAAGACGAGGTAGAGAGCGATGGAGGAGTAGAGGTGGTGGCAGAACCGCGTGCAATCCGTGGCGGTGACACCAACTCCACTGTTGTTGTTGAGCTACCCATTCCCTGCTTCCCAGCCATTACCAAGTTCACCCAGTGGGCAGTGTAGGTGACATACCTGCCCTGACCATGCTTGGAGGACCATGCGTCAGTAGTCATATGGACCTTTGGCCCAACACTAAGTGACAGAGATGCGGTAACTTGGCTCTGCACATGTTGGTACAGGTGTGGTATTCCCTTTTTAGAGAAAAAATTGCGGCTGGGTACCTTCCACTGCGGTGTCCCAATTGCTACAAATTTGCGGAAGGCCTCAGAGTCCACCAGCTGGTATGGTAAAAGCTGGCGGGCTAAGAGTGCAGACAAGCCAGCTGTCAGACGCCGGGCCAAGGGGGTGACAGTCAGACATTGGCTTCTTACGCTCAAACATGGCCTTCACAGAAACTTGGCTGGTGGCAGATGACTGGGAATGGGAACAGGTGGTCAAGGTGGAAGGCGGAGTGGAGGGTGGTTCAGACGGGTCAAGGAGAGCAGAGGTAGAGCAGTAAGATGCTGGACCAGAAGGAGTGTGGCTTTTAGTTTGCCTGTTGCCTTTGAGGTGTTGCTCCCAAAGTGCTTTGTGCTTGCCGCTCATGTGCCTTCGCATAGAAGTTGTACCTATGTGGCTGTTGGGCTTACCAAGGCTCAGTTTCTGACTGCACTCATTGCAAATTACAATGCTTTTGTCAGAGGCACACACATTAAAAAAATCCCACACTGCTGACTTTTTGGAAGTGTGCGATCTGGCGGTAACAGTAGAAGTTGGCGGCATTGGCGGCAATGGCGGGTGCGTTGGCCGGCTGAACACAGGTGCCGATACATGTTGTTGCCCTACTGATCCCTGCGGGCTGTCCTCCCTGCTTCTTCTAAGTCTTATTCTCCTACTGCCTCTCTGACTCTCCGTCTCTCCATCTGAACTACCCTCCTCTTGCTCTCTTCTACTAGGCACCCACAAAACATCAATCTCCTCATCATCATTCTCCTCAGATGCATCAATTTCTTCTGACACATCACAGAAGGAAGCAGCAGCGGGGACCTCCTCCTCATCACTCATTATGTCCATCTCTGTCGTGTTCTCTGCCAGAATTAAATCTGGTGTAAGGTCCTCATCTCCTTCATCTTCTTCTGGCAATAATGGTTGCGCATTACTCAGTTCAAGAAACTCATGGGAAAATAACTCCTCTGACCCCAGTGAAGAAGGGGCACCGGTGGTGGAGGAAGTGTTACGTGGGGTGGCCATAGCAGTGGAGGATGAGGAGGATGTTGTGGTAAAGTTAGAAACGGTAGAGGATGGGGTGTGCTGTGTAAGCCAGTCAACTACCTCTTCAGCATTTTGGGAGTTCAGGGTCATTGGCTTTTTAAAACTGGGCAATTTGCTAGGACCACAGGATTGCATAGCAGCACGGCCCCTAGCACGGCCTCTGCGTGGCGGCCTGCCTTTGCCTGGCATTATTTTTTAAAAAAACAACAACAACAACAAAAACTCAGTTGGTTTTTCTGGAAACGATAATACACACAGCTAGATGGCGGGTTGAAGAAAACAGTGTGCAAATAATGCCTACAAGGTCAACGTATACACTACTACAGCGGTGGATACGGATTACGTAAAATATATTATGGCTGCTTGAAAAAAGTCACTCCGGTGTTTTTCTGGAGACGGTAATATTATGGATATTTAGACAGAATGTGAACAAGGTCACACAGCTAGATGGCGGGTTGAAGAAAACAGTGTGCAAATAATGCCTACAAGGTCAACGTATACACTACTACAGCGGTGGATACGGATTACGTAAAATATATTATGGCTGCTTGAAAAAAGTCACTCCGGTGTTTTTTCTGGAGACGGTAATATTATGGATATTTAGACAGAATGTGAACAAGGTCACACAGCTAGATGGCGGGTTGAAGAAAACACTGTGCAAATAATGCCTACAGGGCAAATAATGCCTAAAAGGTCAACTTATACACTACTACAGCGGTAGTAAAATAAAAAAAAGTAAAATAAAAAAAAAATGAATATTAAAAAAAAAAAATTAAAGTTGGTGCTGCTGAACTACTAGGAGCAGCAGATTAGCACACCAGTCCCACTCCCCAACACTGCTAGACTAATAGCACTGGGCTCTTATAGTAGTAGTAGTAGTAGTAGTAAAACAACAAAAAATAAATAAAAGCAGTCCTTACAAGGACTACTGTTATTGCAGCAGTCAGCAGATGAGATCAGAAGCAGGACAGCTGCCCACTGCAGCTACATACAGAGCACTGCAGTAGAAGGTAGATTACTAGCCAGCAAAGCTACCTAAGCTAAAATGTCCCTCAAACCCCTGCAGACTTCTGTCCCTCCAATAACAGAGCAGTATCAAAACGATTACTAGCCAGCAAACTTTCAACTGTCCCTGAAATCACTAACAGGCAGCAGCTCTCTCCCTACACTATCTCTTCAGCACACACAGGCAGAGTGAAAAAACGCTGCAGGGCTTCGGTTTTTATAGGGAAGGGGAGTGGTCCAGGGGAGAGCTTCCTGATTGGCTGCCATGTACCTGCTGGTCTGGGGTGAGAGGGCAAAAAAAAGCGCCAACAATGGCGAACCCAAAATGGCGAACGTCGCGCGACGTTCGCGAACTTCCGGCGAGCGCGAACACCCGATGTTCGCGCGAACAAGTTCGCCGGCGAACAGTTCGCGACATCTCTAGTCTTGAGTTTGATTACAACCAGGGAACTCTCTACACAAAGTTTATAATTTTCCCCTATGTCTGTGGTTCTGGTGATTGTGGTTCTTTAACTCCAAAAAAAAAGATGAATTGACTCTGGCTACAATCAACCTGTGTGTACAGGCTACACAAAGCAGGGAGGGATTTATATGAATGAATAAGTGTTGTGTAATATAGCTCTGCTATATAAATCAAGTATAATAATAACTACTTGGCAAAAACATGGTCATGGAACAATGGATATTTATATATTACAGTGTGTTAACTATCCGTACCAAAGGTTATTTTTTCCCTAGTTTTAATATTAATTATCAAATAAATATTTTATTATAAAAACAAGGTTTTCGGCTTCTTAATAGTTTATTGATTGGTTTGATTAGTAATACATTCTAATTATTGTGATAATTTGAAGTATGACTTCGCCAATAAACATTTAGGGGCAGATTTATCAAAGGTCAAGGTGAATTTTCGAATGAAAAAAAATCTAATTTCAAGCTATTTTTTGTGTACTTCGACTAGGGAATAGTCCAAATTCGATTAGAATTTGAAAAAAAATCAAAAATTCTAAATTTACTTCAACCATTCGCCATCTAAAACCTGCCAAATTGCTGTTTTAGCTTAGATCGAAAACGAACCTATTCAACCAAAAAAAAACTTTGACTTTATTTCAGTTGCTCTTTTTGAATTCGAATTTCAAAGTTTTTTGAATTTGAAATACGACCCTTGATAAATATGCCCCTAAATGGACAGAATAAGAACACTAACTGGTTCTTTTCTGCTGTCAGATTGTATGAGAGATGTATAAAATGTTTCTAATATATTTTCAGTGACTAATAATTAAGAGGCACATTAAACCATGTGTAAAAAAAACTGCTGATGTTGCTGCTGCTGCAACACTGCCATTTTAACCCATGGAAGAATACCATGTAAAATTACAGTTTTATATAAAGCTGTGTGCGTATTGTATGCAAATATGTAGCCAAATCTATATTCTGGCATAAAAGAGCTGTTAACTTCAAAAGAGCCATGGGGTACAGGTCCCTAATACTGCACCCCAGGTGGGCCCGGACCCCCCAATCCGACTCTGCTTCTGGAAGAAAAAACAGGTTTTAGATTACACCCAAGGCTGCTAAAAATCCAAATCTGCAAATACTCCATCTAAAACATGTCTATGTCATGTAGAAGTCAATCCAAAAAAGTTAGGGTTTTTCTGGGGACAACTCAAAAAAGTTTTAACAATTCAGGCGTCAAATCCAAAAAAGTCACATGATTCTTATTTTTGTTCAATTTTGTCGAGACTTTTTCCCCACTGGCTTTTTCCAGCTGATTATTTGATAAATTAGTTAAATATGTGGATGGGAGTTAGGTCACATTTCTTTCAATAAAAAAAATATTGAGTATGCAGTGTGTTCATTTAAATATTGAATTAACTTTATCATATTACACTTTTGCATATTAAATAATAACAATCCATAATAAATATTGGTCGAAATGTTTGGATATATAATGTGTTTGTTTTGACATTCAATACAAATTTACTACATTCTTCCAGGTTTCGTTTTTTCATTGCTTGGGTACAGCTTGTAGTTTGCATATGTGAAGTATCATGTCAACAGCCTTTTTATACAAAAAAAAAAAAAAAAGGAAATGCCAGTCTTGTTCAAGATAAATGTTAACAGTTATAGATTATCACATCTATTATATCCATTACATTATCGGTATAAATACTGCAAGGAGGAAAATGCCCTTTGTATTCCCTTTCCCGCCCACCCATCTGTTTTACCACTGTAACCATCACTCATTCCAATTTAGAAGCTAATCTGAAAAGTGCAACCAAAGAATAACCATTCACAAAAAAAGGAGAAAAAAAAAGCCACATTGTCCATCAATCAGTTAAGTGGCAGAAGGAGTGTGCTGCAGTACCGGCATGCGTCATGAATAGCAGATCCATTAAAAGTCATAGAACAGCAGATGTAATACATGTCCTGAGAGTAGACTGTGCTATATTAAGTCTTTGATGCCACACCCTTTTCAACCCCCATTTTTTCCTTCTTTCATGCCTCTTATTCTCCCCAATAGTTCTCTACCAGGAATTACTCATTCACCAGTACCACCTTCTGACGTTCCAACATCTGAGCTCTGACGAACTACCACCTTGCTTTATAAGGAATTATGCAATCTGTGCATTGAGTTAACATCATAAAGGAAGATTACTTTTTTTTTAATTCATTAAACCAAAGGCAGCTCCTAGAATCTGGGAGGAGGACAAAAGCTTTAGGAAGAGAGGAGGGACCTTTGTACAGCAGCAACACCCTGACAAGGATTGAACAAGTAAGAGTATTGGGGGCACATTCTTGGGGATGATGTTGGACAGATACTTAAATAGACTCCTTGGCACCTAAAAGTGTGAAGGATGAGTGGCGTTATTTTACAGTAACACTTTATTTTCCCCTTAATCGTTCAAAGAGCTAGCAATTCTGTGCATGTTGTGTACTATGCCCATGCGTTGTTTTGCATTTTATGTGTATACTGCCTTTAATGAAATCAAAGTGCCTTAGGAGATGTTTACCTATGCCTTTTGACTGCCTGTGCCTGGCTTCTCCACCCTTTCAAGAGAAGTAAGCAGATTTCAGGTTCTCTGTGGGTGGATTCTTTTCTACTTCAATGAGATGTGTAACGGAGAGAGCTGAGAAACAGCAGGGAAAGTGTGTGTCTGCCTAGAAGGAAGGGAGTGTGCACATTACAGGCAGAGCAGGAGACCGGTAGCATGGATCTGGATGCAGCTGAATCAAGTGAACAGTGCAAGACTATATTCCTTTCTAATGTGTTATATGTGAGTACTGTGCATGGGTCTGTGCTAGATGAGAAGGCAGATTTGTTACAGAAGAAAAGTGTCTGTTTGGTTCTGCTTGTGAAAACTTTCGCAGCAATTACATTCCTTTAGAAAGTTGATGTGCAAGTGAATGATGTGAAGAATTTTTTAGGTATAGTATATAATTAATTAGTTACTGTATTGGTGATGTTTAACCCCATCATTAAATATCAGAGAACTATATTGAACAGGAACACACCCTATCAAGGAAAATCAGAGTCTGTGAGCAGTGACAGAAGCTATATGTCATGCTGTAGGGACACCAGAGACTGACGGTTGTTCCGTTAAATATAATGTTTATAGATCTACCTGTTGTAAGTGGTATGCATTGTGCTCAGAGATGCGTTGGTTGATCCCAGACAGAAGATGCATTGAAGGTACTATAGATCTGTTTAGGAATTTTGAATTGTTCTGTTCAGTGGTTGGATTCTATACTGGCTGTGTTTTAACCTTCTGTTCAGCATTGCATTGCCTCCTACACTGGGCGCAGGATGGTTAAATTAAAATTGGGCACCCATGTATTCTTTTATCATTTAATTGTGTACAAAGTTCAAACAAAGATGTTTTGTTATATAATTAACACTTTACCTCTCCAGAGACACAGATGAAATAGCAAGGCTAATATCCCAGTGAAAATGGCTTTCCATGTGGAGGGGCTAGTGGCTATCATCATTTTTTACTTAGCTATCCTTTTTGTGGGCATCTGGGCTGCCTGGAGAACGAAAAACTTGCGTGGTGATGGAGATCCTCGAGAAGGAATTATTGTGGGAGGCAGAGATATTGGGCTACTCGTGGGGGCATTCACTATGACCGGTATGTGCCTATCATAACTTAGGGATATAATCTTCCTTTATATACAGAATTGCTTTGTGCACTGCTTGTTACATTCTCTACTTCTCAGAATGCCAGAGAGGCTTTACTGTCTTATTTTTAAACCACTAAAAGTTATGTCAGGCGCACTGCTCAAGGTAAAGAATACAAGCAACTATTAGGAAAAATAATCAGAAAGCTTGACCAAATTATTCAGTGTATAAGACTATATGTTTGAAGCAGCAGCATTTCCTATAGTCAAATAAATATATTGTAAATGTTCATATGATTACAGAGCTGACACATATATATTTATAGATTTTTTTTGTTCTTGTTGCATTGTCTCAATACTCAATTTTTTCCCTTGCTGAAACTGACCTGCTCAGGCTTATTTTTGTTTCTAATAGAATATTAAGAGAAACAGCTAACGGAATACCTGCCTATAGCTTTGTTTAATGTCACTGTACGTCTGGTTACACATTTGTCAGTAGACCATTAACCAGTTGCTGATGCATACAATACGTTAAGCTGCCTGGTTTGGACAGTTACTGAACATGTTTATAAGCTGATACATCAAATTCTTTATAGAGTTGCAGACATATAATAAGCACCACTTAGCTATTTTATATGTTATGTAATGTACACTTCCATGGATCTAACATTCTCCCAGAACTCTGTTGACTGCAGGTTATCTTCTTGTTTCCAGTATCAATTTTATTTTGTCATTTACTGAATAATTGTACAATTTATATTTTTGGCAACAGTGTCATTTGAAGAATGTTTTCCTATTTCATTTAGCGACATGGGTTGGTGGAGGATACATCAATGGGACAGCAGAAGCCGTTTATGTGTCAGATTATGGCTTGGCTTGGGCGCAGGCACCCATTGGCTACTCCCTCAGTCTGATTGTCGGTAAGCCAAAATCAAATCATGGGTATCAATATTTTTCTCACTGAAAACTAATTGTGGATATGATTAAATCAGTTAGGAGTGTAGGAATACAAAGACAAGAGATATGGGAATACTAATGCACAGCTAATTTAATAACTAAATATACTCCAGACCAGGCTCATTTGAGATGCAGCACTTAAGTAACCTTTTGAAATATTCAAGATCGCTCCCCAGCCTCTTTCTAGTCCTGAGACAAAATAAAAATGAAAAAAGAAAAAGCTGTTACAGTTAGCAGGTTGAACTTAATATAAATTTTCACTAATTCAACTGATATTTTATATATTAAAAAAACATTTATGAACTTCTATGTACCATAATAAATAGGATCTATCTTACTTATTTTTCCCTGAAAGCATATAGTTTAATTTAACAAAATTTTCCTTCCTTGCATATACTGCATTTATACTTAGTGCGCTCCCATGTTCATTGCCTTTGTCAGGGTATTTTGCATAGGAAGCTTAACAACACTGCGGATATGAGAGGTGTAGTTTCATTAGTGTCTATGGAGAATGCAGCTACAGAGGTCAACAGTGTGGCAGTTCCTATTCATATACATACTAGTACAAAGAGCAGACATGATATGTCTTCACAAGCTATGCTCTTACCTATGTCTTACAGTATATTTAAGGGAAAATTTTTTATAGAGAATGCCTTGGTTACATTAGTTCCAACCACGCCTATTCTACATAGGATTACCATATTTTAGGTTTTATTTAAGATGCGTATATTTAAAAGGGATGATTAAATAATAGTTACTATAAACAAGGAAGAAGCTGCATGCAGAATTAGAATTAACTTTGCTTATGTTAGGCGATTACTTGCAACATACTTTTACTGTAAATTCTATTTGTGATATTTTCATTAGCATCCCCTTAATCAATAATTCCATTATAAAAATACACATATCACAAAAGCAAGATCTTGACTAGGTATTTTTGTCAACTAGGGTGCATTTTACCAGAAGTGCTCTTATTAACATCTTTTGGAAAATATTTATTCCTGCAGCTACCCGCCTAGTTTTGCCTTAAACCCTGTGCACATTTTGAGCCATTAAATTATGTATTGTTCAGTATTTCAAAAAAGCTTCCATCAGTTATATCACTGCCATAATAACTACGTACCAGCTTGCACAGACCCACTTTTTTGTGAATAGTTGACATCCCTATTTTCAAATGCTTTAGTTGGCTACAGTTCCATTATGTGGATATGCATGAAAGCAGCTGGAGGGGCTTTAAAATTTCTTCCATTCCAGCTAAGAAATAAAGAAAAAATTGCCCTCCTTTCCTCACATCAGGTCCATTGAGCTGTGTAACAGGAGATGAAGGCAATGGTATTTGCAATGAAGGGGGGCACCAGACTTAGCTGTGCAAGAGTTAATACATTGGCAAGGAGATTCTAAAAAAAACATGTTTTTTCCCCCCAATATCGGCTTAAACTAAATAATGTCAAAATACAATGCTGTAGATGGGGAACAAACTGGGACTGACTTCTGTATTGACATTAACATGAAGCGCCAGACCACAATGCAGATATCAGTTAATAACTTGTATCCAAGTGATATCAGCGCCTTCTAACCAACCTTTGTGGCCTGGGCATAAATAAAAGCCATATACTTAATGCAAAGGGTGGGCTTAGTTATCTGCCAGTTTACAGGGAGTGGCCAGTTTGGTCCTTTTTCATACCTTCCATGGGGTTCATGCATAATAATACTGAACAGTCAAGGTCCAATAAGATCAGAGTCGATAACTAAAAATAGCCATTAGCCAGTGACCTCTGTTGGTGCATTATGTCATTATGTAATATGGAAATTGAAGGCGTCCCCTACCTAAGCATGGGACTGATACTGTATAATACAGCCATCCATATACGTAGATCTTGGATTTGTTCAAGATGCGTTTAGCCTTTTTTAGTACATTTTCTGGAACAGTGAATATTAACAATCACAGAAAATCAATGAATTCCATTCTGCCCCATAATCCCTTTAACAGAGGGATCTTAAAAAGAATTTGCAACTCAGTTCAGTTGACCATGTCTCTACCATCTAAATGACACTACTTTGTAAAGGAGATAAGGCAACATTTAAAACAATAAGAGAAAATGCTTCCTATCAATTCAGTTCAGTACAAGAAAATTTCTAACTGCCCTTAAACCATATATGTTGGAGGGACTTTAAATCATTAATCTATAGGTGCAATCTTTGTTTTCGGAGCTAAAGAAATTGCTTTGTGTTTCAGTTGATGGTGCATGAGATGCAATAAGAAACAAAACATTTTTTGATTAAGGACACTTTGAACACCTATACCAGGAACTGGTGCAAGTTAAAAAAAATAAAATAAAATTTCAATGTAATTTCAAATTTGTATACCACCCCCTACATTCAGCAGCTTTTATTTGTATGACAACCTTACAAGTTTTCTAAAAATGCTTATGATTTTAGATTTTCCTGCATTCATATTTTTCTTTAGGAATATTAGATTCTTTAGGAAAATATAATAAACGATTGGGACAACACTGAGCTTGCTGTCCACATTATATTTTAGGTGGCCTGTTTTTTGCCAAGCCCATGCGATCAAGGGGCTATGTAACCATGCTGGATCCATTTCAGCAGATCTATGGGAAGCGCATGGGTGGGTTACTTTTCATACCTGCTCTCATGGGAGAAATGTTTTGGGCTGCAGCAATACTCTCAGCATTAGGTAAGGCTTTACATTTCTATAAATTGTGAAATGCCGTATTTGTTCATTAAATATGTAATGTGTGTATATATATATATATATATATATAAAATGATATATATATGTATATATATATATATATATATATATACATATATATATATAATTTTTGTATATATTTTTTGTATATTTTTTATATATTTTTTTATATATATATTTTTAATGTATCATGAAGAATTGGTTGGATAAAAAGGGGGTATGTGTAATAATTATGTGTTAACCAATCAATTAAATGAGATTGCTCTTTTGGGGTCAAAAAAGAATTTCATTTTCATCATTGTTTATGTGTTTTTGGAAAAGAAAGCTAATTAAGTAATGCATTTTTTATCCTGTTACTTTCATTCCCTAATAGTGGTAATAATCAGCACCCTTTAATTTGTAGTGCTACCCCTAAATAATATCATATGAAATAAATGATTAAGCCACGTTCAATTCTTCCCTAGCTATAGCCTGCATTCTAATTATATGTAACCCTGTACTGTGCAATTTCCTTTCTTTCAGTATCTTTCCCCCCAACTTGAGAAGTTAGCACTTACAGTGTAAATTTAAAATGTTTCAGCAAAATAGTAAATTAAAAGCACTTCACCAGAAGCCAATTTGTCATTCTTATTATTGACCCATGTCAAAATGAGCAGAGCCTAGACACAGAAATGAAGCTAAGCTTTTAGTGTAAAAGGAGTTGCATATCATGATTCATCTGTATTCTGCCTGCAGGTTGAAAAATGAGGAAAAGCAAGCACGACAGCAGTTCACAAAAGATATCATTTATAGTTCACTTTAATTAAACGAGCCTTATATATTTGTAATGACACAGAGTCCCTCTTCATTCTCTAATATTTGAGTCTAATAAATGATATGTTTCTTTTAAACACAATATATACTATAAAACTTATACTTACACTGATGTAAAACTGTTCTCAAATCAGCTTAATTTCTTATTCTTATTTACAAAAATCCTTTAATAGCATGTTTTTCCTTTAATAGCATGTTTATAAAAAATTAATTCTATGAAAACATCCCTTTGAGTTTTTATTGGTGTGTAAATACAGCTTGCAGAGCTATATGTGTGTATACTCAGTGACTAGTGGCAGGGGGAGGTACTTATGGGGTGATATTGAAATAACAAAGAAAAAGTGTAGTTGGTACTTGATATGTGGTACTGGTGAGACTAACAGCTGCTAGTGTGATACAATACAGTTTTAGGAGGATTAATAAATACACATAAGGGAAAGTCAAGCCATGCTGTGTATTAAATGATACATATAAGAATCATCCCGTAACATAACGATTGTGAGCATGGGTCCCTGTTTATTCTAAACATGACTCAGAGAATGATACACTAGTAATATAAGCAACATTGTTTATTGTTATTATTGATAACTGAGTAACATTACATTGTATCTTGTTTTTATTTCTAGCTCAGATTGAATGTCTTAACTAGGATTTTATAAAAATTCTGAATATGTAGTATGCTATGGATGCATTGTTTGTATTTTACCTTTAACCTGTAGGGGAGTCGCTTAATAATGATAATATTGACTAGTCAGAGACACGTCAGCTGTCTTCCCGCCAATCTATGTATTTATGTCAGGTTTAACTCTAACTATGTACTTTGAGAAAGGACTCGGAGGGGGCCGAAAAGTCAGTCTGTGATTGAACAATACATTTTTATTATTTTTAAGACCTGAGAGTGCGGACCTTGTTAGCTGGATTTAGTATATACTGTATATATATATATATATATATATATATATATATATATATATATATATATATATATACGTACCAAACCTATATAAAGCCTATATAAAACACTCACTATGTATAACTATACCTTACAACATCAGCAAGGGCATTCTACAACCTCATTGCTCACACAACCTGCTGCTTCAAATGAAAGTTCTGTTCGTCTAGTGAGGGGTGGCCTCTAGGGTGGAAAATAGAGACTGTACTTGCAATGCCCACCTCAAGGTCATTAATAAACAACTTAAAAAGCAAAGGGCCATGGACAGACCCATGTGGTGCTCCACTAACAATCATTGTTATTAAATGTTCTTTTTACCATTACCACCAATCATTGTTATCTATACTTCATCAAGTTCTCTGTCCAAATACAAATATTAAAGAGGTTTGGAAGTACCCTGAGATGAATATCATCTGGCCCTATTCTCTTTTGAATTTGCTCCTGAGTCACCCATTCATCAATGGTTATATTATTTCAATTGGGTTTATCCCAGTGACCCTAGTAGGCTGGCAATAGAAATAGGAGGGATCTAGTATACTTTAATTTAAAAAAGTATTTGATTTTAAAGTTGTCTGCAAATTATATTGCTTTTGAAATTTTGAAATTAATGTCTATCTCTCACTTACTACTACCTTCACTAATTGTACTGACTACTCTTGAAACACATACATGAAAACCAAATAAATTTGGTATTGGTACCACGTATTTGCATTGCACTGGTAGTCAGCTCCTGGTAGCCTTGCATATTGTTTCATTAAATGAAGACCCAAGAAGAAAGGGAATACCACAAGTGTTCAAGGCATTGTGGGAAATTCAGTCATGGCTGGCTTTCTACTACATTGTTTCTGTAGTCAGGAAAGGTGTGATGGTTACAGAGAGATATGTACTGTAAAATACTGAAACATAGAAATTTCCCAGTTCCTGAAGAAATTTAGAGGGTACAGTGGTCCCATAAATTGATACTGAGGTGACCAGATGCATACGATATAACACATTAAACAACGAAAAATTAAAAATTCTGTATAATTCCAATGTTGTTGATGAGTGTTTCCCAAAATGTAAATCCCATTGTGCACTACCAATTAAAGCCATGCAAATTCGTTTTGTACTAATTTACCCCTATAAGGAATCCACTTTGAATTGATTCAAGTGATCTTGCCCTGGGTAGTCTGATCAGCTGCTAAGCACTGCTTCTACTTCTGGCCAGTCTCATTAGCTCTAAAAAATGTAATTTGGTCTAATTTCCAACAGGGATTTGATTAGATGTGACACAGTAGGTGGGTTGTTTACTTTCTGTTTATGATTAGCCCTATTAAACAGACAAAGCAGCAAACCAAAAAAGATTTTTTTTCTTTTTTTTATGATTTGACTGGAAAAAAACAAACAAGAAAATGCATTATATAGTACATGCAAGTAGATTATTATTAGATTAAGGGCTGTGCACAGCTAATTTACTGTATACTGACTCAGGTCAAGCAACATTTGATTTTATCTCCAGTTCTTCATAGAGTCAAGAACTGTTCACGTGCTGTAACTATTATACTCACATACCAAAAGCAGTTTACTACAGTACTTTTGTTTTACCTTTATTTATCTTGTGTACAGCATTTTCTTTGTAATATATGTCATTTTACCTTTAGGTGCCACCATTAGTGTCATTGTGGATATTAACATCAACATTTCTGTAGTAGTCTCTGCTTTGATTGCCACATTTTATACACTTGTCGGTGGACTCTACTCTGTTGCATACACAGATGTGGTGCAATTATTCTGCATCTTCATTGGGTTGGTAAGTTCAGAATGTTTTTTTTAATATATCTGCAAAACTGGATATATATGCTTGCTAGAATCTGTAGCTCATCACAAAGTTGTATCCACAGAGCATTAAAGCTCAAAAACTTTTGCACAGCACTACAGTGTTCATTAAGATTCAAAAGAACCCTACAATGAGAATCCCACCTCATCTATGTGAATCTGGTGCCATGTTCTTTATTCCAGTAACTAGACCTATCACAGAGCAAGTAAACAGCTAGATTTTCTCCTTGCAGATGTTTAAATACAGTGTAATATCATGAAGCAAAATTGCAGAATAATCTCCATATGTAAAATAACTGCAAGAAAACAGATATTGTTCTTGTAAACAGCATTCTCAATCAATTCTATTCCATCTGTAATTGGGTTTTTGGTCAGCATCACTCTCCTTTGTGAATTTCCTTGCTTTTGTAAGTCAGAGGACAGTTTTATAGAAGGTTTAGATGACCTTTAAAACAATACAGAAGGAATATTAAGATGCGGTTACATATTATAAAAGTTTGTGTGTATTTATTTTATAATCCAAACAACATAGAGGGTTATTGTTTAAATTGTGAAATTATGGTTTGGGAACAGCTAATTTTTTTATTTTAAATCAAAAGCTAAAATAATTTAGAGTGGTGACAAATGGGGTGTTTTTAAGTTAGACCAATTGTTTCATTGTATAGGGGGCTATTGGAAGTATTTCCCCGATCTTAATTTAGGGGCAAATTCATCAAGGGTCGAATATCGAGGGTTAATTAACCCTCGATATTCGACTGGGGAATGAAAATCCTTCGAATATTGAAGTCGAAGGATTTTGCGCAAATACTTCGATCGAACGATTAAATCCTTCGAATCGAACGATTTTAATCCAACGATTGAAGGATTATCCTTCGACCAAAAAAATTTAGCCAAGCCTATGGGGACCTTCCCCATAGGCTAACATTGAGTTCGGTAGCTTTTAGGTGGCGAACTAGGGGGTCGAAGTTTTTTCTTAATGAGAAAGTACTTCGACTATCAAATGGTCGAATAGTCGAATGATTTTTAGTTCGAATTGTTCAATTCGAAGTCGAAGTCGAAAGGTTGAAGTAGCCCATTCGATGGTCGAAGTAGCCAAAAAAACACTTCGAAATTCAAAGTTTTTTTTCTTCTATTCCTTCACTCGAACTTAATGAATGGGCCCCTTAGTGTCCATTCTCATGGAAAAATAAAAAGGTCCATGCAGAATTAATGGGCCTGTATACAGTAGGGTACAGCTAGACTAATGGGTGGGAAGATTCACTACTGATACATATATCATTAAGCATTTGAGGAAGTGGCGTTTATAATTTGCTATGTAATTAAGACAAGACAATATGATTTGGTCTCCTGATTTAATTGTTCTCTTAATATTTGATATTAATGATAAACAGCTGAACGTTAGTGACAATTAATAACCATTCACATGTATGGTTATTAATTGCCAGAAATGTTCAGCTATTTATCATCAAGATCAAGTATTAAAGGAGACCTAAATCCTAACTAAAGACTTAGGCTATAAATATTGTATATTAAGTTTTGAGCTTCTGTGCCAGCCCAAGGCAACTATAACCCTTTAGCAAGGAAAATATCTTTGCATCCAAAGATGCCCCAGTACCCCCTCCATCTTCTTCTCTGTTGATTCACTGCACATGCTCTGTGCTGCTGTCAGTTACTGAGCTTAGGGACCAACTCAAAATATACAGTAGAATAAAAATGTACAAATGTTGTCAATATCAGGCTTTGGCTTTAGGCTGATGTAATAAGGTCAGTATATAAAATATGGCATGTGTAGCCATATTCATTTTTATGGTTTAATTCTCCTTTAAGAGAACAATTAAAGCAAGAGACCAAGTTATACTTCTGGAGGACACTATTTTTGGGTTCTTCTGTGCCTTTATTTTAGAACAGGTGAAGCTTATTTTTGAATAAGCAATATATTCAGGGCTAAACTAATTGATTTACACATGAGTAGTTTTTCATATACGGAAGTTTCCAATCGCAGTTGAGACATAAAAAATGTTTTTTCCCTATTTTCATACAACGCTATAAATAACTAAAAGCAAGAATTAACATGTCAGATCATTCTTCTGAAATCACTGGTAAGGAATCATTTGCATAAATACAATAAACTATATTAAGAATACAAAATACAGCTTATTATATTTCTTTTTTGATGTTCTTAGGTCTTTTGAATACACATGAAACAATTTAGAGTTTGTTTTGTGAAGTAATTTCTCTCTGCTTTACTGTTTAAAGCTGAAAACATTGTACAATAATAAATATTTCAATAGATGGCTCTTTATCTTATCATGTAGTGGATCAGCGTGCCCTTTGCGATGACTCATCCAGCCGTTACAGACATTACAGTGACAGCGGTGAAGGAAGTCTACAAGGAGCCATGGCTTGGCAGCATAAAGGCCTCTGATGTCTGGTCTTGGCTTGACAGCTTCTTGTTATTGGTAAACAATACTTAATTCATGGGTGGTATCAGTATTGAACGGATTTTAAACATTATTTGAAATATCATGTATGTTTATTTACAATACGTACAGAATGCAGTTCCTACAGTATATCACATCTGTGTTTATTCAGACCACATATCAAAGGTATACTGTCATTAAAGGATACCTATAACAAAAATATTTCACCCCAAGGGTGTGGGATAACTGTCAACAGTCTTTTTGCAGGAATAGAACTCAGTAGGGTGCCATTCCTGCAAAACTACAATTATACAGTATGTCCCATCTTGCAGGCTCTACTAGCAAGCACCTCCATTGAGGAAAATGTGCCATTTAAAGCAGACCTGTCACCCAGACATAAAAAGCTGAATAATAAAAGTCCTTTTCAAATTAAACATGAAATCCAAATTCTTTTTTATTAGTAACGCATTCATAGCTGTTGTAAAATCATATAAAAATCTCAGCTTTCAATCAAGTATTGCCTGCCCCTACGCTAAGCCTTAGGTATAGAGGCGGGGCAGGCAATTACTTTCACTTTCCATTCAGCACTTACTAGATGTCACTGCTCTCCCCACATTCCCTCTCTTTCTAATTATCATTTAATTGTGTAACCAGTGCAAAGGGAAGTCCATCAGGTGCATAAACAAGATTTTGAGATGATGCAAGGCTTGCTTTAATAACAGTCTCCACAAAATGGCTCCTGCCATATGAATCCCCTGACCAAAGGAAACAAAATTCAAATAATTTATTCAGTGTAATTAGAGTTTATTTTGCTTGACTAACGTGATGAAATAGGATTTGGAATATTTTTTTTTTCGGGTGACAGGTCCCCTTTAATATGGAAATGTATGATTTATGTCTGAGAATGATGTTTAATAATATAAAGTGGAACACTTTTTGGGAGGGAGGATAATTTACATTTTGAAAAAATGCAGTCACTTTTTGATCTTGCATACATACTTTGTGGCAAACAACAGCAATAGTTCCAAAGACTATAACATTAGCAAACGCCATATAGACAAATACAAGAGGTCCTCTGCACTCAACCCATTATCAATATATTTAAGACAGAGACATTTTGTGCATTAGCAAACACCAGTCAACAACAAACCTTTATAATTATTTTTCAGCCCATCAGAGCGTTCCTATTTTTGTATTCTTGGTATCTTTGTTTCGTGTAGAGTATTTCTACCATGTTATCCATCTTTTCATATACAGTAACATTTACTCTAAATGTGCTCTTGAATTCATAGGGGTATTTTAGATATTTGCAAAGGATGTCTAATTGCAAACAAAGATACCCTTATTTTGCATGAGGACAGATTGTATTATCTGATAATGGCAGTATGGCAATATGCTATATTGTAAATCATTTTTCATCAGGGATATGGAAAGTCTTACTGAGCAACAGGAGACAAGCATGAGTTTAAGATTATTGAACTTTTCATGCAGTAAAAGTAATATGCCAAAATGGACCCATCCTTCTTTAACTTAATTATCTGAATAAATACAGAAGAGAAAAACACACCAGGAAAAATATAATATTTCTTACTTTTTAATCTGTATGGAGGCACCAGGGGTGGAAGTAACACAGGCTCATATGATTCCCACTAAATAATAAAAACAATGCTTAAACCATAGTAGCATTTATTTTTATTTATGTAGCTGCAATGTTAGTGAATAGAATGAGAGAGGGAAGGGAAAATTTACATCAATTATGTTCAGCAGTCCTTGCATATTTATATAATTTTCATTTAATATTTGTTATTTTTTTCAGTATCGTTAAAATGTTTTATATACCAAAGTCTATCCTTAAAATACCACTTGAGTTTCTTGAGTTTAATTTTTAATGAGCTGTCATGTGTAGTATGTACTTTATGTTTTATTTGCAGATGCTTGGAGGTATCCCTTGGCAAGCTTATTTCCAGAGGGTTCTGTCTGCCTCTTCTGCTACATATGCTCAAGTTCTTTCATTCTTAGCTGCATTTGGATGCTTAGTCATGGCTATTCCGTCAGTGCTAATTGGAGCTATAGGAGCATCTACAAGTAAGTAAAATGTGGACCTATTATCCATATTGGTGCCAATTATGCATGTATAACTCAGGGGAGAGACAAAAATGATGCAGCAAATTGTTCATGAGATGACCCTACAGCTCTCAAAACTGGAACTGAACACAGGATATTTGGTACAGCCCAGCAGTCAAATACATAGATTGTTTACACTAGTCTAAATGTTGTTTAAATATAGAAACACTTTACTGGAGAGATGTGTGATACAACAAAAATTTCTTAAGGAAAAGGTGCTCTACTCACTGTCTAGGTATCTAGAAATTATATCTACATACACTCCAATCTACATTCATTCCATGGCAAGATGCCTTGAGACTAGAAAACAGGCATTTGAAGTGACAGTCATCTGTATTTAATATCTGTGATCAATTTGTATTGATTGAAGGAAAGGATTTCAATATTGCATCAAGAACCAAAGGAGTTTATTTAATTAATATCATAACAGTATTAGAACCCCTTCCCTAGGACTGGACAGTTGATACAGTAGATACATTCAAGTATTTATTGGAAGGGTTTTTATTAACTGAGCATATTTGCGGTGATTGATAAAGGGATTAATGTGATTACCTTGTTTAGATCTGGAAGCAGTTCATTTAATCTCTGTGACTAAATTAGCTTGTTTAAGGTTTTAATTATTTATTTTGTTATTGTTGTAGTTGTTAATTGACCTCCCTTTAGATCAGGGATCCTCAACCTTTTTCACCCGTGAGCCACATTCAAATATAAGAAGGAACATAAGAATGACAATAGTTCCCGAGGATGCCAACGAAGGGCTGTGATTGGCTATTTGGTAGCCACTATATGGACTGGCAGCCTACAGAAAACTCTGATTGGCACTACAACTGGTTTTTATGCAACCAAAAGTTTCCTCCAAGCCTGGAATTCAAAAATAAGCACCTGCTTTGGAGCCACTGAAAGCAACATGCAAGGGGTTGGGGAGCAACATGTTGCTTGCGAGCCACTGGTTGGGGATCACTGCTCTAGATTAATATAAATAGTATCTGTGCAATGCTGAGCTGTATGGGCTTGTGAATTTGTTTAAATGCATCCACTATACCATTTGACAGATGAAGACTTCATTAACTTAGAATGTGATTTTTTAAGATTGTTCATTACTCAAACCCAAATTCAAAATTTATTTTGAGGAAAATACTTTGATTTTCATGAGACAGGACATTATAAAAAAATCAGAAGGCTAACTGAGAGGAAATCTGGAAAGAGCTTGCATTCTATAGGTGGTAAATATTATTTGGCCCGATACACTTATAGGGGCATTTTACATATAAGCGAATCAGTGCATTATACATTATGGTATTCAGGAGTCTGAATTTTCAAGCAGGTAGTCACTTGCTTGACCAAAAATTTATGGGACTGTTTCTGCTTAGGATTAGTATGAGAGTTTTCATATTTTATATTTTTAGATTGGACCCAGACTTTATATGAGCATGATGATCCACAGAGCAATGAAGAAGCAGATATGATACTTCCCATTGTACTACAGTATTTATGTCCACCCTATATCTCCTTCTTTGGTCTTGGTGCTGTATCTGCTGCTGTGATGTCATCAGCGGACTCATCCATCCTATCTGCTAGTTCCATGTTTGCTCGGAATATATATCAGCTCTCATTTAGGCAAAACGTAAGTCTCTCAAGATTTTACTTGATGTTAAAACATGTTAACAGTTTCTTGTGTGAGTTAATTATTGATAAAAAAACTGAAATAAATAATTTGCACATAAAAAAAAGGAGAATGATTGCCAGAGCACAGTTCAACCTTTATAAATAATTCTAAAAAAATAAGATAAATCTGTACATGAAACAGAGATAAATCCCCAGTACGTGGACTAAGCTACTCTGTAGTGCTAAGTTGCTAGAACCAACCATGTGAATAAAATTATATTTTATATTGCATACATATCTATATCCTATAATACAAATCTAAAACAAAATGCAAAAAGTTGAGAATAATTTTTTTTTTGTTATTTCAGATTTTTTCACTTGGTCAGAACACATAAAAAGAAAGAATACTCTTAGCCTGTTAGCAGAGTAGAAGATAGTAGGGGTCAATAATTACTGTCCCTGCCACAAGTGCAAAAACACGGAGTGGCACAAAATAACCCATGTGCCTCCCGTGCTGTATTCATTGAGAGGACCCAGGAATCTGTGCTCTGTTTTGGAGCAGTTCTTTCAAATGCAAGTCAAGTGCAGAAACAAAGGCATTTAGATCATGGGTGGCACATATGAACTAAAGGACTGGGCTTTCAGAAATAAAATAGGCAGAATGCACGTGACATAATAATTAGTTTCACCTTACAAAAATACTAGAATACACCAACATTCAGAAACAAGATGTTAAATAGGACAAAAAGGTGGAACTCAGTGGATACAATGCTGCTATGTTTTTGAAAATATCATTATATATTTCAGGCATCAGAGAAGGAAATTGTCTGGGTCATGAGGATAACAGTGTTTATATTTGGCGCAGCAGCTACTGCTATGGCACTTCTGGCTAAATCAGTGTATGGACTTTGGTACCTCAGCTCTGATCTTGTCTACATTATCATCTTCCCACAGTTGCTTTGTGTACTGTTCATCAAAGGAACCAACACATATGGCTCTATCGCAGGATATGTTTTTGGGGCTTTATTAAGGATAAGCGGAGGTGAACCATACTTACACCTACAGGCTTTCATTTGCTTTCCTGGCTGCTATCCTGATAAGAATAACATATATTTGCAGAGGTTCCCATTTAAAACTCTTGCCATGGTGACTTCATTTCTATTCAACATAGCTTTCTCTTACCTAGCAAAGTATCTATTTGAAAAGGGGACATTATCACCAAAGTTTGACTTTCTCAATGCTGTGGTGGCCAAACACAGTGAAGAAAACATGGACAAGACAACTCTTGTAAAAAGTGATAACATAGTTTTGTCGGAGTTGGCACCAGTGAAACCAAGGCAAAGCCTAAGTCTACCTACTACATTCACCAACAAAGAAGCAATCAGTGACTTAGACTCAAGCCCAGAATCTCCTGACTCTGAAAACAAGGAATTGTGATATAGCCATGACCAAACTATTGCAATGAAAAATGTGTACAATGATACACAAGGGGTAAGCAGCATTTTATCCCAAATATGCATTTTTGCAATACTATTTCCATTGCACAATTCAGAGCAGGCTTCTCTGAAGTCAGTCTTTGATAATGTAACATCTTGTTCTGCACTGTTTGGCCCCTGGCCCAGATGGTCTGCCTAATGGTGTGATATCTTGTTTTGTTGTCTGTTTGATTTTGCTAACTGATGTAGCAATAAATCTTGAGAGTAAGTTAGTAAAGAAGTCTACATTCAGTCAGAATTTAATAACATCATCATCCAAACCAGGTATATTACCTCTTGTGTATGTATGTATATATTAGTATACAGTATATAAATATTATACATGCCAAATAAATAGTTTTATTTTGTAAGTGGAAGTGCAAAACAATTGCCATTTTAACTTTATTTTTATATAATTTAATAACACCAGCGTTTTTGCACTAATTTTCAAATGGTAAGGTTTCTTAGTATCTACAGTCATACATAATCATGTTATTAATATCAGCCATTGAGTTGTTAGCAGTTCAACAAAAGCTGGTAGGTAACAGTTTAGATTTCAGTGGTCTCAACCATAATAAAATGTCTGTTTTTTCATTGTCTATAAACTGCTTGACAACACAAAATCACAAAGGACAAGAGTCTTTTGTTATATACCTTTGTTATATATAGTACTAATTGTATTGAAGTATACCCAAAGATTGGGCAGGGTGGGTTCAGAGATAGGAAGCTGCAAGTCCCAGCAAATCTTCAACAAAAGGCTTTACAATCATTGGAGATGGAGTTAACTAATAATTCATGTGAGCCAACTTGCTTTTTGTCCCCTAAATTGCAATGCATTGCCCCTCATTACTATTTTCCAGTAGGGTTTATATATTTAAACGTCCAATTATTTGTTCACAACAGATCTTAGAAGAGTCTTTTAATTACGTGCTAACTATTCATATGATCATTTTAATGGTTACTGCACTCTGAGCTTTTACTGCTGAGCAAATAATGTTAAAACTGAGGCTATGAATTATGTCTCATATAGAAGCACATCCAGTGTTGGAATGGGAGCCATAAAACCTTAGATCATAGCTCCACACTCCAAACTATTATTTGCTCCTCTCTTATCCTCACTCAGATTATTTATTCTCCATTCTTTTCTCTAAATTCTATACTATATTCTTCCATTTTATGTGTTCCCATAGGGAAATAGAAAAAGATCACGAAATATGAAAAATGATTAGACGTAAGATATGGTGGATAGGTTCAGTCCAACACTGAGCCTATACATCCTGTGCCCTTCCTTAGACACCTGGCTAAATGTTTCATTGTCTGTATTCTTCCATAAACCACTTTATTATTAAGGTTATAGTTTGTTGACTACAAAAATACATCTTAATGACTAATTACAAAATGTGATGGCACCATAGGGGAACTGAACCTACATCTACAGAGGTAGAAAACAGCTACATCCACAACATAACAAAAACATTTCCTGGGGCTATTTTTAAACAATTGCTATTACTGTACAGACTATCTGCTAATCCCTTTTGAATGGGTGTGCTTGGTCTGCAATGCACAGTTCTTTACTATGACTTTTCAAAATTAGTTCAATGAATAGGGCTTGTGCTAAACATACTACCGTAATTGCTTATTGTTCCAATAATAATAATAATAATAATAATAATATATGCTTTTTGGTGTTTCTTGTACTAAACAGGGCAAAATATAAGTCACATATATTTCCTGTTTATCAAATACAATAAAAACAGATCAGCAGTGAAATGCCCTCATGCCATGTGTATGATGTATGCCTATGTACAGTAGAATGTGACTTCCAGTTTTAGATTATGTCCATTTTAGTGCAATAAATACAATAACAAAAACATAGATATTACATAGCACAAACAACAGGCAAAAAGTATGTTCAGTATTAGCTTTTTTCATTGAACTAATGTTGAAAAAGATAATATACTGTCAGTGTCTAGATTCAATAATTGTAACTTTGTGTCTTGCTTATTTTTTCTGTTTATGCATCTCTTGCCTTTATATCTTGCTTTACCTTTTACATCTGTTATGAATTTTTGACCGTGTATATTTTTTTTGTTGAGTACGGCATTCTTTCGATAGGAATATAAAACTTCAAAGCAAGTATTGATTTTAAAGGAGATATAAAGCAATGTTCAATGAAGCCCAAACAGAAAGAATGTGCATTTTAAAATCCTATCAACAGCACCTGATGTCTCTAATCCTGTAGCTTTCTTACCAGTAGGTGTTCTTGAAACTGAGCTGTGGCTACCATCTGGTGAGTTAAGGGCAACAAGTGCTTACTTGTTATTTGGGGTAATTGCACTAATGGGACTTTAAAGTATTTTTAAGAAAAAGGAAGTGTCTGTTAAACTATAGACTGTATTATATGTATAGGGCTTCCATTTGTAAATCAGCCTCTTCCATTACTCTCCAAACTGCACTGCAACTCATAAAAAATCTCCCATGGGTACGCCTTACAAATAAAATTATTTTTAAGGCCTCTGTTATGAAGTCCTTCTTCATTAAAACAAAAGTGTTAAGAATATTCTTCAAAGAACTGCATAAATATAAGCAGTTCATTCTTTGCTCTTACTATTCTTTATTTTCATCCTTTATCTATATTACACAGTATTTTACAAAGAGGTAAACATGGAAAATATAGTAAAATATTGTGACATTTGACAATCATGGCATTGCTCAAGGATATTAGATATATAGTATAAATACAGTTTAATTGTCAGTTGAGTGCAGAAGTTGCAACTACCTTAGTGGAGGCCATATGCACAAAAATCTTATTGCACCACAAAAGACATCAATGTAAAGTGAAGAAAATACAGTTCCAGGTGTGATCAAACTACAATGGACTGGGGCATTAGCATTTGGGGATAAATAGATGGGGACATTTCATTTCGTACACTAGTATATCTATCTAACTAGTCCAAACACCAGATAATTGCTATTCTTCTTTATTTATATAGCATTGACCTGTTTTGGAGAGTTTTAGATTATACATCATTCACATCAGTCTCTGACCGAGTAGAGATTACAGTCTAAAGGTTCTATCACATTTACACTCACTAGGGCCAACTTTATAAGGAATCTTGGAGGAGGTTTTGAAGTGTGTAAAACAATACACAAAGGAAACCCATGTTGTGCAGTTCAGTACACAAAGTAAACCCTGGTTGGTTTATTTGTCTGTTATTTGTTTGTTGATTGATATTTTGTATCAACTTTCCATTGATATTGTCTGGGTAATAAGTAATACGTCATAAAAGGACATATAGAAAAATTAAAGGGGAACTAAAAATGTAATATTAGCTACAGCATACTGACATAAAAAACTTTCTAAATACAATCAATTAAAAATTAAATACCGTTTCGGAAATAATCAAGTTTATCTTCACTATTCCAATCTCAGCATCTGTTTCTCCTCATTCTGTCTTCATTCAGGAGTTGGGTGTCAGATGAATGATCCAATATATATTTTAGGGGGGCTCCTTTTGCCTAGAAGATGTATTAGAGCTCACTCTATTAAAATCACCAGAAATCCTGTCTCTCTACATGCAGAATTTGTGCAAAAGGCAGTTATTTTGTTAAATTTTGTTTTAACTGGAATCAGTTATTTGAGTGAGCTCTAATACATCTGCTAGGAAAGGGACCCCCCTATAATATATATTGGATCATTCATCTGGCACCCAAATGCTGCATGAAGATAGAATGAGGAGAAACAGATTCTGAGAGAGGGATAGTGAATATAAACTTGATTGTCTCAGGAACAATGCAGAATATTTAACTGATTGTTTTAGAACATTTCTTATTTCAGTATGAAGAAGCTTATATTAAATTTAGATTTTTGCGATAGGAATAAAAAAATAACATTTTATATTGTGATGTTGTTCATTAATACAAATGCTTTTTCATTATGAAATAATGTGCCTGGGAGCAAACCCCAAAATCAACTTTTTCTACTGGCAGAGTAGGCAACATTTATATTAAATGTGCCCAAAGGAAAAACATGCATATTGCTTCATATTGTATGTTCTGAAATGTTTCAATTTCAAAACTCCCGTGCATGATAAAATAAAAGGTGCAAAGTTTGTTCCAGTTATAGAAAGACAGGAAAAAGAAAAAAAAAAACCTGTTGGTAAATGTGTAGAAAGGTGGTACAGTAAAGCAACTAATATTGCTACCACAATGTGCTAAACACCTGTGAAAAACAATACAGGGTTTTGCACACTATCCTAAAAATAGTGCAATGGAGCACTCTGCCAGTGTAGTGTAGTACCATTGGTCAACTCAGAATCACTTCACCGTTGTGGGTACTATTTATGAACCTGTTTGAGTTACCGCAAGCCCTTAAATAATCTGCCCAATCAAGCCCAAGTACTTAGAAAAGACTGGGCTAAACGTCAATGAGAGTCTTAAATGTAGTTCACTATAGCACTTAAAGTATTCTAGTTGACAGTTGAGCTATACATTAAGGGTGTTATGTAATAAAAGGCACTAGGTTTGCCCAGGAGCAGTAACCCATAGAAACCAATCAGCAGGTAACTGTTACTGGTCACCTGTTCATAAGCAAATATCTTATTGATTGCTATGGGTTACTGCTACTGGGCAAACTTAGCACCTTTAATTTCATATGGCGGTAAGAACACTATGCATTAAATTGGCTACTAATGAAAACAATGTAATGAAACAACTAGATTTTCCACCTTGACTGTCATCATATTTCATAGTGATTTCATCCTTGGGAGTCCATATGGCAAAAAAAGACTTCTTTACTACATGAGGTGTAAAGAACATCTGACAGCTCTCTACTGATAACACTGTTTGATGTCTATTAACAGAAGAAACTGCCAGCTCTGTTTTTACCTTCATACAGAGAGAAAACAAGAGAGCTCCCTGAAAACATTGACTTTTCAATTTGCATATTTTATTGTATTGCTGTATACTAATATACTAGAGCATAAGCTTATGGTATTGTCTAAAAAATGAATGTTCACCGTAAAGGGGTTATTTACTAAGCTCTCATTTATTTATTAAAAAATAACAACCAAACTCCCATGCCCAATTTGACCCTATTTATTAATAAACTTGAATTAATCGGTCAGAAAAAAAAAACAGATAAAAATGAGCAAAGACCCGAAGTCCCACCCGATTTTTTTTGGGACTTTTTTACCGAATCACTTGATTTTTTTGGATTTTTGCCTGAAAACCCAAAATTTTCAGATTGTCGGGCTAAACCCAGCACAAACCATGATGTCATCAAAATTGGGATAGGTGCATCTGCCATTGACTTATACAGAACCTCAACAGGTCTGAGATGGCAGATTTTCAGATTTGGGCTTTTTTTGACTTTCCCCCCCCCCCCAAAAAAAAGCCTGACCAGATTGTATTTGTTCCTCTGGATGGACTGATATTTAGTTTATTTATTTTTTAGTTTATTTTCATGAACTGGAATACAGTAATATCTGTTTCCATGACCAATAGGTTGCTGTAAAGCTGAAAGTGTTGCATAGCAGTGCACTATAAGGGAAATCAGCAACAGATATCACATAATATAGTGTGCCATACCATAAAGAGTGCTTTATAGTGCTTGAACCTATGTGTTCCTCCTATGATCCATAATTTAAACAACAGGGTCCTTAGGTCAATGATCAGTAACAAGGAGGGAATGTATAGAGTTGTACAAAGCATGTAGTCTTAAATGGATGGTTTCTAAACCTGAGCAAGACCTAAACATTGTAGTCTCATTCAAGTGAGGTTGAACTGGCTGTAGATGTTTGTGCACCTGTAGACTGTGAGATATGCTTGGATGGAATTTTTGTGTGTGAAGGCTATATAACATTAATAATATATAATATATACAATTTAAATTGTCCTGTGTAGTTATGTAATGAAAGCATAAACCTTAAGGTTCTAAATAATATACCTATTTTGTTACATATTGTCACGTGTTTTCTCTCGCATAAACATCTCCAGAGATAAGAATTGACATGAACTATTCTATCCAATGAGGAACACGAGCATTTCTTTTATGGAAGAATTCAGACATTTCATAAGCTGGGTTAGTAAATCTATTCAATGAACGCTTATAGGATTCCAAAAAGAAAAGCAATTAGCGCTGATGTGGCCTTTCTGTGGTTATAAGTCCAAACAGGTGATTAAATTGCTTGCAGCTCCCTTCCTTTCACCCCTTGCTTGCAACTATGAGGAAGTGAATAAAAATAATTATAATATAGGTTAGTGAATTTGCCCCAAAGTTCTCATTCAGTATAATACATAGAAGAGAAGATTTGCCAATAGTGTGAAACTGCATCACACCATTGGCAAATCTTCTCTTCTATGTATTATACTGAATGAGAACTTTGTGTTCGTCGTGAAGCCTCTGTGTTTCTGCTTTGAACATTATTAGACATACTTGGTCAATTGTCTGGTTAGTAGGCAAGCTTACTATATGATTGATGGACAATCTATATACTATACACCATTTACATAATTTACTTCATTTGGAAGGTTATACATTTATGGGCATATTTATCAAGGGTCGAATTTAAAATTGAAAAACTTCGAAATTCGAATTCAAAAAGGCCAACCAAAATTAAGTCAAAGGTTTTTTTTGGTCGAATAGGTCCGTTTTCGATCTAATAGGTCCGTATTCAGCCGAATTCGAATTGTATGGATCGAAGGAATAGAGCATTTGATCGAATTCGATTCAAACACTTTATGGTTTTATAATTAGTTGAACATAAAACACTATATTATTATTATTATTTATATGCGCTTCCTCATAGTTGCTGTTTAGTAAAGCTTAAAGGATGCCTTGCATAACTTAAGAAGAATTTTCTAGGGGCATCTTTACATTCAAGAAAATTCAACTCCTAATAAATAGGGAATGCTGTTGTGGGCAGGGGCTCTCCGCCAATGAGGCGAGTTGAGGCACTCGCCTCAGATGGCAGCGCCTCCTTGGTTGCCAAGGTCGGCAAAAATGCTGCTTCTGGTAACTAATAGCCGAATTTCCGGTTTTCAACCCGGAAATTCTGCTCTTCTAGTGCAAAGAGCGCAATTGCGCTCTCTGCACTAGTGACGTGGACCCGTCCAGCGCTGAAGGTGAGAGGCGGGGGGCGGCAAAAACTAAGGCCACCTCTGGCGGCAAATTGGGCAGGATCGCCCCTGGTTGTGGGTGGGATCAAGTGAGCTATATTGACATTGTTGTCCAGTTTTATAAAAACTGAGGTATTAATCTGAATCCATACTTCATCAAATTTGTCATACTCAAACTGTAGAGGACATAATCCTCCCTAGTATGATTGCATAGCATCACAATGACTAATTGTTAACTTCCAAAATAGGCATCATATTAATATTGACCACCTATCACTGTGTGTAACTGTCACTTTGCAGTAGGATTGTCTTTTATGGATAAAATGTTTTTTTTGTTGTGTCAAAGTCCTGTACTATCAAAGTCATTGTACAGCTACTGTAGATTCTGTCAGCATTGTCCTTTCATTAAGTGGTAGGCTATATTTTTTTGTTTGCTGTTAATATAGAAGAGCAGTCATGCCTTCTAATCTCATTTGTGATGAAAAAAATGTATTGTAAAGCAAATATTTTTTATTAGTTAACACAAATGATATATATATATATCAAAATGGTAAGTGTCTGGAAAACAAAACAACATATCTGATATAAATATATAGTGCTAAAGTACTATACTAGTGCCAATGAAATCCAGGAGAATTATTGTCTGATATCTGCTTAAATGTATTTATGTATAAACATGTATTTTACAGTATTAGAAGTCTAATTACTGTGTTAGCATAGATATTTATATACATATATGCTTTAATAAAGGTTTTCTTTTTATTTATTTAAAACTGTAGTCATTATTTAATGTCATAATTATAATGTCATATATCTGAAAATATACATATAAACGGCATATAAGAATGAAATCCCTTTTTGGTGTTAAGTTTACATTACAGTTACATTGTCATTGTTTGTTGATACTTTTGCATTAAATGGTATAGGTATGGGACCTGTTATCCAGAATGTTCGGGAGATGGGGGTTTCTGGATAATGGATTTTTCCGTTATTTGGATCTTCATCCCTTAAGTCTACTAGAAAGTCATGTAAATATTAAATAAACCCAAGACTGGTTTTTCTTCCAATAAGGATTGATTATATCTTAGTTTGGATCAAGTACATGGTACTGTTTTATTATTACAGAGAAAAAGGAAATCATTTTTAAAAATGTGGATTATTTGGCTAAAATGAACTCTATGGAAGATGGCCCTTCTGTAATTCTGAGCTTTCTGGATAACAGGTTTCCAGATAACGGATCCCATACCTGTCCATGTTTTTTTGTGTAAAGTCTTTGCATGGCTGTAGCCCCTCTGTGTCTTTTAAGTATGAATACCAAAGACACAAAAATAACGTACAATATAGTTTTTTATTTCTAGTCTGTAGTTGCCTTGTAACTGTCAGTCCTGACAACCCTAATACACCCTCTAAAACATATCAGGAGCCAAATGTGAGAAAACAAAGATTTTTTCAGGATTGGGTAATTTCTGGTACTCAGTGTTGCAAGTGTAAATGATTTTTTTTTGGCACGGGTCTTCTAGACCTGTTGTAACCCTGTATGCCTATTGTAACCCTGGAACTACCACCATGTTTAGGATTCCGCATTATCGGTACTATCCAGCAGAAGAGACAGGAGGGAAGTAATGGTGCTTAGCACAACCACGGAAAAGGATCGTATCTGGACACGAGTACTCCATTTTAGCACAACCACATTTCATATTCAAACCCTGTGGCTTTTAAATCTGGTCGCATTTTAAATTAAAGTGATTCAGAAAGTATTGTGTCATCACAGCCATGGTGTCATGAATGTTATCCCAAAACCCAGAACAATCCCAAGGTTCCGGATGCGGATCAATCATCTGCCTATAACAGCCACCTTTGGTTTTGGAGGAGCCCTCCATTACTCGGGTGCCTCCAGGTCTTAACGTGAGAGGACCAGTGAGAGAGTTCTGGACAGGTGGCAGATGATTCAGGAACAGGGTCAGGCAAGGTCAAACTCGGCTTAAACAATAACAGATACCACTCAGGAACTACGGAAATAGACCTATACTGTTAGTTACGATTTTTTAAAATGAAAGCATCACAAGGTACTAGCAGCATAATATAATTATATAATCTATTATAGGTAGGGAACATGTTATCTAAAATACTTCAGACCTGAGGTTTTCCAGATAAGAGATCTTCCCGTAATGTGGATCTCCATATCTTAAGTTTGCTAAAAATCATTTAAACATTAAATAAACTCAATAAGATTTTTTTGCCTCCAGTATTTAATTATATATCAGTTGGGATCAAGTACAATGAACTGTTTAATTATTATTGAGAAAAAGGAAATAATTTTATAAATATGTAATCATGGGAAGGGTCAACCATTACTAACCCAAGCTCACTCCCCCAGTACACTGGAAATGTTGCCTTACCTTTGCTCTGATCACAGCAAAAGAGGAAGGAAGTAATAGGGACACAATGCGGGGGGGGACACACCAAGAGGAGAGCCCCTGACAACCCAGAATATAGGAGATGGCCATCCTGTAATTTGGAGGTTACTGGATAATGGGTTTTGGGTAAAAGAGCCAATGCTAATATTTGAAAACCTGTTTTCCATCTGTCATTTTGATCTATTTGGATGAACATTTCTTGATTTTGGATTAATTCAATTTTTATATGCAATGTGTACGGTACTTGATGATGAAGTAAAAGAAAACTGATTGAATGTTTTTAGTAGCCTTCAAGCATTGTGCTCCACATTAGATTATTAGATTAGATTATAATAGATACACCCATTATTCAGGTCCCATTATTCAGGTCCTAGATAAAAGATTCCATACTAGATTGTGTTTAATGTCAAAAATACAATTATGCCTAGAATGCTACTTTGATATACAAGCCAACATTAATGTTACCAAACATGTTCACACAACAGAAATCATAAACATTGTCTTTATAATTACCCAATTTTCTATAAATACTCATCTGAGTCTAGTTAATCAGTTATCGTTTATCATGCATCTAGAGTGTGTGTTTAAGAAGGCCTCTTTTTCTATTTATTCAAATACAAATCCCTTTTCTTAAAGGGGACTTGTCACCCCAAGAAATTATTCTAAATTTCCTTCAGTCTTGGAATTCACAGTCATAGTAACCAGGCAGGTTCCATTTTGTGGACAAGGCAAGTTGTGTATCACCCCAAAATCCTGTGTATGCACCAGAATGGGGGACCCAATGCCCATGCATGGTACTCTACAGAATTATATATTGTGAGGATGGAAGGGGAATGTAAGGAGGGCAGTGACATCTAGGAAGTACTGAACGGAAAGTGAAAGTAAATGACTGCCCCACCTCTATGCCTGAGGGGCAGGCAATGTATGATTGACAGCTGAAACTTTTAAATGAGTTTATAAAAGGTATGGATGTTTTAAAGAAAAAAAGAATTTGGGTTTCATGTTTCCTTTGCAACAGACTTTCATTATACAGCTTTTTATGTCTGGGTGACAGGTCCACATTAAATAAGAATTCATGCCACTTCCTAGGATTTATGAATATATTTCCACTGAGAATGATTGCTCTTTACCTTTTAGATGATCAGCCTTACAATCTTATTTAAAAAAAATAACATGTCTAGTCGGTTAAATGAATTGAGAGAATATAATAGTGAGAAATCTCTTATAAATATAATTCTGCTTTAGCAGAGTAATTATAAATTTCTCTGGGGAGCAAAAAACAGAAGGGTGCATTTGCTACAACTACAAATTGAAATTAATAGCAATTCAGATGTAAGGACAATAGCTTGAGCTGTACATGATACAAAAAGGACAGAACAAATGTTTATATTGATTGGCAACATTCTGCCCAGGTCAAGCAGGCACCAAGGAACCGTTTGAAACCACTCTAAGTATATTGCTGTACTATATATCTGAGAGCGAGATCAGGTAATGTGAACAGATGGTACCGTGGTGGAGAGAAAACATATCATTTTTATTGGTCCATGAGGAAGAGTTATTTGAAATTTATTTCACTGGTTCTGTATTTTAACCATTTCCCTGTCTAGCACATATATGTTACACGTAGAATCGTTGTTTTCATGTTCCTTTTACCAACAGAGTAAACAAGCTGTTCCCAGGGAATGGGTTGATTTAACCCATACCGATTCCTGTACAAATAAGCATTGCATTTCTGCCATCAATCTCAGATATTGAACTAATATGCCTCTCTAAATACAACAGCCTAACAACAATGGACATGGTGCTAGGGCTTTATTTTGGCAAATGCAGCTCTTTAATACAGCCACAGATAACTACAAGCAGCAATGTGAAAAACATTATTAAGAGTTTCAAATAGAGGAGGGTAACCGATCATCTGTAATGTGGGGCAATGACTCTGAATATATATATATATATATATATATATATATATATATATATATATATATATATATATATATTTATGCATAGAATTCCATCCATAAAGCAAGAATGTTCTTCTAGAGTTCCATGAGCATAAAAATATGATTCCTCCATGCAACCATAAAAAGTAACCATAACTTTTCTAGTAGATTAACACTTAGGGGCAGATTTATCAAGTGTCGAAGTGATTTAGAGGAAATTTTCTAAGTAAAAAAATTCGAAATAGTAATTTTTTGAATACTTCGACCATCGAATTGGATACTACGACTTCGAATTTACTTTGACTTCGATTCGAAGTAAAAATCGTTCGACTATTCGACCATTCGATAATCAAAGTACTGTCTCTTTAAAAAAACTTCAACTTCAATACTTCGCCAACTTAAACCTGCCGAAGTGCTATGTTAGCCTATGGGGACCTTCCAGAGCAATTTTTTCCAAAGTTTTTTGTGTTCGACTGCAAATTGTACGATCATATGACAAAATCGTTCGAATCGTACGATTCGAAGTACGATCGGAGTATGATTGTGCTATGATCGGAGTACGATTGTGCTATGATCGGAGCACGATTATGCTATGATCGGAATACGATCGTTCGATGAATAAAATCCTCCGACTTTGAATTCCAATGTCAGAGGATTCTATTCGTTGGTCGAATTTCGAAGTATTTTCCACTTCAAAATTCGGCCCTTGATAAATCTGCCCCTTACTGTCATACTAATGTATCATACCTACTAAATCCAAGGCAGATTAAAAACATTGGGAATGTAATTCATTTTACTCCATTAAGAGATGGTAAAGGAATAAGAACATGTTTGTATTATGTCCCCAGAACATGCAGAAGACAAAAGTGCTACATTCTTCCTTTATACTCACAGTGTAAATGTTGTAAGGAAATTCATTAACAGAATATAATGAAGGAGTATTGGTTTAATAAACACCAGAACACATGCAGATTAATGGTAGTATTTTATAATTCAAAGTCACAACCCTCTGGTTCTTGGGACCACTACAACTCCCAACACCCATCTCTAACACCATATTGATTCCTGCTTGCTAGAAATATTGTACTCTCCTACCCTTGCCTCCTGCCTTTGCGCTAAACCCCAGCACCCTACTTACACAGCATTACAAACATTCACATGGACCATATACAAGGTAGAGCTCCCATGTTACAGCAGACATAATGACATTCACATTTAATCAGGAATTTTGCAAAGTAAGCCTATCCTAAATGATTTTCTTCAGACCACATGATTACAACTTCCTCAGGATATTCTGGTCTAACCATTATAAATTCAGCTCTACAAAAATTTCTTCTCACTAAGGTGTCAGGCCCTGACTTGCGGACACTATAAACCTGTCCTACAAAAAGAGGAGCTGTATTAAAAAATTAATTGAGAAGAACAATGCTTACTTCCATTAAAATAGGTAAAAATGTCATAGTAAAGACCACAAAACGAGTTAAAAAAAGAGTTAAACATTAGTATCTAAAATTAGTATCTAAAAAACAGGTTGCATTTACAGATGTTCATGTTTACCAATGGAGATCTGAAAGCCAACCCCTTTCATTTCTACATGTTTTATGCATATTTTAGATATTGTCCTTGTATTTTGTTTTCCTTTCTGTATTTAGAAAGTGTTACCATTTTAAGGGAGAACTGTAAAGGAGTAGTAGTAGTAGTAAATTAGTTTAATGCCCCGCTCAGCCTAAAACATTTTTCCTAAATTAAACATATGAAACAAATGGTTTTGCAAGGAAAGCACCATCATTATCCTCCTCAGTGACTCAGGCTATTAGTCAGGGACTAACAGAAGAAGCACAAATTACAATGCTTAGTAATCAGTAATCAGTAATAAAATGTAAATATTGAGTATAATAGACCATTTAAGTTTTAAAAAATTACAATGCTTATTTTTATCTGTGTAAAATTCCCAAATGGGGGGTATGTAGGAACAATCCAAGCCTATATAAAATATAAGTATAGTTTGACTGATCTTGACAAACGCACATTCTCTGTTCCCAATTTTTACTAGTAATTCATTCTTTGAAATGCCAAATGATTCAAGCTCCTGGTTTAAATGTATTATGTATTCTTTATCGGTGAGACCACAAAAGAAACAGTGTAAAATGAGGGTGTAAAATCAGGTGATGTACTATTTCTCCAAAATCAGCTACTGAAATCCAAACATTTCTATTACTAAGTCTATTAATTTGCATGTAAATTATTTGACCTTTTTTATTTTCTGGGATCTCTCAATTGTATTAAAATGTTTCTTAAATTGCAAATGCCAAGTGTTCATAGCTACACAGAAAGTTTTTTTCTAATCTGATTTCATACCTGAGGGATTTCTAGTAAGTTTTAATAACAGAATACAAACTGCTGGTAGTTGACAAGCAATTAAAAAGGTAAAATGTAAATGGTTTCCTTTCTACCATAGCACAACAATTATCCAGCTTTAGTTTTTTTCTTTTTCTCTTTTGGAAAAGATTAACTTTATGGGCCAAAAATGAGACTGGAAAGACTGAAAATGTTACCAGTTAGAACAGGAAAATGAAATAATTTTAGTTTAGTAATTAAACTGGAAAAATACATTTATTGCAGTATATAGTATATATATTGCATATACTGTTTGCTTGTTAATGTACAGTAATATTAAAATAATATATATATACATTTTAATTAATAGAAACAAAATGGTTTGTGAAGAATAGACAAGACTTTTTGATGTGTTTTTTTCATTTTCTTTTTTCTTTAGCTTTCTTTAAAGCACAATGTAGTGGGGCGTAGTACAGGGAAGGGTAGGTGGGAGTCTGTGAATTACCCCTGGACCCAAAATCCAGAGAACAACTTCTTGCCAGCTATACACATATTGGGTACCTTCTCCAAAACTCTGTTTCACACCATACTATTGGTATGTGTATGGCCAGCATCAGGTTGTCAGATCAGGAACACTGTTAGAAAATCAACCTGGCAAGCTGTAGTCCTGCTAGATGGATTTTCTAGAAGTTTCACCATTTTTTTTAAACTATCTGTAACCCTACTCTCCTGTAATATATTAACAACTAGGGGCCTATTTACTAAAATTCAGATTTCCTTTTTTTCACAAATTGTGTTTTTTTAATGAAAATTAGTTTTTAAATGAAATTTAACATTTTAATTAATTAAATTAAATTTCTCTAAAACTCAAAAGATTTGAGATAAAAGCCATGAAAAATTAGAATACAAAACTTCTCCAATTAAAAGCAGTCGAGGTCCCATACAAGTCAATGTGAGGTACACTGATCCTATTGGACTTTTTTTTAGCAATTCACACATATAGTTTTTTGGATTGTTTTTCACTAGTAATTATCTGAAAAACTCAAATTTTTAGAGGTTTTCTGCACTTTTTTCCGTTCGTACTTTTTATATTCAGATCTTTAAATAACTTTCATTGCATTCGTGATTTTAGAGAAATAGAGAAAATTTGATCTTTAATAAATGGGCCTCCTACAATTCAATTTGTAACCAAGCCAAAACAGTTGAAAGAAATAGTTCCATCAGGAAAAGTCCTATACAGAATCTAATACAAGAGAGAGAGAGAGAGTGAGAGAGAGAGAGAGAGAGAGAGAGAGAGAGAGAGAGAGAGAGAGAGAGAGAGAGAGAGAGAGAGAGAGATAGATGTTGCCTGAATAATCAATTTGTGGTGGAAATAATTGAAATATGATCAGTGATGAAAATATTGTTCCATCTTTCCAACTAGGAAAATATATTGATAACAAGAAATTAAAGGAACAGATTAAACAAATATTAATGAGAACATCATGCTCCATTCTGCAAAACCTCTTATTTTGCTGCAATCAGTGTGTTCCCAAAATTTATTCCATGGTGCTGTAGACACTTTACAAAGATCAAACATTTCGGGACCACATGGCCCTTTCTCAGTGATGTCCCCAAAACCTTTGATCTTTGTAAAGTGTCTACAGTGTTATACATGGAATAAATTTTGTGAACTGTTGGATTCACTGCTGGCTTGTGGCTAGGCCAGTGTCTATACCTTCATCCCCTAAAACTGGACTGTGTGTTTGAATAAACCTCTATAATCTGTCTACAAAGAGTATAAAAACAACTTTCTCACACATTTATTGATAATGTGCATTAATCAGGAAACCAGGCCTTCTATAAGTCTTCTCCTTATCAGCTTTGGGTCTGCTGTTTTTCCAAGTATACCACTATGCATGCAGTACAGAAACTCAATCAGAAGTTTATTTCTTTATGTTAAATTGTTTTCTTTTCCAAGAAGTTTGACTACAACCTTATTTACAAAGTTTATATGTTAACACAAAGTTATAATTATATGTATAAAATGTTTCACTATCACACTTCTATCCTTTAAATGATTAAAGTTCTAATACAAAATTTGTTCTTGCGACCACGGAGCACCAGCAGATTTAAAACATCAGTTTATTTAAAAATTGTTAAAAAGTGAAAACAGAGCGTAATGAGCAAAATAGCTCTATAGCTTTGATGCGTTTCGTGGACAAACCACTTCCTCAAAAAGCTTTTTGAAGAAGTGGTTTGTCCACGAAACGCGTCACAGATATGGAGCTATTGGGCTCATTACGCTCTGTTTAACAATTTTCAAATAAACGGATGTTTTAAATCTGCTGGTACTCCGTGGTCGCAAGAATTTGTTGATGGACATACGCTTTGGGAGCGTTTTTCACGTAGCAGCACACGTCGATGTACAGCAGCGGCTGTACATCGACGTGTCTGTGAGTGCTCCCTACTCTCCTTCTCTCTTCTATAATACAAAATTTGGTTTGACATCATTTTAAAGTATATATACAATTTTTCCAAGAAGTTTTTTTGCTAATACAAATATATCCAGTATCATAAATCAAAATAATCAATATGTTTTCATTACAGCATCAGTATTAAAAGATTGCTATGGTGTAAATCAATAGTCATGGGTTGATTAAAGTCTGCAATTTTCTGTAAAAAGCCCTCTCTCCTTCAGATATGCATTGGTAGCTGTTTTTTCTAAAATGTACCTTCTTGTGTTTACTTGCTTGAAAATGTGAATAGATAAAGTAACTTACAGAAACCAAAAAAAATGTGTTTTCAGTGTTTTGCTGTAAAAAAAAAACCTAATAATCGATTGGTTGTATAATAGTGATATATATATCTTTAATTTTTATATCCACATTTTCAGATGCCTCCAAGGACCTCAAACATTGTGTACAATAACTGGCCAATTCTTAGCATGGATGAGAGCTTGTCCCTCCATCAGGCACCTAGACCCATGTTTGGATTTAAACGAACTAGTAGTCTGAGAGATAGTCTGGTTAGAACTGACCTCTCTACCATACCAACGGTTGGTGGCAATTGGCTACCCACTCAATGCAAGCTTGGGTGATATAGGTACCCAGATTATGTAACGTGTAGATGTCATCTAGTTGGTCCAGACATTTCCCATCCTCATACTGGGAAACAGTATAAAATCCTGCACAGACTCCCCTGCACATCTACTTTCATGGTTTACATTGTGACTTGCCCTTGCGGGTTGTACTATGTGGGTAAAACCAATACTACACTGAAAGAAAGAATAGGCAACCATCATTCTGCAATAAGCAAAGCTCTAAAGGAAAGGGAGGCAAAGCAACCAGTTGCCAGGCATTTTTTGAAAATGGGACATTCCTTGCCCGCATTCAGATTTATGGCCATCGACTGTCAACCGGCATTATCACGGGGAGGTAACAGAGACGCTGTGCTACTTAGGTGCGAAACACAATGGATACATAAATTGGACACTGTGGCCCCAAGGGGCCTCAATAAAACTTTACCCTTAAATTGCTTTCTCTAAATTTTACCAGTCTTATGTGGGATTTCTGTTTACCCTTATTAACATTTGGTAGTACCTTGAATCACGTTTTGTCCTCTGTCAGTTAAATACTTAGTACCTTAATAGGCTGGTTCTGTATGTAACAGCCTGTACACACTTCCTCTATCCCCGCATCCCCAATATCTTACTCTTCATTCTGCCACAATAGATATGCATACACCCATACCAGCCTACCCTTTTTTGTTCCAGCAATTCTTTACAATATAAGGAGTAGAGTGGCATTCTAGGCATGTGGATATAGGTCTAAGTACTCGCTTTTGGTTTTAAGTGTAATGGTATTTCAGGCATGTGGATACCCATCATCTGTTGCCTTGTAGGTACTGCTTATAAACTAGCCACAAGTGGTATAGTTGGTAACCATTATATGTGGTAGTTAATGCACCAATTTAATATAAAAGTTAACTAAGATAACTCTTTGCAGCCCCTCTATAACTCTGAGCTAGTCAGCGACTTGAAGGGAGCTCGCATGGTACATATCTGTTCAGTGAGTTTGCAATTGATCCTCAGCATTATGCTCAGATTCAAAAGCAACAGATATGAGCCATGTGGCCCCCCTCAAGTCTCTGATTGGTTACTGCCTGGTAACCAGGGAAATCAGTCAGTGTAAACCAAGAGAGCTGAAAAGCAGGAAGTAGTGTTGTGACTATTATGTTACACATCCAGTCACTCCAGACTTTATACATTACATTTTTGCCTAACTAACTATATTAGAAACATTTTTTATTTTGCACAGCCTATCTATTTACCCAGTTTTTATTTTTACACTGAATAATTCCTTTAAATTCTGACCCAGTGGGTCTGGTTGCACTGTTTGATTCCTGACGAAGGTCCTTGTGGCGAACAGAAACGTTGAGCAAAATAAAACTTTGGAAGATTGATTCAGCAAGTCCTGTGAGTGCCGTTCTTCTGCATTGCTTATATATATATATATATATATATATATATATATATATATATATATATATATATATATAGTGAATAAATTACCCCCTATTGTAAAATAGTAAAATATAAGGATATTATAAAGTTAACGAGGAGTTCTATGACCATATAAAAGCACGAGTCAAAGGCTGAGTCTTTTTATACAGGTCATGGAACTCCGAGGTGACTTCTAATATCCTTATATTTTGCAACAGGAGGTATTTTATTTAATCTAATATAAATTTCAGTGAGTCATGTGACAGAAATTACATCACTAAGCTCCAATTATAACCAATGATATCACTAAGCACTGTTTATAAGGATATAATTTAAAGAATATTCATGACTCTTGTGTATTATATATGATATATTTTCTGGCAGACATGCAATGAAAGCCATCTTAAAGCAGTATTGCCAAAAATGTAAGGAATTTTGGATGGAGATATGTAATTTACTCCGAAATATCCCTGCGTTCAATTGTACATTTAGAAAGCACAAATAATTGTCAATCTGTTCACTTTTGGTAATTTGTTTCCAATCAGCTCTGATTCTATAGCACTCTGAAGAGCATCTCATATCTCTTAATTGTATCTTTAGACTCTCAGGAAAGCACTTCCTGAAACACTCACACTACTGACTTATCAGCTAACCCTGTATTCCAATCTCTTCACCAATGATCCAGATTTGCTAATCAATGCCTATAACTCAATTCTTTCCTCCACCATTGAATTTCTACTGACATTATTAACATTCTGGTACATAACTCCCCATGTGGCAGAACACACAATATACAAGCTGTCTTTCTCAATTTTTAATTTCTCCTGTGGTGCCTTTTCTCTGGAATTACTATTTTTCTTCATACCCACAATCTGTTAAACCCTGAGAAAGTGTTATGAAAAGTTGTGAAGGATCTTCAGGTTCCTAATGTCAAAGAACACTTCTCTTCACATCACTTTTTAATTGTTCTACCTTGATCATCTGCATTTGATACTATCGACCATTTCCTTTTAGTGAAAATGTTAATTATTTCTAGTCAAGGTTGTTAAGGGGAAAACTTTTTAGAGATTTGTTTAACCCCACACTGCTAAAAATCAGAATACAAAAACTTGAAATCGCAAACCTGTCAAGGTCATGTAGAAGTCAATGGCGAATGTCCCTGACATTGTGATCAGCTCTGGATAATCCGATAAAGTTGGGGTTTTCATCTGATAATATGCCAAATTTGAGTTTTCACAGCCAAAATTCGATAAAGTTGAATAAAGTTTTTGGAGGGACAATCATTTGATTCAAAATTTATGTTTTTGTAAGAAAAATTATTGATAAATTAGTTAAATTCATGAAAGTGAGTTTGGTCAATTTTATTTTCATAAAAAAATTAGATTAATTAGTGTTTTAGCAACTTAGCCCCTAGCGGTTTGCAGATGTAATCAGCATTTATTTATCTGCACTTTCAATAGCCCTTAAAATTCAACCCATATATCTGTCTACTATATATTCTTCTTGCATGTATGTCCAGTGTCTAGCTATGCTCTGCACCTTGCATTGGATTAAATATGGTGCTGGTTGCAGAGCACAATGCTGGTGGGAGCAGGCCAGCTCTGTCCTTATCGCCTGCCAATTCACCAGTATGGAAGGCAGAGGTTTAAAATGCAACAAATGGAAAATGTAGCCCATATTTGCACTTTGTAACTTGTCTTCCACTTTGTAAATCACCTGTTATCATCTAACCATTTAAGTAGAAATTCTTTGGACTGATTTTTTTATTCATGTGTGCTCTTATCACACATACTTTCAGATATTTAGCCAGTGCACACTATTAAATTATCAATGTATTTGTTAATACAATATTAGCATGCCCTACAGGCAATCCACCAAAAATGTTTATAAAGTGAAAGAGACAGTGGTGTTATTGCCTAACAGTGGAAAAGTTTGTCTACTGACTCATGGCAGCCAATCAGATGCTTGCTAAGTGCCACCTGCCCATTCGTTGCTATTATCTTCTAAACCTGGAGCAAAATTTGCAGCAGTAAAATATATAAGACTAAATTCAGCTCACGTCATTCAAACTTGATCTTTCCTTTGCATGTATTGATAACATTTTCATTGGCAAACATTATGAACAGCCTTATGTGTTGAATGTGGAAGTCCCTACAAGTCTGCCCCGAGCCTGAGTTCTCTCTGATATTGTATGTGACACTGATGCATAATTTTAATTAGCATAACCTGAAAAAAACACTATTAATTAATACTCAATTGATATTTATAATAACAAAAATGTAAAATATATAAGTATGGGAGGAAAAAATATAGAGATTTAACTTAAAACTAGATTTACTTATAAAGCATTAGTAACTCTATGTTTATAGAGGTTTATCTAAACTGGTCTTGGATTTTAGAAAAATCACCCTATTATTATAGTTCCACAGTTCCACGCCATTCTCCTGTAGGTTACAGAATTAAGCATCTAGCTTGATCTGCTCTAAGGAAAGTCAAAAGGCTTGTTGTACAAGTTGTGTGATCACTCTTTATGGGAAGATCTTTTAAGGGCTTATACATTATTTAACAGCAATTAGTAGCAAGCAATCACCATTCCTTTTATTAGCCCTGGCATTTAGATGCCTTTACCCTAATGTTGTGTTGAAAATAAACATCAGGTAATAGAATAAATATGGATATTGCACTGCAAGTAGAGATAATCATTCCTTAATTGTATGTTTTATCTCCATTAATACAAGGAGCTACATATTAGAAGAACAAAATTCTGAAATAGATAAAAACTCTGAATGAAAATGAATGATATTTCAAGGCTCATAAGAGTTTATAGTGGAATATAGGTATCTGAAATCAAATATTGATACCAGGCTTACAGCTCTGAGTCGTGATTACTGAGATTCCTGTTATGAGCTTTAAATACACTTTGGCAAACAGCCAGATTAATGTCTCCTTAGGGAGCTTTTAAAAGGCAAGAGCCTTGATAAGTCCATCACTTCCAAAGGCTGCATGTCTGCCCTGGGACCAATAAAGAGGCAACGACACCATATGCCTGCTACATGTAGAAATCCTCTAGTTCTGTAGCTGAAGTGGTTCTATTATTGTAATAGAACAAAAGAGATTGTATTAGATAGATGAGAGCTATGTGGTGGATGAGCCTGAAGTGGCTTCTTATTGTACAATGACTAACAACAGAGACAAAGTGCATTTGACTAGTAGGGTGGCTTTGGAAAAAGCTAAATGTAATGTTTTTTTAGCTTTCATCTTTATAACAGATTCATGTTTAATTAAAGTGTTAACTACTCCTCTATCAACTGCAAATATAAAGTGTATACTTATTTCAAGGATTTTCTATAATTACTGAGAGTTAGTACCTTCTAATGTATATACTAGCCAGTTTAAAATTCTAAATATAAATTGTGTGCTTGACATTGAGGGATCCACTTGTTAATATGGAGCAACTAAACCTTTAGCTACAGTGTCGCATGTTGACATGATTGGAGATGCAGCAACGTAGCTCTAGTGCATTCTTCAAGAAGATAGCTTTAGATATATGTTAATATTATTCATTTATAAGGACAAGTTAGTGGGTTAAAATTAATTTTTAATATAACATAGCATTAGATATACATACTTAAACAAATTGCAAATACTATACTTTTTCTTTTCTGTTGCTTTTAATTATTAGTCTTTATAGCTTGTGTCTTTCTGACAGGTGCTGGGGTCAATGACAAGAGTCACCCATAAAGCAAATTCATTATGAGGCTGGATATTTTATTACTTATTATTCTCATGTTCATCTTCCAGTTTGTTATTCAAAATGTATGCTTCTAAGTGTAAAGCTGCAAAACATAGTGAACTAATGCTGAAATAGGAGGCATGCCACCACTTTAACCAGGGGAAGCAGAGGTCAGCCTGCAGTTGTCAATGCAATAACACCCTCATGTACCCTTCAGTCCTAAAAGCAGTGCTCACTCGCACAATACACATTATTTTTGTGTGTGTATGTGTATGCAGTATGTATCTACACAAAAAATCTTTTTACTGAATGAAAGTCTTTCTGTTTCACAGAGAGTTTGGTTAACATACTGTATACTTTATATATTTGTTATATTTTTGAGCCACTCATTTTAAGCAAACCTTGTTCTATTAGATATTATGATAAATTACATCCATGTATTTACTACAATAGGAGATGTTTGTATGTTCTGTCTTCCATCTCTGGCCTCTTTAAGGATCAAGCAGTAGGTAAGAAAAACATTCACGGACAGTATACAGTAATAGAATATGTGGTGTATATTTATCCTATTTTGTATTATATTTTCTGTGTTTCTTCTGCAAGATATCATTGTATTTATTAAACAAACAGTCAAGATTAAACTTACTTCAGCATACTTTAGTATGAAAACCAGAATAATCAACAAGCTGACACATAACAAAACTGCACCTTATTCTCTGAGGTCAATTCTGAATAAAAATAAGAATTAAATACTTGGGGTCCTGTATTGGTGGTTCTGCAGCTAGGGTTCTAACAACGCTACTAATCATATTATCCCCACTAACAATGCTGGCTTATCTCTAGCTACCTAATATTTTAGGGTCAGCTTAGAATATAGATCTAGCCTTGAGTAGCATCCAAAGAATGGTTTCCTTTCTGTATGTGATAGTAGGAACTCCCAGATATTTTTTACCTATCTATAGGATCCTAAGCTCTCCCAGTAATTCATCAATTTACATACAGTATTTGGGGGATAAAGGCAACACAATGGGCTAGATTCAATTCAGTGAGAAAAAGGTTTATCAGGTGAAAACTCATGGATGGGATTCATTTTGAGATGCAATTCAATTAAGAAAAACTTTTATCACGTGAAAACCTTATTGAAGTCTATGGGAAAAAACTGGAACCGAATTCAGAGAAAAGATTTTTCTCCTTGAATTGAATATCGCTCTTGAGTTTTCATGTGATAAACCATGAGAAAATGTTTTCTCATTTACTTGAATCTGGTGAAATCATTAGTGAAATCATTTTTCACTAATGTAGACATCTCTCTGCTGTTTGCAAGTTTAGAAAAATTCTATGTTACTGAAGTAACATGTAAATGATATGTTTGAGGAAAAACAACGTGTATCAATGTATTGTCTGTGGTTCTGAGAGATGATATACATGTATTTCATACATTTTAAGGTCTAATACAGAAGTCATATACTGTCTTTATATAAAATGGGAACTCTGTTTAAACCTCAGTGCCATGATGAAAATGAATGACGGACTGTCAGTAGTTGAGATCAGCACAGACAGAGTTATTCTCTTCTGTCCTTAGAGAAAGAAGGTAATGTTGACAAAGTTATAAATATTATTCTCCTTCAAAAATAAATTTCTCTGCAGTCTAAGGCCAAATATTACTCTCTCGAGCTTTTTCACCAACAGAATTGTCAAAAGGAATTCAAAAGATAACAGATTGCTGAAATGTGGCTTGTTCAGTCAATCCCTCTTTAAAATTGACATTTGTGTCTGCTACCATAGGAACATCTAAAATGTATTAATAATTTTGACATGTATTTCCTGTTCTAACTTAGTATTGTAAATATCAATATTTTCTTTTAGAAATAATTATCTGAAGGGATGTTAAAAATAATAGTAGATATTAAACAGTTTAGCGTAATCATAGAAACATATTGATATACTGCCAACTGCAGAATACCATGATAAACTAAAGGGTCTATGTTCAACATGCATTGAGCTTAACATATTTTAACAAGAAAATATCTAAAGCCTAACTGGTTCACCTAGCTAATTTGTCTGAAAACATTAAAGGCTGCATTTGTAATTTCCCCAATGCATGGTCAAACATGACAAAACAGGAGAAAAATCTACAGTAAACTATAAAAAAAATTGCATTGTGGGTTTTAGCCACAGAACAATTGCTAAAGCGAGTTTAGGCCTACATATAACTTGAAAACGTGTGACTTTTTCACTGAAAATATAATGAACAATTTACTAGTTACAGCGCTGTTTTTTACCTAAAGAAATAGACTTATAGAAGTAGGCAAATACATTGCTAGCCAATTGGGATTTCCTCTTCCCAAGTCTCCAACTTTTTCAGTTTTTCCACTTTGTAAGATTTTTTCTCCTTTCTTTTTCCTTTCTTATCAGCAAGGATTTGATTTTTTTTTAGAACTGCTTTTTGTGTGTGTTTCATTCCTTGATAATGTGATATATTTTCTTGTGTGTGTGTGTGTGTGTGTGTGTGTGTGTATATATATATATATATATAATATATATATATATATATATATATATATATATATATATATATATATACACACACACACACACACACACACACACACAGTACTTGAATTGGGTCTAAAAAAAGTAAAGGGATGGCATATGTGGTGTGCGTAGTGCTGCACAAAAAAAAAGCCACAACCACAATTATAAACCACACCCATTGATATAATAAGTAATGCCAATTGACACTTTCTGGGTTCCCCCACTTTAAAGAGATTCTGACACCAGGAACTACATTTTATTTACATCTATCATAACATTCACTGACACTGAATGGATTACCATCAAGCACATTGCTATGAACAGAAGTCACCCAGAGCAAAGAACTACATTATACGTGCATATAAACATAAAGTATGCAAAAGCATCAACTACTAACCTTATATTTTAAAGAGATACTGACACCAGGAACTACATTTTTTTTTACATCTTTCATGACATTCACTGACACTGAATGCATCATCATCAAGCACATTGCTATGAACAGAAGTCACCCAGAGCAAAGAACTACATTATACGTGCATATAAACATAGAGTATGCGAAAGCATCAACTACTAACCTTATATTTTTGCTCCCTGCTCTGCTTTTCTTTCTCTTTAATTTTCTTTTACATCTTTTTGTTGGTCCTGCTCCTCTATTTGTCTTGTTTGTATTTCTTTCTTCCACCATTTCATTACTTTTTATATATAACTCAACCTATTCCTGTTCCTCAGCTGGCACCCATCTTTTCTTTGGATTCCCCATTTTCACCTGACAGATGATTTTTTTTACTATAATTATTAACTTGTTTTGCCTTTTTCTTGCTACCTTCTGATTCCCTGTTGCAGGCTGGCATTTATCCCTTTTCTCAGTGGACCAAAACCAGACATTAAATACATATATGTCTCACTTTTTTCAGCCCTAACCTTACCCCTGGAAACAAAATATCTTCTCCCATGGCCACCATAAATATGATCTTGTACTGCCTCAGCCCCTGCATAAGTTAACACCAGCTGGAAAGAGCGTGTACTTCTCCAAATACTGTGCATGTGTTAGTACAGGTGTTCAAGAAGTACTATTCTCCCACACAATGTGCACCAGCTGTAAACAGGAAAGCTGCGGAAGAGAGTGGAAAAGATTTATGTTTCCCGCACAAGGTTAGGGATTTCTTTAACAGTTTACCATTTGGCTGCTCTGGAGACCAAAAAAAAAGCTCCGGTGTGCTAAACACTAGCATCCCGTCTGGCTATTTCTCTCTGCTAAGGCTGGATGCTCAGGAACCACATGGTAAATGTGTATATAATGTTAAGAGACTGTCTTAAATTGGCTTGTTCTTCATACAACCTAAGGATATATACATGTCTGCAAACCATCGCTACGTTAATTATAAAATGTGATTTTTATATATCGACTGTGCCATGGCTGCCTTGGCAAAATTTACTAGAATGCGCCATAAATTATATATTTACAGATGGAGACTCCGTATAAGCTTATGTAATCATTTACAAGAGTTAATAAGAGCAATTTGTTTTCATTGACATATGCCCATTAGAAAATTTGGTGACACTGACAGAGTAGATTTTCTATCAAGATTCATGAGCGTGCTGTTAAATCAGCTGGTAGGAGTCTGAAATCAATTTTTTATGGCTCGTTTACACCAACTGTGCTGTGTATCCTTTTTAGTTAGTAAAATGCAAGCAGAATTTGGTATGGTATCTGTTCTGTACAGATATTATGGCTCATGTATTCGTGAGGGTCATTCGTGGAAGATCAGTATAGCATGAAGAACATGTAAAGGCAGCAACTGAGCCATGCAAGCAAATAAGTGCAGCAAGTGTGGAACTATATCACTTTATCCATGGCCTGGGCACATCTTGTTCTCATATCTCAGTCTCTCATTTTTCAAGTCTCCCACCCACCCTTTTCCACAGACTAATACCATAGTTGCTCTTTCTATCCTTAAATGGTCCATAAACTCAACTATTCAATTCTGTATAATTCATTCAATTCTAAGCTGCTTTTAGAGACTCCATTTCACACAATGCCTTGCAAAGTTATGTGATTCTCCATCTTTGCAGGTCTGTTAAAACCAGAACATGGAAGGCATTGTGGATAGTGTAGTCTTGGCAGGACAGGAGATGACTGCAGGTATGGGACTTGTTATCCAGAATGCTTGGGACCTGGGGTTATCTGGATAAGGGGTCTTTCCGTAATTAGAATCTCTATGCCCTGTCTAATAAAAAGTATTTTCAAAATCAAATAAACCCCACAGGTTTGTTTTGTTTTCAATATGGAATATTTGTATCTTAGTTGGGATCAAGTACAAGGTACTGTTTTATTATTGCAGAGAAAAAAGCAATTTTTTTAAAATTTGAATTATATGAATAAAAAGCAGTCAATGGGAGATAGCCTTTTGATCATTCGGAGCTCTCTGTATAATGGGTTTCTGAATAACTTATACCATACCTGTACTGCAACATTGTTATAATAGTGCAAGTTGTCAGGACCAGCTGTGCTGAGAATCACAAAGGACCGACAGATACTGCTTGCAGCAAAAATATTTAAATGTAACTTTAAAGGAAAACTATACCCCCAAAATGAATACTTGAGCAACAGATAGTTCATATCAAATTAAGTGGCATATTAAAGAATCTTGTCATATCGATATATATATATTTAAGTAAATATTGACCATTTACATCTCTTGCCTTGAACCACCATTTCGTGATGGTCTATGTGCTGCCTCAGAGATCACCTGACCAGAAATACTACAACTCTAACTGTAACAGGAAGAAGTGTGGAAGCAAAAGACACAACTCTGTCTGTTAATTGGCTCATGTGACCTAACATGTATGGTTTGTTGGTATGTTTGTGTGCACAGTGAATCATACAATCCCAGGGGGCGGCCCTTATTTTTTAAAATGGCAATTTTCTATTTATGATTACCCAATGGCACATACTACTAAAAAAAAGTATATTATTATGAAAATGGTTTATTTACATGAAGCAGGGTTTTCATATGAGCTGTTTTAAGCAATATATCTTTATGGAGACCTACATTGTTTGAGGGGATAGTTTTCCTTTAAACCATTAACAATGTTTAATTGGTATATAGTGGAACGTTTCTTATAATTACATTCCCTTTAATTGTAATTGTAATATTTTATCATTATTTTAAGTTGTTTTCTGTCACAATATAGTTCCTACATTAGCTCAGTGCTGTACTTATGCTCAAAACAGATCTAATGATATTGTTCAATATTTTTGGTTTTATTACATTGATAAGTAATTGGGTTCTTCACATTGTTTGAAGTGAATTTTGCAAACTGACCTAAAATACTTGGGTCCCTATAACAGAACATGGAAGTATAAGTTATTTTATTGCAAAACCGTGAAGGAATGGGTACTTTAAACAGAGGAGTCTCTGAATTGAATATGGACTGCTTAGTAATTTGTATCTGTAAGCGAATAATACAACAGTTGACCTACTTGGTGCCATTAGGACATGTTGAATAATGTGCTTTTTCATTCCAGTCAATTGGGTGTGACGTTAGCACAGTACTTATTTCTAGCATCAGTCAGTGACTAAATACAAGGTCCATAGCTCATACAATCCATTAAAGTAAATTACTGTGCATTTCCTCTTGAGAGGTATAAATACCAGGAATGATGTTAAGTAAATTATCGGGTTAATAGATACAGAGAAATGAGACCATATAACATTTTATAGCACAAAGCAAGCAGATTTCAAGCCTTCCATCTATGTAGCTGTAGCTAATGTAGCTATCTGCTTGGAGTATATACACCAACTAAAACTTATGCAAACAATTATTTTGGCTACGAATGCTAATAACAGTGTTGATTTTGCATCTTTATTCTTAGTTAGACTTATTCTAAGCACGTGTAAAACTTGTATAGCACAGTCCTGACTTGCAATCTACTTTAGGAGCCTGAAGCAAAATTGGTAAAGTGACTAGCGTTTAGAATGGGGACAAAGCCAGCTACTGTTTCAGAATATCTCTGATTAAATATTTAACATGGTATATTTTACATGTACTCGTAATTTCATGGGTCCATGGTTTGCATATCAGTCTATTAATCAAAGCACCACCTACCAGGATTAATACATTTGTATCATGATTCCATTCTGCCATGCAAACTCAGGCCACAAACCCTGTGAGAATCAAAAAACCTTAAATGTTAGCTACATTCTAAGTCATATGCTTTTAAAGAAACAGTTCAGTGTGAAAATAAAAACTGTAAATAGAGAGGCTGTGCAAAATAAAAAATGTTTCTAATATAGTTAGTTAGGCCACATGGTACATATCTGTTCAGTGAGTTTGCAATTGATCCTTAGTAAATAACCCCCTTCATGTAAGCATAAGAATTAGCTAATAAATCCAGATGTTGTTTATTAAGATGGTTTGACTTCAGTGCCAGTTCAACAGCAACATTCTTGGACTTTACAGCCTATAATAATATTTCAATTAAGCCTTTAACCATGTTGATATAGATACGGGATCTATTATTTATAATTCTTGAGCTCTGTGGTTTTCTGGATAAAGGTTCCTTCTGTAGTTTGGATCATAGTACAAGTATGGGACCTGTTATCCAGAATGCTCGGAACATGGGGTTTTCCAGAGGGGGGGCCTTTCCATAATTTATATCTCCATACCCTAAATCTATAAAAAAAAATCATTTAAAAATTAATTAAACCCAAAAGAATTGTTAATCCAATAAGGATTAATTATATCTTAGTTTTCCTGATATTATTACAGCTTTATGAAATCTAATAACTTTTTTTACTGGCTCAATGTGCACTGAAACAGAAATTGGCACAACACCGTTGTATGGTGTAATCTCCATATGTGCAAGTTTCTTCACAACCAATGGAAACATCAGGTTTTGGCTCTGTCTAATAAAACAGAAAATTACATTTTTACATAAATCAGCATAAATTTGTTTGCACATAGTGAGTTCAACTCTTGTTTACTTTACAGGAAAACATACTAGTATCTGAATACCTAAAATGAAAGAGATTGTATTGTACACAGGAAGAAAATGCTCTCTTTCTAATCAATAAGCAAATAGTTGTTTACATCACTTTAGGTTGAGAAAGGCAGCCAGAAACAAGAATATTTATGGCTTCCAGGGGAAATCCATCTGGAATGCAATTGCGTTACACCTAATTGAAAAAAAAATGAATGAAAAATGCATACCAGTGTATGTCTGGATGAGTTTCTCCTCTCCATTTGTATCAATAAAGAAGGCACACAAGAAAATTAGATTTATAAACTAGCAGCAGATAAACCAATTTTTGAACACAAGGAGGATTTGTATTGAAGAACAATCTTTCCTTCCTGTCTAAGCAGAAGTAAGTAACACTGTATCCTTACCCTAGAGAAGTTCTCACATTTACGTGAAGAAAAAAAGGGTAAAGCAAATACGTAAGCTGACTTTTGAAATATCTAGGCTGCTAGCAGTGCTGACAGTCACAAAAAATAAGTGCAACAGCAGATTGTGCAGAGTATATTTACAATATAAGAAAGAAAGACATTTGCTACACAAATAAAGTTTCAGGATCTGTAAAGGCTATAGCACACTGTTTAGTTTGATCAACTTACAAAAGAACACTTCTCAGTGATATGTGGGTTGTTTTACATTCATCATAATAGAAAGTAGGGTTGCCACCTTTCCCCATCCAGAAAGCGAAAGAGTGGGTGGGAGGTGAGAGGGTGGGGTGTGGCCTTATGGGGAGGGGAGACTATCAAAATAACAAAATAAAGTGAAAAAGACTGCCTTTTTCACTTTATTTTGATAGTCTGTGCCCCTGAGGAAGACCGATTATGGTTGAAACGTGTAGGGCTAAATATCCTCAGTATGTAAAAATTCTTTTGACCAGATAGTAAAAATGACAAAATATCATTAAAGTGATTCTGTCATGATTTTTATGATGTCATTTTTATTTTTAAATTACATTGTTTATGCTGCAATTATAATAATATGTTATAATATTGGTTCATAGTCAGCCAGTCATTTTGCCTGGCCATGTGCTTTTAGAAAGAGCCAGCACCAGGATGGAACTGCTTTCTGGCAGGTTGTTGTTTCTCCTACTCAATGCAAACTGAATATGTCCCAGTGGGACCTGGATTTTACTTTTGAGTGCTGTTCTTAGATCGACCAGGCAGCTGTTATGTTGTGTTTGAGAGCTACTATCTGGTTATCTTCCCATTGTTCTGTTATTAGGCTGCTGGGGGGGAAGGAAGGGGGTGATATCACTCCAACTTTTGGATCACAAGTCACATGACTGGGGGCAACTGGGAAACTAACAATATGTCTAGCCCCATGTCAGATTTCAAAATTAAATATAAAAAATATTTTTTTTCTCTTTTGAGAAATGGATTTCAGTGCAGAAGTCTACTGGAGCAGCACTATTAACTGACGCATTTTGAAAAAAAAATTTTGAATTTTTTTTTTCCCATTACAGTATTCCTTTGAAGAATATAAGCAAAAATAAAAGGAGGGCTACTAAGACCAAAGCCAAAGGGTGGGTACAAGTGTTGTCCTTATTGAAGTATATTAATTGGCATTACATTGAGAAGCACTTTATCACAAGAACTGTAACAATACACTCATAGAATTCAACAATCCTTGGTGTAGCTTGTACTGATTCCAATCTTTGGAGCCTTCAATCCACCATCTACAAATGGCTTCAGTCAGCATGGGAGCACTGATTCTAGTAGGATAGTCCTTGCACACTCAACCTTTAACTCTAACATGAAAACCTTGAACCAGAGGTCCTGCCCTCATAATGGAGAAATCCTTAATAGAAGACATTTATAGTATTGGAGACTTGGTTTTGTGTTTAGTGTTTCCCTTGAACAAATAAATGTCTAAGAGCAGAGACTTCTAGTATATCACCAATAGAGAAGCAACAATTTGAAAGTACTGATAGCAAAATAACTATGAATGGAAATATGCAACAAAAACCAAGTCAACAAATAGCATGTCATCAAATAATCTGAAATACTTCAAGGAGTCTACATTATGCAGATATATGTAAGAGACAGAATTTTATATCAAAGGAAAGTTAATATTAATATTTCTGCTGGCTATGTGTCACAGTAACATGTCATGCTTTAGCCATAGATAAACATTTCTAACAAATATAATAGAATTGATTTTGGGCTCGTAAACCAACGTGTTTTATGAGACTTCAAAAGCTTGCAGCCTGAGATTGCAGTGCACTGAGCAGATATTGATTTTGAAATAGTCTCCTGTGTAAAAAAATGGTTCAAATCAGAAAGTGTAATCTGTAGACAGCAATCTCTGCATGATGTGCATAAGGACTGGGATAAAAGCACAAAACATGCTGTGACGTTTGCAGCTTTTAACACAGTGGTTTGACTTTACAGGACACCAGGTTTTTCTCCATTACCCTTCTCTTACTCATCTGCATTTTCTCCATTACCCTTCTCTTACTCATTTTTCTCCATTACCCTTCTCTTACTCATCTGCAGTTCCCCCATTCACAATATCTTGAGGGTTGGGTTCCGGGAATATTAACACAATTACATAAATATGCCATAAATATCCCACTCAATAACTCAGTATTCTGTCTCAAGAAAATGCTGGAAGGAAAATGTTCGAAAAACCAGTTCACAACTGTTTTCAGATTAGTACTGTAAGTAAAAAAAAACATATATTTTCTTGAGCTCTAACAAATGACATATAGTGCTTCAGTCAAAGGATCAGGTCTCCTAGGACCCAGCAGAGAACCTTGATTGAGTAAACAGGGCTAAATGTAATAGATTTCATAAAGGCCTATGATGGAAAAAAGGGCTGATGATTTTTTCATGGCTTGGGCCCACTGGGAGATGTAATCTAGCAGGCTAGTTTCAACCTTGGCTTTTGGGTATTAGTTCTGGGCAAAACTATGCCAGTATAGACCTTCTTAATGCATGCTTAATTCACTATGGGAGTTATTTTTCAAATGTCAAATTTTAGAGCTTTGTGAGCATTTTAAGAGTTTTCAGCAAAAAAAAACCTCGAATCGCTTGAATTCATCAAGTTTTCGAGAGAAACGCGCCAAAAAAAAACCCAAACATCATAAAGGCTACAAATATCTTCAAATGGTTCAAGAGACCTCTACCACTGACTTTTACATGACCTCAACAGGTTTTAGATGGTGTATTTTCAGAGACAAGCTATTTCCAGCTCCGAGGTATACTAAATCTCAAAAAATGTACGTTTTTTTTTTACCAGAAAATTAGTTTTGACTGAAAAATACTCTCGAAAACGCGAAAAAAGAACTCAACCTTTGAATAATAAGCCCCTAAGTTTAAACAAATGAAATAAAAGTATAATGTATTGACAAAGAATGATACTAAAATCTATAGTTAGTGTTGATATAGGTATGTGTATGCATATATGTGTGTATATATATATATATATATATATATATATATATATATATATAGGTCTCCCCTTAATAAAAAAATGAATAAGTTCCCATCCTCTCTTCTAAAGCTTGCAGCGGGTTAACAGCAAGTAAGTTTCGCATGGCCATCCCCCCTGCTTTCAGCCTGGTGCAAGCTTTAGAAGAGAGGATGGAAGCTCTGGTGCCAGCTCTCAACCCTCATTGGAGGTTCAAGTTTAAGTCCCGTTGAAGCTGCATTGGGATTGGATAGGCTGGAGGGGAAGTTCCTACTTCACCCATCCAATGCCTGTACAGTTTTACTGGGACTTGTGACCAATGAGGGTACAGAAAACTCAAAGCACTGAATAGGAGAAGAATCATGCTGACACCGGAGCTCCTGTCCTCTTTTATAAAGCTTGCAGCAGGGTGACAGCTGAGGTGGGCGATATCGGGTTGATCCGATAGTGGGGCCCGAGGGCTATTGGATCGCGGGACCGCATAAATGCACAGATGCGGGCACAATCAAACGGGATTTTAACCTGCCTGATCAAGATCTGGCAGACTTTTGGCCAGATTTCGATTGGGGAAGCCCGTCGGATGGCCACACACACAGTCTGTGGGAGCCTTAAGATACAAAAACCTGCGGGCCCAGGACAACTGTGCCCCCCTGATGGGGCCCTGTTCAGGTTATTGGAATATACATAATTTAAATGGTTTCTAGTTTGAAGAATGGTGTTCATTAGAAGAGATTTTGCTGCAACTTTGTGTTACAGAAACCTAAAAATGAAACCTAAAAATGTTGCTTATCTTCCCTCTAATATGTAAAAAAAACATGAATACGATAATACAATATCATATCTCAGGTGTCACCTTGGCTAAAAATTATCTAACATTTGACTTAGGGATTTCATCTATAGTCTTCTATAGACATGGCCATGTGAAAGAACTAGAAGTAAATAGCCAGACACACATTTTACTGGGTGATGGAAAGAACTAGCTCTTCCATTTGCATTTTCCCTATTGACTGGTTGCTAAGTCTAAATTAGTTGGTGCAATTTACCACTTATAGTAGTAATTTAGTGCTTGTAGGGAACATGCTGTCTTTTTGTTTACAGCTTTCATCTTTCTCTTCAGGCTGAACCCACAGGTATTGTGCAAGATTCAGTTCCTATAAAGAGTGAAAACAATGAGTGCATACGGTGCCAGTTTATAGATGAAGATATTGGAAGTCCAGTAGAATGGCTGGAGACAATCAGGCATAGACAAAAGCAATATCTTGGAAAAGCAAAAGATCAGCATTAGGGATGCACCTAATTCAGGATTCCATTTGGCCGAATTCAAGTGCCTGGCCAAGCTGCATATGCTGTTCTCTTTCTCCCTCTTTTCACTAAATTACAAATTAGGGTTTGGATTTTGTTCAGTGTTCAGTCAAATCGTTCACAAAGTATTGGGGATTTGGCCGAATCCTAAAATAGTGGATTTGGTGCATCCCTAATCAGCATACAGCAAACATTATCTTGTTCTTTTCTGGTATCCATTGTGCCAGGTCTTTAGAATGTTTGTTTTTGCCCACCTTTAAGTACTTTCAATTCAATAGCTCTGATTTTATCTTTGTATATTGTGTGTTTTCATGATAAGATTTAAATCAGGGCTAAGGAAAGAGGCTATCAGACATTTGCATAAACATTAAAGATTATTTATAGTTACTGCCAATGTCTCTGATGGATGTGCACAGGGTCAAATGTTATGCTTCTAGTTAAATCCAATTGAGATTGGCTGTTGAGGTCACTCTTCCAAATATAATAAATGTATTGTTGTATATTGGCAAATACAATTACAGTATGGGACAACATCTTTTTATAAAACTGAAGGACATCCATGTAGAAGTACACACATTCAGAACTGCCTTTACTTTGATCTGTTTAAATGGGTTAGAGTTATTTTTTATTTCTTCATATAATATTTCGCTTTTAACATCCATGCAGTTTAAGGGTAATTTGCATATATGGTATACATTATTGCCATTCACAGAATTTGTGCCACAGATATTCTGTAGTGCCCATAGACACATCAGCCTTATAACTGAAAACCATAGCCTCTAAGGTAAGACATTGCGCAAACCAAACGCTAATGCAAATGTTCTACTCAACACTCCAGTGCTTTCAGATCTAGAATCTGGACACTCTCTTGATGGGTTATTTATTAATGTTCTTGATGCAAGTGCAAGCATAGTAAGATTGGCAAAACTGTGTAACTTAGTGCTAATTCACTAAACTAAATGCATACAGGGCATAGCTACCTTTGTCCCCTTTATTGCTCATTCACGAAGCTTTTGTGTTCCAGGCATAGCCAAGCACAGTACTGCTGGTTGCAAAGCAGACCTGAACTTATCATCTATCTCAGCACAGGTTACCTACAGTACATGCCACCCCCACCCTCCCCTCATGAATACAGCACTGCTAAATGTAATCAGTGTAGTCATTCGTAAAGCAAACCTCCTTGTCTGTGGGTGCTGGAAGTGGGCAGGGAGCAAACTGAAAAAAACACGCCAGCTAGCACCTGTTATTTGCACTTTGCACTCTGTCCTGTTGTTGTTAAATGACCCCTTTTGTATCATATGACCCAGCATCCTTTTCAGTCTCATTAGTCAACTTTGCTGTGTTCAGTCCTATGCAAGAGGCCATACTAGAGACACTGTGTATATTCTATACATCTATTCTATATATCTATTCACTTTAATAAGTGCCAATTTAATTCGTAACCAGTAAAACTAAGAAATTAAGGGTCTCTGAGCATAGCTTTGTAATTTTGCAGTTTTGATTTTAAGCGATCTAGCCCTTTCCACAACTTCTTATTTGTTTCCACTATCTAGAGAGCTTCTCTGTGGTGTGGCCACATTTCACTCTTTCAACTTTTCACTTTTCAATACTAAAGTAGAATATACCTACAGGTCTATATGGACAACCTTCATGCAATGGATACCTTTATCATCTGCTTTAGTGTCAATCTTGAAGGCTTTTGTTCTGACACAGTCTGGCATAGCACCTCTATATCATATTCTGGATATGAGGGCCAATTGCAAGTTGTGATTCTGTTTGACTCTCCTCTGAAGAGTGACAGCATGGGATCCTCAAAACAATTCTCAAAAGATCTGAAAACAAAGATTGTTCAGTATCATGGTTTAGGGGAAGGCTACAAAAAGCTGTCCTGTGTGACATGCAAGTCTTCTTCTCGCTAGTGTTAACTGGTCCGTTGCCAAGCAACAACATATACATTTACTTTTCTAATGTATTTTAGACCATTACTAGAATTGCTGATTAACTTATTAGTAAATTTGAAATTTGTGGAGTCAACATTCCTTTAAAAGATGAGGTTAGATGCCAAGCACTCACTGAACACAAAGAGGATCCTATGAAAGCTCTAAGGCAGTGGTCCCCAACCAGTAACTTGTGAGCAACATGTTACTCTCCAACCCCTTGGATGTTGCTCCCAGTGACCTCAAAGCAGGAGTTTATTTTTGAATTCCAGGCTAGGAGGAAACTTTTGGTTGCATAAAAACTAGGTTCACTGCTATACAGAGTCTCAATGTAGGTTGTCAGTCCACATAGGGGCTACTAAATGGGCAATCACAGCACTTATTGGGCACCCAAGAACATTTTTCATGGTAGTGTTGCTCCCCAACTCCTTTTACTTCTGAATGTTGCTCACGGGTTCAAAAGGTTGGGGATCCCTGCTCTAAGGTGACAAATATTGCATGGGATTGGTATGTAGGATTATACACTACATTAAATTGTAACACAGAGACCGTTTAAAGCCAAACAACAAACAGGGTAACTATGTAACCAATCACTAAATATGTTTTTGCTTAAGCCAGCCATTGTAAAGCAATCTGTCGCATTGTTTTCAGCTTGAACCTATTTTTAAACTAATATATTTTTTGTCTCCACCAAAGTTTCCTCCACATCAAAAAAAAAATTATAATCTGGCTTTGCCCCCTTCCTCTACTTATAGGAAACATCATCAAAAGAGATGTTTCCACCATTGCAGGTGCAGTGGACACACACATAGGCATATAGAGCTATGACACCTTGCCACCTTTCCGGTTTTGAACTAGACAGTCCAGTTTTTACACAGGTTCAAAATGGTGTGAAACTCGGACATTGCTCTCCCTGACTGATTTAACTGCCCCCTGGCACAATCATTGTTGCCAGGCCCATCCACTGAACAACGCTCAGGGCATAAAGGCACAAAGTATTGCCTAAATTATTGCTCTGGAGGGGGAAAAAACTACAGATCTCCCCCCATTCTAAAGGTGGCCATAGAGATCTGCTTGTTTGGCGAACCGATGGGATTTTTAGTCCTGTCTGATCGACATCTGGCCGACTATCGGCCAGATATTGATCGGGAAGCCCGTCGGAGGTCCCATACATGGGCCAATAAGCTGCTGACTCGGTCTGTTTGCATCTTTTATCAGCCCGTGTATGGCCACCTTAAGTGAATGAGAGTTAATGCTATCCTGTGTAAGATTCCCTGGTATAATATGATTCTCCTATTAATTTGATTTCTTACAGTTATATGCCTATTTGATAGTGGATGGTGGTACAGTTTGTGGTAGTGTCTAGAAATCACTTATCTATTGGGTAAAACTGAGCTAAGAAAACTATAATGGTATTTTTGTTGACTTGTAATGATACCTCTGGAATTTATAAACACAGCCCTTCGTATACAGTTTAGATTAGCTGGATAGTGACAAGAATCCCATCGTTCACTATAATAAGGCTCAATTAGGCCCTTCTTTGTCCTCAAGGCAAGTGCTCAAGTGTACACAACACAGCATCAACTTTTGAGCTTTGCATCCTTTAATGTACCTTAATATTTGGGGTTCTAAGCAAATATTTTACCATGTTTCCCCCATGATTTCAGATGGATTGGTTTGACTTGATGGCAACTAAATGCCACCATTAATTCATTTGTTCCTTTTCCTCTGAATGCCCTCTAAGGGAGATTTCTAAAAATAATTTCTTGAATGCAGAATAGAGTCTGCAGTAAAAGAAAAACTTCTAAATAAGATTAACTGCCTTGCTTTTAGTCCTTGTTATGTCGGAACGCTGCCAGATAGCAATCTCGGAGATTAAATCATTAGCCTGAGAGGTCTGCACAGATAATGCCCCAGTGAGTCATAGTATTTAATTTCTCTAAAAAGAAGCACAAAGCCTCAATGTTAATTATATGATGCTGCCAATACAGGAATGTCAAATTCAAAATGAACAGTATATAAATTTGGTGTGAAATCATAGTTCTGAATTTTGTTAGCCCAAATTTTTATCTTTCAAGTTATTTTTTTTAGCACGCATAGTAAACTATGTAAAAATGTCCTTTATATATAAATGCAGCTCATGGTACAAAAACTGGAAGAATTCTACCGATTAAGAATACTGGAATTCTGAATGCCACACCTAAAAGACTTTGTCGTGCTTACTATACAGTAGTGCCCCACCACAGCAGGCACTTTATACTTTATACCTGTACTTTTAAATGTAAAGCCTGCTTTATCTTTCCAAATGAGTTTCAGTGTCAATATCCTGCTTTTTACATTCCTATCACTAGGAGGAATCTCCAGAAGACAATGGGATTTGCCAAATAATAAAAAATGGACTTCGTTGTAAACATTATAAAATAATTATTACATTGTCTTACACAGATATGCAATAACCAATATCCAGTAAGTGACAGAATATTGGTACCTACAAAACATTAGGTTATGTAATAAAAGGCAATATGTTTGCCCAGGTGTAGTAAACCATAGCAACCAATCAGCAGGTAGAATTTACTGGTCACCTGTTTAAAAGCAAACATCTTATTGGATGCTATGGGTACTGCCACTGAGCAAATTAGTGCCATTTATTTGATATGGGAGTCTAGCTTTAGCACTGCACAGGCTGGATAAAAAAACAGCACAAAGGTTTATTGAAATGGCATAACTTTTCATATTTTGAAGGTGAAAAAAACAGCTATTTGTATAAATCTTTCCAATTAATATTTACTTTAGAAAAGAGATAAAGGTGTAGAATTTTCTGACTCATGTTTCCTGCAAATGAACTGAGTACACTGCCATAACTTAATAGCTTGTACGTTCCAGACTAGTGAAGCAAGGCTTTTTACAAGAAGACATGCTGTCTTCAAGTTGATGTTCTTTATGACAATTGCAAGTTGCAGTTTTATCAAAGGTTAACAAAATGTAAATTCATGCAAAGCTGCAATGAATAAAGGAAGCTGGTTTCGCAATTAAAGACTCAAATATTCAGTTCTATTGGATTCCAAATCAAGAATGATATAGGAAGACTTTGCATGGAAATAAAGCTACTTTATACAAAACCCACTGTAGAATTAGGCATAATAAAAAGCATAGTCTCTGGAGGTACAGATAGATCATAGCGTTGGCGATCAAATCATATTCGACACATAAAAATGTATCAAAAACTCTGTATAACACCGAAGGTGATTATACAAAAAACCCCCGTACACGGGCAGATATATGCTGAGACAGATTAAGTCGGCATCTTATTGGCCAATGTATGGGGCCCTCAAACGAGCTTCCCTGATTGACGTCGGGCAGAAAGTCATCCAGATATTGATCGCCTTAAAAATCCCATCGGATAAAGGACCGTATTGGTTCTTTAACAGAATATATCATTCTTAAAATGCAAAAAACTTTATGCATACAGGGTGAGTTCTTACAAGCCAAATTCACTTAAACTAATTGTATTTTATGAGAATAAATAATACATTACAGTACAGGTATGTGCCCTGTTATCCAGAATGCTCAGAACCTGGGGTTTTCTGGATAACAGATCTTTCCATAATTTGAATATTCACACCTTAAGTTTACAAAAAATCATTAATAAACCCAAAAGGTTTGTTTTGCCTCCAATAAGGATTAATTATATCTCAGTTTGGAACAAGTACAAGGATCAAGTACAGATATGGGATCAGTTATCCCGAAACATGTAATCCAGAAAGCTCCAAATTACTGAAATGCCATCTCCCACAGACTCCATTTGATCCAAATAATTAAAATTTTTAAAAATGATTACCTTTTTATAGGAATAATAAAACAGTACCTTAGTACTTGATCCCAACTAACATGTAATTAATCCTTATTGGAAGCAAAACCAGTCTATTGGGTTTATTTAATGCTTACATGATTTTCTAGTAGACTTAAGGTATGAAGATCCAAATTACGGTAAGATCCATAATGCAGAAAACCCTGGGTCTCGAGCATTCTAGATAACAGGTCCCCATATCTGTACTATTTTATTATTGCAGAGAAAAAGGAAATCATTTTTAACATTTTGGATTATTTGTATTAAATGGAGTCTATGGGAGAAGGCCATCTTGTAATTCATAGCTTTCTGGATAATGGGTTTCCAGATAATGAATTCCATACAACTAACTAAATAGTATACACTTTGACATTACAAGAAAATATAATTTTTTTCATGTGTTTTTTTTAATTTCATTATTGGTTGTTCTCTTTACATTGATCCATCAAGCATTGTATAACAGCGTTTGTTGTTTCTATTATCCGGTTCATGCAAAGTTTAATGAAAGCATAGTACATGTTAATTTCTTTTGTACAAGAATATGTATGCATATGTATGTGTCTAACACAGAGCATTAAGTGAAATAAATGAATATACTTTTGCATTACAGAGTCTTTTATATATATGGATAAAAAAAATGAAGAACAAAAAATGCCAGCACGAAGGGTCTTGTGTCAAAAAAGCTTGTATTAAGACATGATATGTAAAAACCATATATATATATATATATATATATATATATATATATATATATATATATATATATCCGCCCCTCCTAACAAAACACCTTTGTCTTTGATACAGTAAGTCCAATATTTGTGGATTTGCTGACAACTCTATAAATACAAATGTGTTTGAAAATGTCCTAAAAGAAAGGAACTACCAGAAGAGTTCTTACAGTCGCACCATCCAATGGTTATAAATAAGAAGTGATTTGTGTGGACAAGGAAAAAACAAAACTGGAAAAATGCTCAATTCATTCATGTGTAAAATTCATTGTGACTTAAATACATTTCATATGATAAAGATAAACTTATGTTTGTGCTAATTTCATCAATTGTGCAAATTCTTTAAAAAATTCATTAATATAAAGTGCTTATGGTGATTAAAGTGTAAAGTCTGTAATGGGCAGTTCTCAATCCACTGATACCAAAACAATTTTTGGACTTAGCAAAAACCTAACATTTAAAAATGCATCATGAGGTCAAAATTGATTGCATTAAAAAAAAGTGACTTGGGATACTTGGGATACTTAGTATGAATAACAATTATCACACTAGCACCACCATGATCTCACATCAGACCTGTGAACCCTCTAAAAATATTAATCCTTAGTTACTAGATACAGGGAGAACATGGGTATGGGGCTTTTGTATAACACACACAATTGTTGATCTTATATGGAGTAAATAGTGAATGCAGTACAGTCATATAATCTAGCTGGAGCATAATCATAGCTGGCACAAAGTGCCTGACACGCATTTCGCCCACGAGGGCTTTGTCAAAGGCAAGATGGCGGCAAAATCTCGCAATCTTTACGTGATTTCATTAAATCCCATTGGTTACAGGGAATCACGTGACTTTGCAGCCTTCCGACATTAGGGCCACGTATATTATTTTTCTGCCATAGTTCTATTAGCCTTATTATTGCAGCCATATTTAGCACAGTCATCGCTCTGTATCCAGAGCAAATTAATCATATAGAGAAAAAGGATTCTGCTGCGAATAAGCACCACTAAAATTCTAAGTTCATAACCATATTACATTTATTACTACCCAAATGTATAAGTGGCTTTCACTATTTGCCAATGTAGGTGTGTAATGATAAACGTTCATTCAATCCACCTGATGTTAAGTTATTAAGTTAATAAACCCATGAGCATTCCTTAGATAAAAGTATTTGATCCAAGTTGCCTTTTCTGATACTCAGGGAAATCTTTTCTAGGACTGTTACAGTCATTCCATCCTGTTTCCCATCATGATGTGAATAAAAATGTTCCCTAGAGGTGTTTGATTTCCCCTGTGTTTGTATATTCCTTAAGGTAGTAAGTATATGTGGATTTGATACTAGATATATATTCTGAAATCCTTATTTTAAGGTTCTATTTGTTTTACCTATATTTTCACAGGGGCATGTAACCATATAGATCACTCCTACTGTGTTACAGTTATTTAAATGTTTCAAATAATGGGGCTCATTTTTCAACACTGGGAAAATTTGCCCATGGGCAGTAACCTATAGGAACCAATCAGTGATTAGCTTTTTGAAACCAGCTGCAAGTAGAACAATGAATGCAGCAGTCTGATTGGTTTCCATGGGTTACTGCCCATGGGCAAATTTGCCCGGTGTTGATAAATGACCCCCATGTGTCTTACCATATCTGTCCACTATTTTCTTAATATTGTTTATATATGGGCATATGTTGCATGATCCAGATGGAAGTATACCTTTAGGGCAATTATAAGGATGTGATTGCATTTTTCTGTTATTAAAGTGACTCTGTACCAATATATTGTGTAAATTGGGGGGCATGTCTCGAGGTGACCTGTGGGTATGTTCCAATATGACAGATCTGTATGCAGTATGTGCCAATTTTTTTTTTTTTAATAGCATTCCACTGATTACAGTGGGTTGTTATAAATCTCACAGTCTCAGAATTTTTTGAGACTAAAGTTTGTGCCCTTTTTTCCCCTTGAAAGTTCTATAAATCACATATTTTTAGTCTATCTGAAAGTTCACACAATCTTTTTTTAAAAAGAGCATCGTTTGAACAATTTCTCCGAACCCGTAAGAAGGGGGCACCCATTGTGTTTCCCTGTACTTGTAAACAATATTTGTCATTGAAAACAAAATAGTTATGTGTTAAATAAAATTTTAATAGATCCATCAGGAAAGTCCTATAATCTTTTCCATAATTAATTTCACCTTCAAGGAAGGAACAGCTCTGATACCTGCTTTATGTTTTATACATATATATGTATATAGCTATGGCACATCACATGTGACTAATAATGTGTCTTTGTTTTGTAACTTATGCAAAACATCACCCCTAATCTTTACATATGAGGGTAAAGATACCACAAAGGAACGCAATTTATAATCTATAAATTGACCTGCAACTTCACATACAGTAGGTTACCATTGCCAGATATGATTGGCTGACCAGGAGGTTTCTTATTGTTCTTATGTACCTTTGGCAACATATAAAAAGTTGGAATTCTTGGGTAAGTATTAATCAATGCATTGTGTTATTGAGAGGACAACAGTCCTGAGTCCTTAGCATCTTTTAACAAATTATGGTATTGTCAGCTGAACAGATCTGTAGGATCATAATGTAATTTTGGATAGCAATTGACGTCATTTAATTGTTTTAATGCTTCAGCTATGTTCATGGTCTTAGGCCATAAAACTGTATTGCCCCTTTGTCAGCAGCCTTGATTACTACATCATCCCATTTTTTAATCTCATTGATTGCTAATCTCTCTGAGTGCAACAAGTTATCTGAGAAGCCTCTATCAGGTAATAGGCTAAAATCTTTCATTACAAGTTCACCAAATATCTGTACAGCTGGACAAAATTGAGCAGTTGGAGTGCAAGTACAAGTTATGGTTTAAATCGGCTACTCAAAGTTGTGTCATCATTCAATAGAGAGCATAAGTCTTGTAATGCTTGATTAAACGTCAAATCATCCTGCAAAGTATACTTTTGCCTCAACTCCCCAGAGAAGGATATATTGATGACATTTTTAAAAAAAACTGTATAGGAGGGTAGTCACGGATACTGACGACAATCGACAAGACAAACCCATATTTCTGAAATTCTGTCCAGTATAAAAACTGAGAATAGAAACACAGAGAATGCTTCAGATGACTGTCACTCACAGGAAAAATTAAATCTGGCACATCTGCATACACCTTGATATCATTTATTATGTTATCAAAAGAATGAAAGAAAGGGGGAAAAAAAAGAAATTCTTTATATTTTCATACAGGAACAAAAGTATATGCAAGTGTGCTGTGTAGTTTGCTTGTCCTGCAGTGCCAAAGACAAATTGTGCAGAAAAGACTCAGAATAAATAAACAAAACAGCTCATTTTAATTATTCAATGGCTCACCCTCAGAACGGTATCATGCCGAGGAATGTTTTATTTATCAGCTCAGTTCTCCTTTTTCATTTGATGCCTCCTTTGGTAAGAGAGCAAAACGATGTGCCAATCATCTGTCTTCTCCGCTTGTCACTTAGCTGCAAATTTCCTTTGTAACTATTTGTACTGTACCTGCGGAATTTCCATCATTCCAATAGAAACAAAAATACCAATTCTATATTTCATTTAAATTAACCTAGATGCAGAATAGCTGACATTGGAATTTCAGTGCCTGGAAGCTTCTTTTTAACATTACAGCAATATATATTTGGTTAGTGTGTATATTTATATAAACATGCCTGTGTTGAACAACCCACAATCATTTAGCTCACTGTGATACACTATATGGAAAACAATAACCCTTATGGATATTCCTACTTTAACAACTATTAAGGCGGTTATTTACATAAGTCCACTCTGGCCTTTTGGGGTAAAACGTGAATTTTCCATTTTTTTTAAAAAAAAACCTAGAATGTTTCAGGATTTACTAAAGTCCAATGCTGCCGAAAGTCCAAATTCGAAAATCTGCCATCACAGACCTGCCGAAGTTGTATATAAGTCAATGGAGGAATTCCCTATCATATTTGAACATTTATGTGGTCTGTGCTGGAATTATCTTGAAAATCCAACTATTTCTGGCTTTTCAGGTAAAAATCTGAAAGATTAGTGCTTTTCGGGAAAAAGCCCAAAAAAATCGCATGATTCAGGAAAAACCTCCGAAAAAAATCATTCAATTCGGGTTTTCTCTCTGTTTTATCGAGTTTTCCCCCCAATACTATTAAATCATGTTTTTAATCAATAAATAAGGTCCAATCGTGGATTCTAGTTTGGTTGAACTTTTTTAATTTAAATAATCTGAAAAATTCTGATTTTAGTAAAAAACCCTCTTAGAGTGCCCTATACCAGGACTGTCCAACTGGCGGCCCACGACCCCCCCTTGTGTGGCCCCCCCACATCAAAGTCTTCCTGCTGTGTCTGCTTAACATGTGTAAAATTTAAAAGGTATCACTACAGAGATTAACTGGCCCCTACATTGTTTACATCTCAAATTCAGACTTTAATCCCCAGTATTGTTCACACCTGTAACACTTCTATTGTTCATAGCCCTGTACTGTTCACACCTGAGACCCAGACTGAAACGGTCCACATTGTTCACCTGTTCACACTCATACAAACTCCTGAAGGGGCACCAGCACTGTGTCACTGTATGTAGTACATCTTAGAGTTGTCCTGATAGGTTTCCCTGTCTCCTGCTCTGTCCTGCCTTCCCTATGCTCTCTATGTGTGCCTTACTCTGCCTGCTTTATGCCCCCTGTGTGTGCCATAATCTGCCTGTGGAACATAAGACTGGTATTTGTTCTGGGGGTTTGTTAGTATTTGAAAATTGTTGTTAGGGGCCTCTAAGGTGTTTAATCATGTGATCGGGGTGCTGTGTTATCCACAGGGGAGGAGGAGACGTATGGATTATAGAGTAGGTCTCAATGTAAAAATGAAAACAGGGAAAATAGGCTGTGCAAAATAAAAAAATGTTTCTAATATAATTAGTTAGGCAAAAATGTAATGTATAAAGGCTGGAGTGACTGGATGTGTAACAGAACAGAACACTACTTCCTGCTTTTCAGCTCTCTAACTCTGAGTTAGTCAGTGACTATAAGGGGGCCACATGGAACATAACTGTTCAGTGAGTTTGTAATTGATCCTCAGCATTCAGCTCAGATTCAACAGCAGCAGTTTTGTCCCATGTGGCCCCCCTTGTAGTCACTGACTAACCCAGAGTTAGAGAGCTGAAAAGCAGGAAGTAGTGTTCTGGCTATTATGTTAGACATCCAGTCACTCCAGCCTTTATACATTACATTTTTGTCTAACTATATGAGATACATTTTTTATTTTGTACATCCTATCTCTCTGCCCAGGTTTTATTTTTACACTAAACAATTCCTTTAATATGACAACTTTTTTCACATATGAGTGATAAATGATATCCCTGCAGTGAGCACCAACCATTTGGTTTTTTGGTGTGTCATTAATGTGAACATGGTCTTGTGGTAGCATGGGTGTGGTTTAAAGTGGGTGTGGTTTAAAAACAGGGATTGGTCAACATTGTCTTCCATTATCGGGTCTCCACCATGTAGGCCAGAAAAATTCCGGCCCTCGGTATCACAGAAGTTGGACAGCATGCCCTATACCAACCCCTCAGAAACAAGATTGTGAGCTAAGCCTCTATACCATCCACCAAACTCCTATTATAGCCCTCGACTGAAGCCTAGCGTAAATGCAAAAATGGTTTTCCTAATCCACTATGCAAGAGGAAGGCGGCTGATGCTACTGGTATAATGTTTGACATTTTGAGGTTCTTTACTAGATACTGAAATGGGGGTAGGTTTCCAGGCTGTGCCAATTTAAAACAATTGTGTTGCCAAACTTGCCAGCAATTTCTCAATTTTCTCAGCTCTTTGTGTTGGCTTGTTGGCTGCAATAGAGACTGGATACTCACAATGCCAATATTCATGGCAAAACACAGACTGCAGTGCTTGTAAAGAAATGTCTTAACTGGCACTTGACACACAGGGATTGTGGTATTTTTTATAAGTTTTAAGTATTTTCAAGAGTAGTGGTTTTTAGTTACATTTGCATACCTCCCAACATTCAAAAATTGGAATGAGGGACAAAAAGTTGTGCTGAGCGTAACATGGCAAGATTTTTTTACCACGCCCATTTTGTGACCACATCCTCTAAATACTATGTCCATTTTACAAAATGTGGCAGGTTATGGAAAGTCTGAAATTTCTGGGGGTTTTCAGGGTCATGTTTTATGTGTTATTACAGTTTTGCTAATGAAAGTGAATTGTTCTTTAAGCTGTAAGTCTCAGTTCCCCCAAGAAACCTGCTTGTTTTAAATAGTTACAATTGTATCTTTTCTTATCTTAAATAGTTACAAATGTATGTAAGTGTAGGTGCTGAGTATTCTGTTCTTTCTGCCAAAAGGCCTCTTATTTAAGTTTTAGAAACATTGGGGCAAATTCACTAAGATGCGGCGCAACTTCGCCGCACTTCGCCAGGCGTAGTTTCGCCAGGGCTCCGCAAATTCACTAAAATCCGAAGTTGCGCACAGGGGTAGCGTAAGGTTGCGAAGTTGCGCTAGCGTTGATTCGCTATATAAAGCGAAGTTACGCTAGCGAAGGCTAATTTGCATACGGCGCGAAATTCAAATTTCAATGGAGGAACACGTATCTGCACTACAAATGCCTAGAAAACCTTCAAATCAGCAAATAAAAATTTTATTTTGCCCTACACATGTGCCCACTGTCTAGGTAAGTTGCCATGAGTCAGGAAATGTAGGGGGGAGGAAGGGGAGCCCCAAAAAAATTTCGATCTTTTTCAGCCTATCAGCCATCATGTAGAAAACACGCCAGCGTTTTTTGGGACTTAGAAAAAAAATTTACTTTTTTTTAAACAATCCCTATCTACTCTATTGCGCTTCGCCAGGTCTGAGGTGGCGAAGGAAGTCTAGCGTAAAAGGTAGCCTTCAGTACACTGCACAAGTTAGTGAATTTGCATAGTTTCGTCGCTAGCAAAAGTTCGCCTGGCGTAAGGTTGCGAAGTAACACTAGCGAAACTACGCCAGCGTTCGTTAGTGAATTTGCGCAGTAGCGAAAATGCCAAACGCTAGCTTCGCGGCTTAGTGAATTTGCCCCATTGTATCTTTCTCTAGTGTCAGAGCAGGAGATCAAAGGGAAACTCAGTTCAGAGTTATGCACTTATGAAGTTGCCAAGCCAAAATGGAACTCACACGCTGCTAAAGCCAGTACGTTTTTTTTTTTAAAGGAGACATATACTATAAGTGACCCCACCCTCCTTATGAGCAATAATGAATAATACATAGTGCTGGTTTCACTTTTGGCAAAAACTGAAATGGCCCCTTAATCAGAGCTTCCCATGTACATCTGTTCTGGTTCCTGTCATGTTTTAAATGAGGGGTACAGGTGTTCTAACAACAGAAGGGGGATAGCCAATCACAGCCCTGCAGTCATACAAGCAATGACAGGCTTAAATCCCCTATAATGTCAGCCTAGCTGCTAATTGATTCCTATTCTACAGTGCTGGCTACTGAGTGCCGCCAGCTCCTCTGCACAGCCTGGGAAAGAGGCAGCAGGAAGTGAAACAGATGGGCAGGACAAGTAGGTTATTTGTAGAAATTTTCAATAAATCAATGCAAAACGCTACTTTTCTAAGCACATTCTTTCTAAGAAAGTTTAGTTTAATGCACTGGCACATTCTTGGTTCTTACATTTCTTACATATCTTTTAAAAAAATCCCAAAAAATTGTCTGGCTCAGACATCAACCATAAACACAATAAAGGACCCTGAGAGTGTTTGGATAATTAAGCTGTATTTTATTTGGGGGATGCATTTTAGTTTCTTTGCAAAACTCTGGATAAGACATTGAATTCTCATGGGATTGGTCTTTTTTTTTGGATTTATTGGTTTAAACAAGCAACTGTTGAACCACCATGTTTTGGTCATAAGAACCTCAAAATAAAACCACATACAATTTTCACAATGCATCAGTAAGTAGGCTACACAGCTAGAGAAATATCTTAATGTACTTTTTCTTTTATACTAAACAACTAACTATATGTACAGCACTGTACAATGGTTATAAGGCACAAGTTTATGTATGAGACATGAGAGAATGAAATATACAGTACATAAACTGGCTCATTGGTGTATACAGAAACAATAAAGCATTAGAGCACAATATGAAAAACAGCAAACACATTCCCGTATACCTGCTCAACATACAAAACATGTTTCGGGTTTTCCCCTTTATAAAGTGACAATTGATAAAGAAGGGAGGAGAACCCCGATAGATCTTTAAACTAAAAGAAAAATATGTTTCCTATGAGTTGGAGAACCTAGATTGCATGTTAATATAGTTATTACATGGCCTCATGGAATTTACATAGGAATCAGGCCTAGTACTTTGGGTGTATATAGTGCTACTGAGTCACCGTTCTTTCCTTTTTACAGAACATTTGTCTACTTGCTTTTTAATTTCTTTAGCCTAATCACAGAGATTTTAAAAGGTCTGGTATTTTCCAGGAGACATAAATATTATGCAGATTAATTAGTTGATTAGCCAATGTATTTTCACACTCTCTGTACAAAGTAAAATATTATGCTGCATCAGGATTAAGTGCATGTCTGCAAATTACATTAACCCAAGCTTTATATGAATGTGTAATAATTATGAGAAGGCTTAATTAAACATAATGAGTCATGGTCTATTACATTCTTACACTGGAGAACACTAAGTAAAAAATAATAAGGAATTTGCATGTAATCATTACCCAATCTGAAGAGTTAGTTGCCTTCAGAGTTGCCTATAAATACAAATAGTGGATGTGATTCCCCCAGACCTTGGGGATACTATAGTGTAAATGGGGGAAACAAACGTTATTTTTAATACTGTAGGGGACTTAGAAAGATAGTAAGAAAATGTAATCCCTTCCCCAAAAGATTATGATTTATTGTATAATGTAATAGAATTATTGTGTTTTCTTTTATTGCATTATAGACTACTGGATACCTAGAAGTCTCATGGGAGCTTAGCATGTGTCATACTCCTTAGGTGGATTCAGCTCCATGTAGCTGAAACTCATTCAATAAGAATACTTTCCAGATGTGGATGAAAATGCTACTTGCAGTGCTTTTTTTTCATCCTACTGGTACTGACCACCCTCAATGTGCTTGTTGCTGTATGAATCATTTTGCAGAAGCAGTGGGAAGAGCCAAAAGCTAATCAGCATTCACATAGAATCTCTTGCAATGCAGTGCCAATTATGTCATATAATGTATGTGTGCTGATACAAGAGATGACATGGCATTAAAAATTATTATTGCTAGCCAGGAAACTGCATTAATTTGCTTTACTTATTTTAAGAAAGGTTGCAACAATATTACTGAGAAATTGAAGGTATATTTTTTGTCATATAATCCGCTGCCCCTCTGAAGCATTTTGTTCCTTAAAGGAGAACTAAACCCTAAAACTCAATATAGTTAAAAATGCCATATTTTATATACTGCACTTATTGCACCAACCTAAAGTTTCAGCTTCTCAATAGCAGCAACAATCATTCTAGAACTTCAAAAATAAAATTTTAACTTTAATAAATAATTCAACATTGCACTCACAAGCATTCCTCCAATAAAATTGCTTTAAAACCAATGTGGCATTCCGGTCTATTGTTCCGAGTCCTTTGCGCAACTGAACCATCCGATGCGTTCGCCTTAGCCCAGTGTAGTTTCCTCAGGTCACCTGCTGCCACTTCCACACTCTCGTCCTATCACTGACGCGTTTCGCCAAATGGCTTCATCCAAATGAGCAATTTTATTGCAGGAATGCTTGTGAGTGCAATTTTGAATTATATATTAACATTTTTATAACGCTTCCACACATGTTACTTCCTTTTTACCCACTAAAGTTTTAAGAAGAATGAAAGCGGATTGAGACGCTCAAATTACATATGTCTGTATCAACTAACTTCTTGTAAGTATAAACACCTGCCAGACACACTAGGATCGAAGTGTAGGCTTCTGTGCAACTATAACCCCAAACATCACGGGTGTCAAAACTTGGATATATAAATTAGGACTATAGCCGAAACACCTCTAGCGTGGACTACGGACTGCACTGGTTAAATATTATTTCCTGATGGTGGTGCATGATTTTTAAGTATAAATTATTCACATGCGGGTATATTTGAACATAGCAAGTTCACTAAAAATATCATAATTTATTTTGAAATACTGCACTATATATTTTTTATCTATTTTATTCCCCCTCAAAACCTTGTGGTTTTTGAGGAATACAGCAATCTCTTGTGGAAATGTAATATAAACTGATGCTACAGGGCTGATTATTAAATTCTGATGCTAATTGCACTGGTTTCTGTGCTGCCATGTAGTAATTATCTGTATTAAGCCTTATATTGTGACATTTCTATTCTATATGTACTGTACATTGTGAGTGGGTCCCTAAGCGCAGTAAGTAACAGCAGCACAGAGCATGTGTAGTGAATCAGCAGAAAAGAAGATGGGGAGCTACTGAGGCATCTTTGGAGACACAGAAAAGGCTGAGGTTGCCTTGTGCTGGTACAGAAGCCCACAACATAATGTACAGCATGTCTAGCCTACTACTTTAGTTAAGCTTTAGTTTTCCTTGAAGCTACTTGTTTGCCAGGGGGATCAGTTGCACAGTGCTTACAATTCTGTCACATAACTATTCCACAATTCCATACAAAAAGCTAAATCATGAATTCTGCTCAAATGCCCTTTGTTACTATGGGCATATTTCAATCAAAACATCAATGACATAAACCTATAAAACGAGTGACAGAGACAGAGATACATGTTGGGACCTGGTGTAAGTGACAGCAAACAAGCACAAGGAAGCTCAGATGTATTATTGGGTCAAGGGGCAAATCAATTCTCCTCAATAATATAAAGTAACAAAAATGATTTTCTTTTAAATACATATATTCTACTCAATATAAACATTTGCCTCTCAAAGGCTCAGGTTGAAATTATATAGGAACATTTCACTGCTTTTATTTGCCTATTGTAGTTACTCCGCTATTTTGTGTCTGTATATATATATATATATATATATATATATATATATATATATATATATATATATATATAGTATCAGACAGTGCCTGCACTCAGTCAAAGAACAAAGCCAGAGGTGCACGACCAAGTTTGTAGTAATATTGAAAAGAGAGTCAGCACACTCTGTATAATTTCAAGTGAAAACAAGTGTTGGTTTATTCACACATCTCATCCGACGTTTCGGTCCCACATCCATGTGGGACCGAAACGTCGGATGAGATGTGTGAATAAACCAACACTTGTTTTCACTTGAAATTATACAGAGTGTGCTGACTCTCTTTTCAATATATATATATATATATATACTATTATTTATATAGATACTGATTACAGAGTAAATACATCAGTAGCAAAACTGAGTAGAAATTAGTAGCCCCAAGGCCTTAATAAAGTCCAAGGTGCTGCAGGCTAAATGCTTGTTGCCACTTTTATTTTATAATTAATGCTAGGTGGATGAGACTTCCAGGTTCATTATAATTAGCCAGAAATACAATTAAGCAGGATGGTCATATTGAGCAAATTGCCATGGCTATACCATGTTGACAACCATCCTTTTAGGCCAAAGTCTGGTGGATTCTCAGTTGCAGCATGGTTTGCCTGACTACTGCTAATTACCTCTAGCCTTACTATAACCCTACTGATATTCTGTCTACCATGGCCTGAGAATCTCTATACAGTCAATTTTTTGATGCGTTGAATCTCATAGGTGTCTATTATTACTTTCTGGTCAGGCTTATTTAGCCTGGCAGTGTTACAGGATGAGAGATCCGAAACAAACCACTGCAACTGGCAAACCTGTCCTACTACCCACACCCTGAAACAGTAGTGAGATTATTTTTCTTTTTAAACTTTTTTTAGCTCTTGACCCCCACGATAAATATTTTAAATTTCTAAGTTTTAGCAGAAATTCACTTCTAAAAACTAAATCCCCACACAGATGGTGGTGCAGTTAAATACACAACCTTTTTGAGCCCAGGTGTAGATATACAGGACACTTAATTTATATTGTTTGTCGCTCATATACTTTAGCCAGCACACCCTTTTTTCTGGCATAAGACACTTCCTCCACGCATGGTGCTCTTCTGTCTTGTGCATCTGTGGCCTTTATAATTTACACTTACTAAGTGCCCAAATGGTTATTATTTGGTTGGAGCCACAGCAAAAAGCAAGATTATCAAGTAATAAAAGTTGCAACCTTTGCACCTTTGTAGTAATCCATAGCAAACAATAAGCAGGTATAATTTAATGGTCACCTGTTTGAATGCAAACATCTGATTGGCTGCTATGTGTTACAAGATCTGGTAAAAACACTTGGCCCCTTTGTTATTTTAGCACCTATGTTGTAAATATATCAAATATGCAATGTGTTTTTTGTTAATAAGCTTCAGACTATACAAACTATACAAATATGATTTTTCTGTTTAATGCATGAAGTTTTCAAAAGTCAGTTATCTAATCAGTTAATTACACTTATTATGGAACAAATTTGCAGAGCATGATGGGAAAGGTATGAGATTTGTTTTATGCTCTGCATTATTTGAAAATTTAGAACCATCTCCACAGAACAGATGCTTCACGTTTTCCACTTAAGTTGTCTGTTGTGATGTACTACCTACATCACATATTCATGTTCGCATCACTGAGCACTTTAAGAAATCAGAGTTTCATAAAAGAAAGCCACACAAAGGCACAGAAGGGCCATGAATGCCCACAGGGTGTAATACATTTTGCAAAGGAAGACGTGCTGCTCAAATTTGTCACGCAAATAAATAATGTAACCCTTTATCTACATACCACACACATTACAGTAACAGGAGTTAAAAATAAAAAAAAATATAAAACATAATACATCTATGATTGGTAAGTACTCTCTTTTGCAGGATTGCTACTTGCTGGTCAGTAGAATCAGTTACACTCTTTGCTTTCCTATACTTGCTGCGTATAACATTTCAGTACCAAATCATGGAACCCATGTGTGGTGTGTTTAAGGTCAATCAGAAGTGTGGCTTGGAATAGCTGGTATCTGGCAGTAGCATTTTTTTAATCTAAGGTGGATCTATGCATCTCTCCCACCCACCCAACTGCCATTCAGTGATGTATTCATAGGAGAAACCGTTTTGGAGTGCTGAGACCTGCAGCATTTCATTTAGCCTAGAGGACAGGGTGCAAAAAATGAAAAAATGTTTTTTTACTTTGCACTCTACCTTACACATAAATGACTCCTATACAAAACAAAAAAACATGGGAGTTTTATATTGGCCATGTGATGTGCAGGTTAATTGATAGTTCAGCCTCAAGCCCCCTCCTATAGTACACTATAGGAGGTTGGACAGTTTTATACATACATGCTCAAGCAATGATAGTAGGTGCAGATATTTTTCTTTGTATAAAAGAAATTTGCAGTCCAGAAAGGAATAAAATAAAAATAATGCATGGCCTATATACGACTGATTTTGAATTAGAAATGGGCAGAACATAAATCACTAAAGAGAAAAACAATTTTCATGGATGAATCTCCAGAGACACATAATTAAGCCATTTGTTTGATTAGTGCATTAAGTAAGCCTCCCAGTCCCATTATTGTAAATGTATGAAAACAGAAGTCACATATTTCTGGCTGGTTAACAAATGCATTGTCAACACACAACCGATTACAAGCTTATAATTAGAGCATGCAGTCTGCTTTCATCCATTACATTTCATGGCATGAACAAGTTATTGAGATATAGACAGAGAGACGGTATTTATAAAACATTCAGATCTGCACCTCCCAAAATGAAATATTTTCATGACCCCGATACTACATAGAAAAACCCAGTGGGCCCTAGGGTTGCCACCTTTTCCTAAATGTATTACCGTCTGGTGGGGGGGGAGGGAACAAAAAGGGGCGGGCCATATTGCAAAAGGGGGCGGGACCACAGCACATTGATTTCAGGACGGTTTTCAGTTAAGTTTTACAGGGGATTGGGGGATGGCCGAGGGGTCTTTTTAAGGGTATTACAAATTTACCGGCAGCTACATTGGTAAAATACCGGCCGGGTGGCAACCCTAGTGGGCCCTCCTTATATGTATACTCTCGGCATAACCCATTAATATATAATTTTCATGGCTGTGTTACACAGCTGTTTTATGTTATAAGTAAAGCCCATATTGCTAAAGTCTGGACACCTTAATCATTGTCCCTTCTACAAAGAGTTTCTGTTATGGCCCTGTTCAGCTGGCCATACTTCAATTATATCATGCTACACCCCTTGGCCTGCTAGATTAAGCCCACTTCTGTTTTGATATGATGGCATAAGAGAACAATTGAAGGCCTGTGAGAGGTGATAACACGCTTGTGGAAAAAACAGAGAGACAATGGCTGCTTAGACAAGATTAAATTTGAAGTAAGCAATATTTCTCAAGTATTTCCCTAGTATCTTGGGGAAAGAAAGTGAAATGAAATATTCTTTCAGCCCTAATATTATAATTATGCAAATCCATTAAATAATGAACATACAGTTCAGAGTATTTTCTTTTCTTAATACATTATATTTGAATAACCTGGTGAATGATACATTTTAGCTGTCCTCTTGTCCTGGTTATATTTTCTTAGCAGGCTGGGTAATAAAATAATTCTTTCTATTATGTGTAACCCCTGTTATGGTGAATTTAAGCAAAGGGAATAGGTTACCAGTAACACTCTTGTGGACAGTGGGGTAAACAAGGTACAGTGGTGTGATGGATTTTTGGGTCAAGCCTTAAGGCATAATTTGTCATTATCTGTATTGGTTTTCAGGTTAATGGTGATATATGGTTATATGGTTATTTTAAAAAATTGTTCAAAAAGGCAAAAGTTTGGCAACTCTGTATATGGTCTTCAAATAGTATGGCTAGAAGTGCCCTATGGTCCCAGCTGTTTTTTAAACAGAAGCAGAATTATTCGGATACACAGCGATACCTAGAGAGATAGTATTCAAAGCCATCATTGTCATTCCAATAAAAATACTGTATAGTATTCCTAAAGTAAAGAGTTAAAGATACCCTGAATGATTGCAAGAGAGCACCAGGCATCCACATGGGTGAAGTTGGGGTACTAATGATTCCTTTCTTCTGAGATTGATGTATCTCCTGGGATGCATCCATTAAGAGTGATCCCCCTCCGAAGGACATAATTGCAAGGCTTCATTATTTTACCACCAAAGAGGCTATTGTAACAGTTGGCACCCTAAATCTAGAACCAATGCCAAGCACCCTGGTCTCGGCTCGTGCTTCTGCCTGTAGCAGCCGCCTTTGGCTTCCGGAGGAGTCCTCAGATACTCAGATGCCGCCAGGTCTTAAAACGAGAGGTGCAAGGCGAGGGGTTCTAAACAAGCAGAGGGGCGCAACTGTAAGGCAAGAGTCTTTGGGCTGAAGGTCTCAGTACTAGGCGTGAGACAAGATCGTAGTCAGAACAGGCAGGGTTGAGGCAGGCATCTAATAAGCGTAGTCAGGAAGGCAATGGTCAAACTGGGAGATCAATCAGAAGAGAATAAGCAGAAGAGGTAGTCGGTATTCAGGCAAGGGTCAGAATAGTCAAAAGCCAGGCAGGGGTCACAACAGGAATCAATCAGAATCAGGAACAGATAGCACAAGGCTCAAAAGCACCACAGGATAAACCTATCACGGGCAGTTTGCACAAGACTGAATTCCCCTTTTATACCCTAGTGTTTTCGATCCATTGTGTCCCTTTGTGCGTCTGCGTCATCACGCCAGCGCGTTCACGTCAATATAGGAAACAGCAATGTTGGAGGAAGGAGAAGCATGTGGCGGGCGTCCCTGCCGTAACTCATAATGATAAGGGACTATACTCCCCAACTAAAAGATTGATGGCATTTAGATATTATAGGGGCTCACATTCTCTTCCTCCGAGAGATGCACTTCTCAAAAACTTCCACCTCAAAATCTCCATTTCACATACCATCTTACATATACAGTACCACTAGTACCAATAACAAACATAGAGGAGTGGCCATCTGTATACATAAAAAATGTAATTTTCAACCCACAAATTTTAAATCAGATCCAGATGGTAGGTATCTGATACTGGTGGGACAACTTCAAGATAACCTTATCACTCAAGCAGTAATTTATGGCTCAAATAAAATCACAACAATCATATTACACAGACTTTTTTGCAATCCTGGAGGAGGAGAGTTGAGGCCCAATCATATTGGCAGGAGACTTCAATGAAGTGGTAACCCCTAAGGTTGACAAACAAAGCAGTAACCCTCTTACTCAGTCTCAGAAGGGACCCATTACTTTTCAAATTTGCTAGGACAATACCTTTACGTGGCCACATGGAAGGAACAACACCTCTTTAAGCAGGATTATACCTACTATTCCCAACCCCACAATTCCCATTCAAAAATTTCCATGTTCCTAATCAACAAACAAATCTAACCAAATATTCTCTGCTCAGATATACGCTCCTGTTCTTGGTCAGACCTTTCTGTGGCGAGTAGACAATATATTATTGGCAGCACATAAGGCCTATCTCCAGTGGCTAATAATATAATTACGTATCAGAACCAAACGGGGGCCAAAACTGAAAAGATTCAAAAGCTTATGTCAACTTTACAAAAATCAGAGTTTCAATATAAAACAAACCAGAATAAATTTAGACTTAAAAAGAGAAATTGACAAAATGAGAACGAAAATTAATCTCTTAAACAAAAATATTTTCAGAAAGCTGATACAGCAGACACTATCAAAGAGTCAAGTTAGAGATCGCACAGTCCTCTAGAGTGAAATTCCGCCACTCTCCATTAATTTCTATGGGATTCTGAAAGGTGTATTTATTAAAGGATGAACTTTCACCCATTGATAAATACTCTTTTAAAAATTCCATAGAAATGAATGGAGAGTGGATGAATTTCACTCTAGAGGACTGTGCGATCTCTAACTTCACTCTTTGATTAATATACCCCATTGATGGCAAGACACCTCTCTGACAAATCCTATGTCCCCATTTACCCAGTTAAAATTGAAATTGGTTCAACGACAACAAACCCTAAACAAATAGCAGAAAAGTTTGCCTTTTATTACCAGTCATAAAGGAAATGACCAGACCCTAACCCAACAACGCTAGGAAACTTTCTGCAGTCCTTGAAATTACCAACCTTAACACCATAACAAATAACTTTAATGTCTGACCCTATTTCAGAGGAAATAAAGGAAGCAATAAAACAAATCAAGATAAAAAGGCCCCTGGCCTGGATGGATTTTCTGGGAAATATTTTAAAACATTTGCCCCAAAATTGATCCCCTGGTTCAAATTACTGTTTAATGATATAATGCAAGGCAAGTGCAAATTGGAGCAAGAGGACCTACTAGCACAGATAGCAGTCATACCTAAGCCAGATCGAGATACCATCTGCTGTAAAAACTTTCGCCCCATCTTTATATTAAATATAAATATAAAGCTATTAGCTAACATTATGGCCACAAGATTGAATACTTTTATTGAAAGCTTTATTCATAAAGATTAATCTGGCTTTATTCCCAACAAACAGGTGACAGAAAATAATCGTAAGGATCCTAAATCTGATTTAAGTAGCTAATCAAAGTAAAACCCCATCAATTATTCTTTCCCTTGACCTGGAAAAAGCATTTGATACTATCTTGTGGCCATATTTACAAAAGATATTGAAAGCCTATAATTTCCCCCAAACCTTTTCTCAAATGATTTCGGCCCTGTATAACTTTCCTTAAGGCGAAAGTGAACTATATGGCCTTTAGCTCAACAGAATTTCCAATTCAGAGAGGCACCAGGCAGAGATGCCCTTTGTCCCTGCTATTTGCTACAGTGATAGAGCCATTGTCACAGGCACTTCGAGGTAATGATAAAATATTAGGGGTAAAATTTGGGAAAACAGAATACAAATGTGCCTTATATGCAGATGACATTGTACTGACCCTATCCAAAGCAATGACTTCTCTGCCATATCTTTACAAAACATTATCCATATACGCCAATTTCTCAGGACTGGAGGTGAACCTAAATTGAAAGCCCTCAATATAAACCTACCAAACCATTATAAGAAATTATTGGAGATTAATTTAGAGTTCCAGTGGCAATTAAATAAAAATTAGGGACAAATATACCTGTGGAATATGCAACATTAGCAACAGATAACTATCTAGCCAAAATGTACTATCAATGATAAAATCTTGGGGAAAACGTAACCTATCTTTGTTAGGAAGAGTAACTGCCTTGAAAATGTCTGCTCTTCCGCTTTTACTATACTTATTTCACACCTTGCCAACTTCTCCCCCGAAGGGATTAATAGAAACCATACAGAACTACAGCATGCAACTGCCATTATGAAGGTGGCCTGGGTATTCCCAATTTAAAATGTTATTAATTATAAGCACAGCATACCCAACTAATATTCTGGCACCAGACTGGGGACACCCCTATTTGGGTCAAAATAGAACAGGACACCCTATCAGAAATTAATATAAGAAACCTACTCTGGACCACAAACTCAGCTATAAAAATACATAACAAACCAATAATTGCAAAAAAAGGAGTGTATCATCAATCCTCCCCACACAAACCAGCCACTCATTTACATAAAAATGAATTCCCTTCTGGTATGGTGCCCCCAGCTTTCTCATGATGGGAACAGACCCACTTATCCATTTGCTCACCGGAGCAAACAAAATATAATTTTCACAATTACAGGTCACCTATAAGGCTCCACAAGCAGAATGGCTACATTATCGACAAATTACACATTATATAAAATCGATATTTAAAGGAGATACTCCCCCCAACTGCTTTTGAGAGGTTATGCCTACAACTTACCTCTAACAAAGGGGCACTATCCTATCTGTATGATAATTTGGTACATATATCTCCAATTAAAACATTGAAATTTGTACAAAACTGGGAGAAGGTATCACAACAATGTTTTGATGATGACACTCGGAGTGATATATTCAGAGACACTGTAAAATGCTCTGTCAATGTATTAATACAAGAGACTTCCCAAAAGGTTTTACAATGATATCTAGTTCCAGGAAGACTGACCCGATGGTACCCAACATCCTCTGCACTTTGCTTTAGGGCATGTAACCAAAAAGGCTAATTTATACATATTTGGTGTGATTGCCCAGTGGCGGTACGCTTTTAGATCACAATTTATTCTTTAATAACTAACATAACAGGTCTCATGCTCCTGAAGAACCCTGCCAAAGCATTTCTAAACAATCATGTTCCAGGAGGCACTAAATACCTCAGACGCTTGATTACTTATATATTCTCTGCAGCTAAGCAGACAATAGCTAAAGCCTGGAAAATGGCCACACTGGACATTCAAACAGTAAAAACCAGACTACATGATCTACTAATTATGGAAAGACTCGCTAGCATCGAAACTGGATCAAAGCTTACAATAAAACCTGGAGCCCCTGGTTAAGCTACAGAAATATCTCTCAGGGTCTGCTTACCTGAGATTGCCGGAGAGCAAACCAACATTGCAGCCTCAAAAGCACGATATGCAGTACCAATCCCATGAACAAAAAATTTAAACCCATGCCATGTACTTTTCTTTCATTGTTTACCTATTTTACTTTTTGGGTTTCCTTTCTTTCCTTTTCCATTTTTTTATTCTTTCTAAGTCGTTTGTTCAAAATGGTTTAGCATTGTTTATTGTTATCTGTGTAATGGCAATTAATATAATAAAGGCTCATATCTCGGAAGCTCCCAGTAGGTATAACCAAACATTGTCATATGTTAAAAATATAAATAAAAACATTTAGTTACATAAAAACCAGGTGTAGTGTCAATCTGCTGCTTTCACTTGTTTCTGGTTTCACTGTGCTTTGGTTGTTAACACAAAGAGCAGCTCTTTAACAGCAGAATAATGGGACAGGTAAGTCAAATAAGGGGGGCATTCTTGAGCCAGTAGCTGCAGGTGGAGGTTCTATACAGGGACATTTTTACCCAGAACAAAGGTCCTGAAATGGGGCATGGCCCTGATAAACAAGAACTAGTTAGAACCCTATAGTGAGTTATTTTTCCTTGCCATGATCTGCTCCCTAAATCCAGAACGAGTGCTAGAGAAGCAAAGCAAGAGTTCTGGACAAGCACAATCGTTATCAAGTTTTAGGATGGAAGGCAACACAAGCTTTCCAAGGGATAAACGAGATATAGCGAGGTCAGGCAGGCAAGTGTCAGTTCAGGCAGCGTTCAAGCAAGGTCAGACAGGTAGTGGTCAGTACAGGCAGAGTTCAAGCAACATCAGACAGGCTAGGGTTGGTTCAGACAGAATTCAAAGAAAGTCAGACAGGCAGGGATCAAAACCAGAAGATATCAATCAGAATAAGTGCACCAAGGTTCGGGATTCGGATTCCGGCCGAATCCTTATGTCTGGCCGAACCAAATCCAAATTTGCATATGCAAATTAGGGGCGGGGAGGGAAATCATGTGACTGTCACAAAACAAGGAAGTAAAAATTGTTTTCCCTTTCCCTCCCCTAATTTGCATATGTTAATTAGGATTAATTAGAACCAAATCTTAATTTGCATATGCAAATTAGGGGCTGGCGGGAAATCATGTGACTATTTGTCATAAAACAAGGAAGTAAGAAATGTTTTCCCTTTCCCACACCTAATTTGTATATGCTAATTAGGATTCAGTTCGGTATTCGGCCAAATCTTTCGCAAAGGATTCGGGGGTTCGACTGAATCCAAAATAGTGGATTTGGTGCATCATAAAAAACACAACACAGTAAATATTTACAGTGCAGTGTTGTTCCATCTTGGAATTTTTCCACAGCCCCTTAATTAAGAACCTAGAAAAAAAAAAAATTTGATGTTTCACACAAGCAGGGTACTATGCACAAAATACCTTACATAAGTTACAAAGCAGACAATGCACAGGGAGACAGCACTGACATTCCAAGAATCAAGTGAAATTTCAAAAAATAAGACTATAAATATGATAATATAATAAAATTATATTTTGAATGCAAAGGTAAAAAGGATATTGCACCGCCAATTTATGAATGTCAGTTTCTGATGTGTATCAGGTTAAGAAATGTCAGTGAGAAGAGTCGGACCTTTTGCATGATGTTTTCTGAAATGCAGGGAATCATATTACTGTCTGAAATAGTTGAGTAAACCTGAAATGGACTGACAGAATTAGATTTTAGTGTAGCACTGGACTGATCTAAAAAATGCTGCAATATTACCTTGTAATTATATTATAACAAGAGCTTACACTAATTCTTACACTGTTTTGCTCTTCCCCACCTTCTGATGCCTATTTCTTAAATGACATACTGTAAATAAATGCCCACTGTGTTAAAACCATGATGTTTTTTAATGCAACAATATTTTTTAGGAGAATAGCATCACTATATATAAAAAGGATATGTCACCTGGAGAATGGACAAATTATATACAAATTATATCAGATTGTTTGTATCATATTTCTCTAATAACATTTAATAAACCTAGTAAAATATAAAAACAGAAGCAGGTTTCTAAAAGGTAGTTTGAGGAATTCCTTACATTCTTTGTAATCACAAATGTGTATATTTTGAAAAATATGTTTGTTGTCATCTACAAATGTAATTGAACAATTTAAAACATAATTCCATCACATAATAGAGGCAGTGTACAATTATTTTAAATGAATTAATGTTTAATCTCTGATCAACAAAATCTGGTGCACATGCTGCCATCTACTGTTTCTAGAGAGCTTTGGTTAAATGCAATAAAAGTGAAAGCATCACTTGTGCTTTAGCAGCATCTGCCGGACCTAAGGGTAGGCAGAGTATTCATGTGAAATTTACTGGGATAGGAAAAAAGGAAAACATCCAATATTGCAAAAGTAGTGTGTGGTAAGGTACACTTACCAATACAAACAGGGGGTCCAGGTGCTCAAGCCCCAGACCTTCAGCTTGGGAAGGTAATATCAGACATGTAGAATTCCATGGTAAGCTGGTACAGAAACTGGACTTCACTCCAAAATATGCAAAAGATGCAAATAAAAAGTTTTATTACCTAAAAAGGAACATCTCAGAGGGTGGCCTTACGCATTTCGTGCCTCAGGGGCACTTAGTCATAGGCAGAGTATGCATGTGCCAAGGGTGCAAAGCTGGGGGAGTCAGGCACGTACCTTATCTGCCTTCTATGCCTACTCCTGTCCCCTCTCGGCTCTATAGAAGACTTGTGCGTCCTTCCTTTTAACACATGCGCGTCCATTGGGCGCTCCGAATGGCCAGGATCCCTAGGGAGTCCACTGGGTCTGGTCTCTGCTTCCCCATGTACCAATAAAAGTCTGTTAAATGGCTGTATATCACCAACTTCTAGTGTGCTGCATTGAGGAATAGTGGAATAATTTTGCACCCTTGCTGGACTGCTTCAGACATTTACTTGGATTATTATGATATATGATTACATTTTTGCCTAGTTTATGAGGGTTATTTATCAAAGGTCGAGTTTTTTTCCACAAAAAAAAGAGTTTTCAAGGATATTTTTCAGTCAAAATTTTAATTTTCTGATTTGAAAAAAATGTTAATTTTTTTTTTTAAATTCAACATTTTCGAGATTTATGTTTGTGAACATTCTCATTCATCCAGGTCATGGTATATTTAGAATAATGAATTGAGAAAGCCAGTTGGATGACTGGTGAAACGTCTTCAAGGAAAAAAACACAGCAAGTCCAGTTGATTTGACTTATTCCTACAGATTTGCTAGATTTATTATACCTAGAAGCTGGAAATAGCTTGAATCCAAAAAATACACCATCTAAAACCTGTCAAGGTCATGTAGAAGTCAATGGCAGAGGTCTATTGAACCATTTGAAAATCTTTGTAGCCTTCATGATGTTTGAGTTGTTAACAGGGACCCATTGTCAAAGTTTACGAATACAGGTATGGGACCTATTATCCAGATTGCTCAGGACCACTTTCCGCATTAGGGTTCTTTCTGAAATTTGGATGTCCATACCTTGAGTCTACTAAAAAATCATTTAAACGTTAATTTAACCCAATAGGATTGTTTTGCATCCAATAAGGATTAAGTATATCTTAGGGATCTTGTACAATGTACTGCTTCATTATTACAGAGAAAAGAACATAATTTTTAAAATGTTGAATTGTTTGATCAAAATTGAGTCTTTGGGACATAGCCTTCTGGTAATTTGGTGCTTTCTGGATAATGTTTTTTTCAGATAACTGATCCCATACTTGTACAGAGAATCTGTATCCATGCGATTTTTTGTTATAAAAACACCTGTGTTGCTGGTTAATCTGAGAAATTGAAAGGGTGTGTCTAGATAGTGCCAAAACTACCCACCTCGCTTTTTAAACTAACCCATACCAAAGGTTGGGCATTATAGATAAATACCTAATATGCCTCCCAAATTTTCCCGTTTTGTTTCAGTTTCTCAAATGTCATATGTTATGTCCACTTATGAGCTAAAATATGTGGAGAATAAAGGCAGAATCTTATTTGAACATCATAAAAACTATACAACCAGGGCCAGATTTAGATACAGGTATACAACCACATATGATAAATGCATGAAGTTACAGTTAACATCTGGACACACACTGTCGGGTTCATAACAGATATACATGTGATTTCTAGTTCTAAACATAAAATCCCTCATACACAGTTTTCATAAAGCAAAAATGCATAACAGTATATTGAGATATAGTTCATCTAGACATTATGCATCTGATTGAACTAAGTCCAGTAGGGGCAAGTGTCCCAATAGTCTTAATATTTTGTGTAATCTGTGAATCTGCATTGAATCTTTTTTTTTTTAAGATGTACTAGAGAACATTTTGCATCTGAGGAAATGTAATGTATATTCTATAATTTAGATGAGGGTTTAGGGTTTATATTTCAGGGCATTGGTGGTGATTCTAACATTGATTGTAGCTTTAGTGCTAAAGAAATAAGAAACTGAAAATGTCAAAACAAACACATTACTGCAGATCATTACAAAGTCCTTTAAAGATTATATTCTACTGGGTTTATAAAATGTTGATATGTTTTATAATTCAACATGGTTCAAGCAGGAAAAGAAGCACAGAACATTAACTGGCAACTTCTAGAGTAGTGCTGTCCAACTTCATATGTCATATTAAGACATTTTTTTAACCAACCTGGAGACAAGCGATCAATTTTTGAAACCCAGGAGTGTGCTGCCTTTATTCCATTGTGTTCATATTAAGACATACCCTTAAATCCATATACCATCTCCTCCCCTGTGGATAACACAGCACACCCCAGCACATGATTAAACACCTTAGGGCATACCTCCCAACTGTCCAATTTTTAGAGGGACAGTCCCTCTTTTGACAGCTCAACCCACAGTCCCTCATTTGTATTGAAAAGTCTAGTTTTTCTCTTCACTGAACAGCAAAAAAAAAAAAAAGATACAATGTTCCTAACTTAATTGGCTTTTGTCAGAGAGCCCAGAACAGCCACAACAGCAGATGTCCGACTTCCGTTTTACCATTGTACACCTTATTATAACATAGTGATTTGTTATAGTATTGTAGGGACCCGTAGGGTTAATTCCCCTACGTTTTTGAGCCTCATGGCTAGAAACCCCTGTGTAGATTTAGCTACAGGGTTTCCCAGGGGCTGGACAAGGGGCTGAAGCCCTTTTGCTGATGCAGCATGGCATGGCTCAACCAGGAGGGCCTGGAGCTCCGGATTTTCCAAACTGAATGTGGAAATGCTTGCACTATATACAGTGCTGGGAGCTACAGTTCAGCTACGGATTTATCAACAGTGTGCTTGTGCTATAGACAGTGCTGGGAGCCAGGGGAGCTTCATCAATGAGGCAAGTTGAGGCTTTCGCCTCAGGTGGCAACGCCCCACTAAGTACAAGGGGCATCAAAAGTGCAGAGAGCGCAATTAGGCTCTCTGTGCTAGTGTACTGGCCCTCTCTGCTGCCCTCGTGGATCCCTCTGGACCCCCTCAGGCACAAAAAGGTAAGCGCAGGGGGAGGGGGGACGGCAGCAACTGCTGCTGCCTCTGGCGGTGGAGGGGCCAGGATCGCCCCTGCTGGGAGCTATGTCTGGAGGATCAAGCAAGCTGCATGTGCTTCATGGAATGGATTCATCACTGTGGATGTCTGCTCCAGCTCTGGATGAGCCTACCCATCTCTGTGTATCCCCAGGGTAAGGTGTGCCCAGGGAAGGGTAGAAAAAGAGAGGATCCGGGATGATTTCTGTTTGTGACACAGGCTGTTTGTAGATGCCTGCCAAGTAACTAGAGCAAGTACCTAGTCCGGAGGGAGAGGTATTTGTGCACTAGTGCTACCTGGACCATTTGTACTCATTGGGGATAAGGAAATGAGACTCTGATTCTTCCAATGGAGTAGTGCGGGACTTTGTCTGGTAGGGAATTACCAGGATAGGACTGGCACAGGTTCAACAGGGTAGTGGGTCATGCTAGTTGAATGTATATTTGTAGTTTTACAGTTTACTTACCCTTTAATCTGCACTTCTTTGTATAAATTTGATATTTTTATAAAGCAATTGTGTGTATTGATTGTTTATCCTAATGGGCCACCCACAGGTGTATTCCCAGATCCCATTAGGTGAAGGCACTGCCAGAGAAGAGTACCAGTACCTTTAACTTAGCAAATGGGACTCAGGACCTGCTTCGGTAAGAAATGGTATGATGTATAATCTTTGGCACAGGGGGGTGACCAAAGAGGCGTTACAGTATGTTTGTCAACTTATCCAGTTATGAATTAAAAACATCATAATCATTGTCAAAATCAAAAACTAAATCTAAATCTAATCAGTGCCTTAAGTTAAGTATGCAGACGCGTCTTTTATTCTACTCACTTATCCAAAGAAACTGCAGTCACACCTCTGTGCTGCCCACATTTGCTGTTGCAATCTCCCCCCTCATGGCTCATTCCTCAGCCCTCCCTCCTTGGTCCTCATCCCTCCCTCCTCAGCCCTCATTACAAAAGCCCTCCATTCTCAGCCCTCTCTCCTCAGCCCTCCCGCCTCAGCTATCAGCCTGGCTTACGAGCTGAGGTCTGAGGAGGGAGGGCTGAAAGCTGAGGAGGAAGGGCTGAGAGCTGAGGAGGGAGGGCTAAGGACGGAGGGATTTTGTAATGAAGGTTCAGTAAGAAGGGCTGAGAGCTGAGGAGGAAGGGTTGAGGAGGGAGGGATAAGGACGGAGGGCTTTTGTAATGAGGGCTGAGGACGAGGAGGGAGGTCTGAGGACCGAGGAATGAGTCACGAGGGGGGAGATTGCAATAGCAAATGTGGGCAGCATGGAGGTGTTGTCAGGACTGCCAGAAGTACCCGACGGCGCTGTTTACATTCCCGGCGGTCACAGTGAAGACCTAAAATGGCGGCGCCCATGCTGAACACATGGCTGCAGCGTCGCTGCATGATGATGTCATCATTGGTGCCAGGATCTCGTCATAAAAGGGTGCCCAAAACATTGTGACGGCGCCCAAGAATAGGATTCAAATCACTACTGATCCTGGGTTCCTGTACTGCCTGTTTTCCAGCCTTAATTCCTGCTCCAGCCTTGATTCCTGCTCCCAGCCCTGATTCCTGCTTCCAGCCTTGATTCCTGCTCCCTGTCTGTGATTCCTATTACCTGCCTGTGTTATTGAACTCTGCCTGGACTTTGGACTTTTGCATCTGATCTGCCTGCCCTCGTTAACTCCTGCCTGTGACCACTACTACTGATTCTGCTTAACCCTTCGGATACCGCGACCTTGCTCCCACTAGAGGGCTTCCTCCTTGATCCAGACTACCTCCCTGGAGGGAGCTCCCGGCTCCCTGACAGGTGTGACTGCAGTTTCTTCGGATAAGTGAGTAGAATAAGAGACGAGTCTGCATACTTCTTCTTTACGAGAGCACATGCAGAAGCATGTGTTCTCCTAATGATATCCTAAAATGCGTTCCGCAAGGCAGCCCAGCAGGGTCCAGATGAGCCAGGCCTTCACTGACCACACACTACAGGGACAGCAGTGAGGATCAAGCAAGCACCAGGGGGAGGAGCCTCCCTGCTCCAACAGATGCAAGCAATGAGTCGGAGGCAGAATCCAGGAGGTCCAGTTCAGTAGTCAGGGTGGCAGGAGATGACACCCACCTGTCCAGGGTATGAAAGGGTGAGATTCTTGATTTATACTCTCATGAGATGATTGTGTGGATATCAGTGATAGTAAAAATAAGGAAAAGAATGAGGAGGAAAGAAGACAGTACCGGCGGATCCCGAAAACATTTGGGACCTGACTGTGCTTTTTGTATCTACGCCAGTGTGTTAAGGGAATGATCTCCTGATAGTTGTTCAGCTTTGTTCTGCTATGTGGATGAAATCTGGTCCGCATACAAAGATTATGGGGGCATCGCCTGGCGATGAACACTTCCACCAGTGCAAGACAGCTCACCCTAGCATTTGTTGGAATCACAAAGACATAAGCCACTGTCTGCGTTTAATGGGCCCACAAAAAGGGACCCCATCTCAGGGGGGCCAGTGTGCTAGAAACATCCAGCTTGTTTGCCACAGCTAAGCCAGGGTTCTGTTTCCAGTTCAAATAAGGTAATTGTAAATGGCACAGCAACTGTCGCTTCCGTCACGAGTGCTTTGGGTGCAGCGGCTCCCACCTTTTACCAAGGGCTTCAGGGAGGGTTTCAAAATTCCCTTTCAGGAGAGTGGGGGTTTGAGTGCTGGCAAAATGGGGACAGTGGGGGACTTGCCTGAAGTAGTCAAAGAAAAATTGGAAAAAGAGATCCTGTTAGGCAGTGGCTGGCCCCTTTGCGACTCCCCCATTGTCGCAATTTAGGGTCTTGCCTTTGGACGTGGTGCCCAAAAAGGAGGCTGGAAAGTACAGGCTTATTAACCACCTCTCCCATCCCCCCATCACCTTGTGAGAGTGAAAAGGGGCACAGGACTGGATTTGGAGGTGTGGAGATTTTTCTTGGTGAATTTTAATGGATGTGCTTTTATCTGGGGGGAGAAGTTCATGGCAGAAGCAGGGCGGGGCGGGGCATTGGTGTGCGAATAGATGGCCCAGAACATGGTTGGAGGGGGAGTTCAGCAAAAACATTGCTTTTTTGGAACTTTTTCCTATTTCGGTGGCGGTGGAACTGTGGGGAGGAGAGTTTTGGAACCACAGGGTTTGTTTTAATCCAATAATTCAGAGGTGGTGAAGGCAATTAATGGCCTTACTGCCAGCTGTTTACCAGTGTTCGCATTGCTAAGGAGATTAGTCCTTGTTTGCTTGCGCTTTTAACATTTGGTTACAAGCAGGCCCGGATTTGTGAAAAGTCCACCTAGGTGGGGAGAGCAGGGATTTAAGGGAAAGAGAAGCCAAGGACAGGTAGACTAACTTTTGCTTTTTTTGTTACAGGTAAGACTCTTCAATCTGTTGTACCTGGATATGGATGTGAATGCAGCCTGGGGAGTTCTGAAGAGAAGGATCATGACGCCAAAAAGGTTTCGTGAAGAAGGGGAGAGCTCAATGAGTATTGCCAGACCCAAAAGGAAGGTATGCTTCCTGTCACAGGGCAGTCCCCCAAGAAAATCCAGGAGTGGAGGAACCGGTGGTTCTAGATGGAAGCTGAGAGAAGGAGTTCATTATCGGGAAAGTTATCGAGTGCCAAGTTTCCTTTTTAGGAACAGGGAAGATGAGGAAAGCTGGAGGCAATGGAAGAAGGAAAAAGCACAGAGGCAAGAGGAGGAAGCGGGCCCGTCAACACCGCAGAAGGAGAGGGAATTGACTTCAACAAGTGCAAGGGTACAAGCACCATAGAAAGAGAGTACAGTTCCAGAGGTTTCAAGAAGGGTCGGCCACTGAGGCAGCCAGACTGGGAATGGGGACCAGTTGGTAAAACAATTGGGAAGGTGGGAGCCGGCACATCCAACCATATGTATGGCTGGGGTCCTTAATTGACTAAAATATTGATTTTGTTCCCTATACACTTGTTGCTTGAGTCTTCCCATTCACTTATTAAGTTCTGTTGTCCCTGTTTTTCTGTTTCAGGTCGGGTTGCAGCAGTCTTGTGGTTGATGGGATGGAAGATTTAAATTATGAGGGTAGACTGTCAAGGTTGGGATTGTTTTCTCTGGAAAAAAGGCGCTTGCGAGGGGACATGATTACACTTTACAAGTACATTAGAGGACATTATAGCAGGGGACCTTTTTACCCATAAAGTGGATCACCATACCAGAGGCCACCCCTTTAGACTAGAAGAAAAGAACTTTCATTTGAAGCAACATAGGGGATTCTTCACAGTCAGGACAGTGAGGTTGTGGAATGCACTGCCGGGTGATGTTGTGATGGCTGATTCAGTTAATGCCTTTAAGAATGGCTTGGATGATTTCTTGGACAGACAGGGGTGCTTCGACAATGAGGCGAGTTGAGGCTGTCACCTCAGGCGGCAGCGCCCCGCTACGTACCAGGGGCAGCAAAAATGCTGCTCCTGGTACTTTAAGAGCGAATTTCCAGGGGAGGGGGGGCAGCAGCAACTGCTGCTGCCTCAGGCCGCAGAGGGGCCAGGATCGCCCCTGTGGACAGACATAATATCAAAGGCTATTGTGATACTAAGCTCTATAGTTAGTATAGGTATGGGTATATAGAATTTAATTAAAAGTAGGGAGGGGTGTGTGTATGTTTGCTGGGTTTTCATTTGGAGGGGTTGAACTTGATGGACTTTGTCTTTTTTCAACCCAATTTAACTATGTAACTATGTGTAGCGCACCCGTAGGTGTAGCTTTTGCTGTGTATTAAGGCTGTGTGTGACCAGGCTAAAACTGCTTGTAGTGTGCCTAGACCCCCAGTGTACCCGTGCAACTCCCTGCAAAACTCCCGGTACCTGGTGTAGATCAATGCAGCAGGATATTCAGCCAGACAATTTCTTTGCAGTAAACTATAACTTCTTTATTAACAGAGAACAGTGGCAAGGTCGTAGTTCACAAGCACTTCAATGTTCACAGTAATCATAGAGTAGCTTCAAACAGTAGTATTCCCTCCAGGGGGTACAAGGTGCAGCAGACGGGCTAATATTCAATATATATCAAAGTTACAGCAAAATGGACTTGGGAAATAGTTACCACTCTCAATGGGCACTATCCCTCTGGTGAAGCACTAACTAAGGCATGGGTTTCTCAGCCTGGGGTCTTGTATCTTGGTACCGGACTTGGTCCTCACCTCACCCACTGTATTCAGCCTGGGGTCTTGGGTCTTGGTATCCTATCTGGTCCTCAACTCACCCACTGTAGTCCCTGCTCTATTGGTTCAAATACCACGGGGTCCTAACCCCACTATTTCTCCTCGTTGGAGCCACATATGCTCACTAGCTACCCTGTGCTGACTTTCACTCCTAGAGCGACTATTACTGTGTTACTAGCATTTCATTTGGGGTGTATAATGTTCATATAATGTTTGTGTCTATTTGAACATTGTTATTTTAATATTGTGGTTTAATACATTTAATGTTTTGACAACAGTTTGTTAATAAAGCTGTGGCCTGTTTTATCAGGTCAGCCGACCTAACTTGACAATGCACAGTCAGGGGGCCCAAACTGAATAGGAGGAAGGGCCTTGACAGTTGCGAGGAAAGGGAAGCAAGGAGAAAAAAAGAAATGGGGCAGCACAGATTTAGTGTGTAGCAGGGGATAGGAGAGGAGCAGGGAGGAAGTACCTGCCTCTTCCAGAGCAGCACAAGGCGACCAGCATCCCACCCACCAACCCTGGGTTTAGGGTGAAGTTCATTGGAAGATTGATGTCATGGTGGAGTGATTTGTTTGTCACAGCAGCATGGGAATTCTTGCCAGGGGTGGGGGTTTATGCCCCCAATTAGGCACAAGGCTGCCAAGTGGATTATGGTTTTATGGTTTCCTGCTCCTACTTGCTCACCTAACGCTTGCGGCAGGTGGCCGGCATGGCAGGTAGCCAAGTTGGTGGTGTCTTTTGGTGAGCAAGCACCAAAAGGGGGTGTATAATGTTCATTTAATGTTAATGTATATTTGAACATTGTTATTTTAATATTGCAGTTCAATAAATTTATTATTTTTAAAAACAAATTTGTTAATAAAGCTGTGGCCAGTTTTATCCCAACCTGGTTATAGTTATTGTCTATCAGCCAACCTAACTTGACGATCCACAGTCATGTGAGAGATTGAACAGATACTCCTACCTCTCATTTCAGTCTAGACTCTCAGCAGAGATGTTCTCTGAGCAGCTCTGATACAGTGACAATTTTAGGAGGTAAATGGTTTTCAAAATGGTTTTTTTCCTGCATCATTACACATTTGGGGGTGGATGATTACAATATCTGAATATGAATATTATATGAAATGTCTCCTTTAAAAGCAGTGCTGTAACTATTAAATTGTTCATTATATATTCAGTGAAAATGTTTTACTTTTTCAAGTTATATGTAGGCCTTAAAGCAATAGTTCAGTGTGAAAATAAAAACTGTGTAAATAGATAGGCTGTGCAAAATAAAAAATGTTTCTAATATAGTTTGTTAGCCAAAAATGTAATATATAAAGGCTGGAGTGAACAGATGTGTAATAAAACAGCCAGAATCCAACTTCCTGCTTTTCAGCTCTATAACTTTAAATTAGTCAGCGACTTGAATGGGGGCCACATGGTACATTTCTGTTCAGTGAGTTTACAATTGATCCTCAGCATTTAGCTCAGATTCAAAAGCAACAGATATGACCCATGTGGCCCCCCCCTCTCAAGTCTCTGATTGGTTACTGCCTGGTAGCCAGGGTAACCAGTCAGTGTAAACCAAAAGAGCTGAAAAGCAGGAAGTAGTGATCTGACTGACATGTTATACATCAAATCACTCCAGCCTTTATACATTACATTTTGGGCAAACTAACTAAATTAGAAATATTTTTTATTTTGCACAGCCTATCTATTTACCCAGTTTTTATTTTTACACTGAACAATTCCTTTAACTCGCTTTAACAATCCATTTTTCTGTGGCCAAAACCCACAATGCAATGTATTTTTTTAATAGTTTACTGTAGATTTTTCTCCTGTTTTGTCATGTTTGACTATGTATTGGGGAAATTGCAGGCCTGTTATACTAACCAAACTTTTGGTTAAAGAATATTTTTTTAATGCTCTTTAAAGGGTAGTTTTGGTGAAAAGCAAGTTGAGTTGAAACATAAGATGCTTAAAAAAAGATTTTTGTTTGCAAATAGTCAAATATGCCTGGAAAATTAGTTTTTTTTGGTTTTCAAATGCAGCCTTTAATGTTTTCAGACAAATAAATTCCTTTAAATAAGGCAGTTTCTGTCCAGTGTCTGGCTATGCACTGCTCTGCACAATAGATAAAATATCCAACTCAAAGTTCACAGCACAGTTATGGAGAGTCATGTGCTACTCCCTTACATGCACATCTGAATGACACACAAGTTAAGATGTTGGAGGCAGAAGTAGGAACACCTACATGCTTCCCCTGCCCACTTCTGATGAACAAAGCCCTACACAACACAGGTGTAATGCTAATCTGACTAGGCAGACCAAAAAGGGGTTAATGTCCAGCTAGTTGTTAGAGCATGGGTTACGTGTGACTCAAAACACTTCAGGCTAGGGACTTTGCTACATGGAAGATTTCCCAGGTGGAGTAGTTTAACTGCAAATCTCACGCTACTTTGCTACACCAAATAGAAATAATGGGCGCCAGGAAATTCTTGTGATAAACCAAACAAATAACTGTTTATTTGTACAAGACAAATGAGCCCAGGGTTTACTTACAGAGGTACAAGGCATACACAATGCCACACAGCAGGCTGAAACAGGTTACATTACACAGCAGAGACAGTGACTTCCATCAGGCAAGGTAGTCAGGTAGTACATTCATTTTCTTCTGTAATATACCTCAGAGTGGTCCGGCTCCCACCCAGTGGAGTGATCAGGGATAACACCTTTTTTAATCCTGACACCCTATCCACTGTGGCCCCTTCACTCTAGGCAATTCAAAAGCCTTGGGAAGCTACTCCCTACTACAATCCTCGATGGAGCTCCAACTACTCTTACTATCTGTCCTCTCTACCTTACTCTCCTAGAGAGTCTATGACAGAATTAACCCTGTTTAGCTAATCTCATTCACAGGGTTCCCTGCTCCCCAACTTAGACACTAGAGGACCCAGTCCCTCTAGGCACATGGCTTTTCTGGGCCATGCTGTACCCAGGCTCCCCTTGGCACACCCAGCCAGATCAGCACCCAGCAGCCAAAGAGGAAGATCCACCCCTTCTCACTCACTATACCAGAGTGTGACAGGATGTAGTCACAGCGCCTCCTGGCCCATAGCATTGGATATGCAAATACTTAAACTAGAAATTAGATACATGAGCTTTTCCCCAGTAACTAGGGAAAAGGAAGTTAGGGACTTAAAGCCATAGAGGTATTGTTAACTCTATGGGTCCCTACATACATACATTTTGTCCCGACAATGGTACAAAATATTCCCCACACATATCAACACCACAGTGCAATATACACAGTACCATCACATCCTCTTCCGGTACCCTCTCCTGAGGCATATCACAGAACAATGGTCACTGCAAAGGAAAAACAGCATACACAATACTGTATCATGGAAGTGTCAAGTGCAATAACAGTTGTCTCAAACTTTATTACAACATATGCCAGCTATCACACTTCCCCCACCCAAGGGTCCACACAGGCCACTCCTTGGGATGGTAGAAGACACTACTCCGCCGAGTAGATAGAGGTAGAAGAATTGTGGTGGGGATCAATAGTCTTTTATTAGAACCCACTATTTCAACAGTCCACAGTCCTTCAATCAACAAATAAAGCTGTACTCTAGGCATCTCAAACTCTGCAGTGAGTCCATAGAGAAGCTGTATAACATCTCAGGCGTAGGTCCTTCCTCTGCCACAGAAACATCTGGCTCCATGGGCACGGATGGAGGTACGATTTTTTTGGGGCTTGCTGGGCACTCTGCTTAAAAAATGCAGCCCTCCTGGCAACTTACAGCCGCAAGTGCCACAGTAAGGGACCCCTGGACCCGGCCAGCCATCCCAACCTTCATTGGCCATCTCGTGGTTAAAGAATTGCTGAACTGGTCGGACTGTAATAGCACAGGAACTAACCTCCACAGCGAGGGGGCAGTTTAGCACGCCTGGCCCTAGGGAGACATGGTTGTGTACACAGGAACAGCCTGGTGGCGGTAATCGCTTCTGGCACTGGGTAGCAGTGTAGAACAGCAGCCGCTCACATCCATCTCCAGCCAGCGTGTAATCCAAAATGGCCGTGGACACATCAGATCTGGGCACCACCTTAATAGAAAATGTGACAATGAGTTCTCGCCCCAATATGGCGACCAAGAACTATTGCCCAGCTTGTTGAGTGACGCAGGCGTGGGCCCATGGGAACCACCCGGGGAAGAATCTCCAAAACCCCGAACCCACGGCCAAATAGTTTCACGCCAAAAAACAGACACAGCGTGCAGGACTGCCCTTTTGCCTACTGGGTCCTGCAGCCTGTTACTGATTTTTAAAGCAACAGTAGCACAGCCTGGTTTGAGAAATCGAGCCCCACGTTGGGCGCCAAAATGTAGCGCTAATCTGACTAGGCAGATCAAAAAGGGGTTAATGTCCAGGTAGTTGTTAGAGCATGGGTTATATGTGACTCAAAACACTTCAGGCTAGGGCCTTCGCTACATGGAAGATTTCCCAGGTGGAGTAGTTTAACTACAACTCTCACGCTACTTGGCTACACCATATAGAAATAATGGACACCAGGATATTAGGGGATAAACCAAATGAATAACTGTTTATTTGTACAAGACAAATGAGCCCAGGGTTTACTTACAGAGGTACAAGGCATACACTATGCCACACAGCAAGTTACAGCTCACAGCAGAGACAGTGACTCCCATCAGGCAAGGTAGTCAGGTAGTACATACATTTTCTTCTGTAATATACCTCAGAGTGGTCCTAGAGTGGTCCTAGAGAGTCAATGACAGAACTAACCCTGTTTAGCTAATCTAATTCACGGTATGACTATGAAGATTTTCATTCAAGAAACAATGGTATCATATGATGTCACTTCATTGTTCACATGTATACCTACTACAGAGGCGATTGAGACTGTAAGAAATCGACTGCAACATGATAACACCCTCAGCAGCAGAACGAAGCTCAGTCCCAACCAAGTTTGTTTGTTGCTAGATTTGTGCCTTAACACCACATACTTCAAGTACAAGAACCTTTTTTATAGACAGAAACATGGCTGTGCAATGGGTTCTCCAGTCTCTCCTATTGTAGCAAACTTGTACATGGAGGAAGTGGAAAGGAGGGCCTTACTTACTTTCCAGGGAACTACACCGACTCACTGGTTCAGGTATGTGGATGATACTTGGGTTAAAATCAGATCCAATGAAGTGGCGGCCTTTACAGAACACATTAACTCAGTGGACAATAACATCAAGTTCACAAGGGAAGATGTCCACGATAACAAACTTGCTTTTTTGGACTGTTTGATATGTATCCAAGAGGGGGGTAACTTGAAGACGGAAGTATACAGGAAACCCACTCATACGGATCAATATCTGTTGTTTGATTCCCACCATCCACTGGAACACAAACTGGGTGTCATTCGAACCCTACACCACCGGGCGGAATGTGTGGCAACTGATACAGAGTCTAAAGACAAAGAGCAAAAACATCTCAGAGGAGCTTTGAAAGCGTGTGGCTACCCAGACTGGGCCTTTGTCAAAACAGCAGCAACCAAGCCCAAGAGGAACACCAATAGAAATAACCGCCCGGAGACACATAGTAGGCGAAACATAGTCATCCCATATGTAGCTGGAGTGTCAGAGAAACTCAGGAGGATTTTCAACAAACACCATGTCCCTGTGTTTTTCAAACCTAGCAACACACTGAGACAAAAACTGGTACACCCAAAGGATCAAACACCAAAGGAAAAACAAAGCAATGTGGTATACGGAGTCCAGTGTAGCGAGGAGTGCACAGATCTATACATTGGGGAGACAAAACAACTGCTCTCCAAGCGAATGGCTCAGCACAGGAGGGAGAACTCTACAGGGCAAAACTCAGCTTACACTTAAAAGACAAGGGACACTCCTTTGAAGACAGCAAGGTCCAAATCTTGGATAAAGAAGACCGCTGGTTTGAACGAGGCGTGAAAGAGGCGATTCATGTCAAGGTGGAGAGACCATCTCTGAACAGAGGTGGGGGCCTTCGACACCACCTGTCTGCTACATACAATGCTGTTCTAACATCTGTACCCCGGCGGATTCAGAACACTTCACACATCCATTCATGCAACTCTCACAAGTAACACCTGTATCTAGGAGTTGCATGACACATTGGATAATCCTATCACAACTACACAGAATCAACACCTCTGTGAGTTTCTTCAGATGTCACCTCTTTGAAGAGTTACAATGTGCCATTGTAAATGGATTAGTGGAAGAGTTTATATGCCGAGAACTTCCCACACCAGTCAGTTGAACTGAAGAAGCTGCTCGGATGAGTAGTGAAACGTCTTCATTGATTACTCAGCAAGTCCAGTTGTTTTTTTGTTTTTTTTTTTAATTTGACTTATACTAGACTAATTCACGGTGTTCCCTGCTCCCCGACTTAGACAATAGAGGACCCGGTCCCTCTAGGAACATGGCTTTTCTGGGACTTGCTGTACCCAGGCTCCCCTTAGCACACCCAGCTGCATCAGCATCCAACAGCCAAAGACATGAGCTTTTCCCCAGTAACTAGGGAAAAGGAAGTTAGGGACTAAAAGCCATAGAGACTCTATGGGTCCCTACACAGGCATACATGAGCCAACGCAGAAGTGCTTAGAACAGGCCCCTCATCATTTCTATATTACTTACTACTTACTTTTAAGGTTTACTTATCCTTTAAGTAAAAAAAACGGCGCTGTAACTGGTAAAATGTTCATTATATATTCAGTGAAAATGTTTGAATTTTCAAGTTATATGTAGGCCTAAAGTTGCTTTGGCAATCCCTTGTTCTGTGGACCATGCATTTTGGTGAAAAGCAAGATGAGTTGAAACATAAGATGTTTTTAAAAAAAGATTTTTGTTTGTAAAGTCAAATATGCCTGGGAAATGTGTTTTTTTGTTTTCAAATGCAGCCTTTAATGTTTTCAGGCACAATTCCAGGTGGCCATGGATAGTTAAACCACATGATAAAGCAGATATGAATGAAAAGTGCAACGGCACAGCAGCACTACAAGACATGTATGTACATGAAAGGGACCTATTATCCAGATTGCTTGGGACTAGAGCAGGGCCAAGACAGCTGGGCCCCCTAGGTAACCCAGCCGCTACCTGCCCCCTCCCGTGTTCGTGCTCCTTAGTGCACCAATGTCAAATGTCTGCGGACTGATGTCAGGGGGGAGTGCCAGAGAGCACACTCGGACTTGGGGTAAGTGGTTGGAAGAGGTAAGTGCCCAGCACCTCCTTCAACTTTGCACCCTAGGCACGTGCTTCTTCTGCCTACCCCTAGTTCCAGCCCTGCTGCATAAGGGATAAGGGATTTTTTGAAATTTTGATCTCCATACATTATGTCTACTCAAAATCATTTTAAACATTAAATAAACCCAACAGAATTGTTTTGCTTTTAATAAGGATTAATTATATCTTAGTTGGATTCAAATCAATTTTAAATATTTGATTAAAATGGAGTTTATGGGAGACTGACTTTCTGTAATTTCTGGATAATGGTTTTTTGGCTTATGGGTCCCATACCTGTACAGATCTCAGAATTTTAACTGCAAGCAACAACTGCCATCTGAACTGAATAACAGCAAGTAGGCAGGAAGAAGTGAGCCAACATATCTGCAATTCCAAAACTAAGCAAAAAGTATATTTTATTGAAATATGACTTATTGACTTTTTAAATAGCAATATAACAATATATTCATGTTTAAACAATCAGAATAGAAAAGTAACATTAATGGGGGAACATAGTATATTTCATTAGTGAAAACAACCTGCGCAAAGACATTTGGGAATGTTTGTGAGAACATCTCAATGTGACTTTTGTGACTTAATGTGACTTCTTTGACTTGATATGACTTTTGTGACTCCTGACTTCTGTGACTCAATATGACTTTTGTGACTCAATGAGACTGTTTTGACATATTGTGACTTCTGTGACTCGATTTGACTCAAAGTAACGTCTGTGACTCGATGTGACTTCTGTGACTCAATGTAACTTCTGTGACTCAATGTGACTTCTGTGACACAATTTGACTCAATGTGACTTCTGTGACTCAATGAGACTTTTGTGACTTAATGTGACTTCTGTGACTCGATTTGACTCAAAGTAACTTCTGTGACTTGATATGACTTTTGTGACATCTGTGACTCGATGTGACTTCTGTGAATCAATGTAATTTTGGAGACTCAATGTGACACAATTTGACTTAATGTGACTTCTATGTCTCAATGTGACTTTTGTGTCTTAATGTGACTTCTGTGACTCAATTTGACTCAAAGTAACTCCTGTGACTTGATTTGACTTCTGTGACTTGATATGACTTTTGTGACTTCTGTGACTCAATGTGACTTCAGTGACTCATTGTGAATTTTATGACTTAATGTGACTTCTGTGATTCGATTTGAATCAAAGTAACTTTTGTGACTTGATGTGATTTTTGTGACTTGATATGACTTTTGTGACTTCTGTGACTCGATGTTACTCAATGTGACTTCTGTGACTCAATGTAACTTCTGCGACTCAATGTGACTTCTGTGATGCAGTTTTACTCAATGTGACTTCTGTGAATCAATGTGACTTGTGACTTCTGTGACTTCTGTGACTCGATTTGACTCAAAGTAACTTCTGTGACTTGATGTGACTTCTGTGACTTGATATGACTTTTGTGACTTCTGTGACTCGAAGTGATTCGGTGACTTTTGTGATGCAATGTGACTTCTGTGACACAATTTGACTCAATGTGACTTTTGTGACTCAATGAGACTGTTGTGACATAATGTGACTTCTGTGACTCGATTTGACTCAAAGTAACTTCTGTGACGCTATGTGACTCAATGTGACTTCTGTGACTCAATGTAACTTCTGTGACTCAATGTGACTTCTGTGACACAATTTGACTCAATGTGACTTCTGTGACTCAATCAGACTTTATGACTTAATGTGACTTCTGTGACTCGATTTGACTCAAAGTAACTTCTGTGACTTGATGTGGCTACTGTGACTTGATATGACTTTTGTGACTTCTGTGACTCGATGTGATTTGATGTGACTCGATGTGACCTTTGTGACTCAATGTGACACAATTTGACTCAATGTGACTTCTGTGACTCAATGTGACTTTTGTGTCTTAATGTGACTTCTGTGACTCAATTTGACTCAAAGTAACTCCTGTGACTTTATGTGACTTCTGTGACTTGATATAACTTTTGTGACTTCTGTGACTCCATGTGACTCCAGTGACTCAATGTGACTTTTATGACTTAATGGGACTTCTGTGGCTCGATTTGAATCAAAGTAACTTCTGTGACTTGATGTGATTTTTGTGACTTGATATGACTTTTGTGACTTCTGTGACTCGATGTGACTTCTGTGACTCAATGTGACTTCTGTGACGCAATTTGTCTCAATGTGACTTCTGTGAATCAATGTGACTTTTGTGACTTCTGTGACTCAATGTGACTTCTGTGACTCAATGTAACTTCTGTGACTCAATGTGACTTCTGTGACGCAATTTGTCTCAATGTGACTTCTGTGAATCAATGTGACTTTTGTGACTTCTGTGACTCGATTTGACTCAAAGTAACTTCTGTGACTTGATATGACTTTTGTGACTTCTGTGACTCAATGTGACTTCTGTAACTCAATGTAACTTCTGTTACACAATTTGGCTTAATGTGACTTCTGTGACTCAATGTGTATTTTGTGACTTAATGTGACTTCTGTGATTCGATTTGACTCAAAGTAACTTCTGTGACTTGATGTGACTTTTGTAACTTATGAGACTCAATGTGACTCGACGTGACTTCTGTGACTCAATGTAACTTCTGTGACTCAATGTGACTTCTGTGACTCAATGTGACTTTTGTGGCTTAATGTGACTCGATGTGACTCGGTGTGACTTCTGTGACTCAATGTGACTTTTGTGACTTAATGTAAATTCTGTGACTCGATTTGACTCAAAGTAACTTCTGTGACTTCATGTGACTTCTGTGACTTGATATGACTTCTGTGACTCAATGTGACTTCTGTGAAGCAATGTGACTTCTGTCACACAATTTGACTCAATGTGACTTCTGTGACTCAATGTAACTTCTGTGACTCAATGAGACTTCAGTGACACAATTTGCCTCAATGTGACTTCTGTGACTCAATGTGACTTTTGTGACTTAATGTGACTTGATGTGACTCAAAGTAACTTCTGTGACTTGATGTGACTTCTGTGACTTGATATGACTTTTGTGACTCGATGTAACTCGATGTGACTTCTGTGACTCAATGTAACTCCTGTGACTAAATGTGACTTCTGTGAGACAATTTGACTCAATGTGACTTCTGTGACTCAATGTGACTGTTGTGACTTCTGTGACTCAATGTGACTGTTGTGACTTCTGTGACTCAATGTAACTTCTGTGACTCTATGTGACTTCTGCGACACAATTTGACTCAATGTGACTTCTGTGACTTTTGTGACTTAAAGTGACTTCTGTGACTCGATTTGACTCAAAGTAACTTCTGTGACTTGATCTGACTTCTTTGACTTGATATGACTTTTGTGACTTCTGTGACTTGATGTGACTCGATGTGACTTGATGTGTCTCAATGTGACTTTTGTGATTTAATGTGAATTCTGTGACTCGATTTGACTCAAAGTAACTTCTGTGAATTTTGTGACTTCTATGACTCGATGTGACTCGATTTGACTTCTGTGACTCAATGTAATTTCTGTAACTCAATGTGACTTCTGTGACACAATTTGCCTCAATGTGACTTTTGTGACTTAATGTGACTTCTGTGATTCAATTTGACTCAAAGTAACGTCTGTGACTTGATGTGGCTTCTGTGACTTGATATGACTTTTGTGACTTGATATGACTTCTGTGACACAATTTGACTCAAGACTTCTGTGACTCAATGTGACTGTTGTGACTTAATGTGACTTCTGTGACTTCTGTGACTCAATGTAACTTCTGTGACACAATGTGACTTCTGTAACACAATTTGACTCAATGGGACATCTGTGACTCAATGGGACTTTTGTCACTTAATGTGACTTTGTGACTCGATGTGACACAATGTAACTTCTGTGACGCCTGTGACACAATTTGACTCAATGTGACTTCTGTGAATCAATGTGACTTTTCTGACTTAATGTGACTTCTGTGACTTGATTTGACTCAAAGTAACTTCTGTGACTTAATATGACTTCTGTGACTTGATATGACTTTTGTGATTCAATGTGACTCGATGTGACTCGATGTGACTCGTTGTGACTTCGGTGACTCAATGTGACTTCTCTGACACAATTTGACTTAATGTGACTTCTATGACGCAATGTGATTTTTGTGACTTAATGTGAATTCTGTGACTCAATTTGACTCAAAGTAACTTCTGTGACTTGATATGACTTCGGTGACTTGATATGACTTCTGTGACTTCTGTAACTCGATTTTACTTCTGTGACTCAATGTAACTTCTGTGACGCAATGTGACTTCTGTGACACAATTTGCCTCAATGTGACTTCTGTGACTCAATGTGACTTTTGTGACTTAATGTGACTTCTGTGACTCAAAGTAACTTCTGTGACTTCATGTGACTTCTGTGACTTGATATGACTTTTGTGACTCGATGTCACTCGATGTGACTTCTGTGACTGAATGTTACTCCTGTGACTCAATGTGACTTCTGTGACACAATTTGACTCAATGTGACTTCTGTGACACAATTTGACTCAATGTGACTTCTGTGACTCAATGTGACTGTTGTGACTTCTGTGACTCAATGTAACTTCTGTGACTCAATGTGACTTCTGTGACACAATTTTACTCAATGTGACTTCTGTGACTCAATGTGACTTTTGTGACTTAATGTGACTTCTGTGACTCGATTTGACTCAAAGTAACTTTTGTGATTCAATGTGACTCGATGTGACTTGTTGTGACTTCTGTGACTCAATGTAACTTCTGTGACTCAATGTGACTTCTCTGACACAATTTGACTCAATGTCACTTCTGTGACTCAAAGTGACTTTTGTGACTTAATGTGACCTCTTTGACTCGATGTGACTCAAAGTAAATTCTGTGACTTGATGTGACTTCTGTGACTTGATATGACTTTGTGACTTCTGTGACTTGATGTGACTTCTGTGACTCAATGTAACTTCTGTTACTCAATGTGACTTCTGTGACACAATTTGACTCAATGTAACTTTTGTGACTTAATGTGACTTCTGTGACTCGATTTGACTCAAAGAAACTTCTGTGACTTGATGTGACTTTTGTGACTTGATATGACTTATATGACTTCTGTGACTCAATGTGACTTGATGTTACTCAATGTAACTCAATGTGACTTATGTGACTTAATGTGACTTCTGTGACTCGATTTGGCTCAAAGTAACAAAGTCATATCAAGTTACAGAAGTCACATCAAGTCACAGAAGTTACTTTGAGTCAAATCGAGTCACAGGAGTCACATTAAGTCACAAAAGTCCAATTGAGTCACAGAAGTCATATTGAGTCAAATTGTGCAACAGAAGTCACATTGAGTCATAGAAGGTACATTGAGTCAAAGAAGTCACATAGAGTCAAATCGAGTCACATTAAGTCACAAAACTCACAGAAGTCACATTGAGTCAAATTTTGTCACAGAAGCCACATTGAGTCACAGAAGTTACATTGAATCACAGAAGTCACAACGAGTCACATTGGGTCACATCGAGTCACATAAGTCATATCAAGTCACAGAAGTCACATAAGTTACTTTGAGTCAAATCGAGTCACAGAAGTCAGATTAAGTCCCAAAAGTCACAGTCACATTGAGTCAAATTGTGTCACAGAAGTCACATTGAGTCACAGAAGTTACATTGAGTCACAGAAGTCACATTGAGTCACAGAATTCACCAAAGTCATATAAAGTCACAGAAGTCACATCGAGTCACAGAATTTACTTTGAGTCACATCGGGTCGCAGAAGTCACATTAAGTCACAAAAGTCACATTGAGTCACAGAAGTCACATTGAGTCAAATTGTGTCAAACACGTCACATTGAGTCACAGAAGTTACATTAAGTCACAAAAGTCACATTGAGTCACAGACGTCAAATAGAGTCACATCAAGTCACAGAAGTCACGTTAAGTTACAAAAGTCACATAGAGTAACAGAAGTTAAATGCGTCATGTCTATGTGACTTCTGTGACTCAATGTGACTTTTGTGACTTAATTTAAGAAAAGCATATGCTGAGAAAGGAATAGTGAACAAAAACATGATTATTTCATAAACAATACAGAATTTATAATTGATTGTATTAGAAAGATTATTATTTCAGTATAAGAAAGATTATATTGAATTTTCGTGATAGTTCCCCTTTAAGTTATGTATATAACTGGGTTCCCACTCCAAAAATGATTTCACCAGGCCAGGAAAAACTGTTCCCTCTCTCGCCCCCCCCCGATGGCACCCCTTAGTAGACTTAATTCATATTGCATCATTTTAACAGTCAGACATACAATTACAAATCATTTTGCAAAAATTGAAAATGTGTTATTAATGTACAGTATATTGCAAAAATGCTTAGAATTACATGTTGGGGGGAATTTATTTTTGGGTGGCAACCCCATTTAAGACAAAATAATTAATTGGGCAGAAAAGAAAAAGGAAAATCAATGCATACAAGTACAGTAAAACACAACTCATATATTCCATGCACATTCTTTACTTTATCTTATCAAAGAAATCTCTTTTCCAGATGTCATTAAATTGGATGACAATTTAAGTATGTAATTCTAGACAGCTATAATTATAAGAGGAGAATGTAGAGGAGTAACAACAGAAAACCCCGTCCCGCAGATGATATAACAATAAAGGGAGCACAAAGCCTGTGGCTATGTGAAGGCTCAAAAAGAAAACAGACCTGGTACACTATTTGGCGTCATGCCCAATACACAAATATTAATACTAATGTATACTTTCTAACGGAGACAACACTGTTAAACTGATAAAACTGAAAATTATTTTGAGTAGATCAGCTAATACAACTGTACAGTGTGCACAATATCTCTGTGACTGCTGAATTCACCAGTGCTGCCATCTGCCTTGATATTAATGGGGGTCACAAAGTATGCAGTTGAGAAGTGGCTCTGCAAAACCAATCGCCTCCAACCAACAAAAAACTTTTCGGAATCAAATCCAGCAACCAACTGATGTGTGTGTCTGTGTGTGTGTATTTGGAGCTTCTCTACCATACTGAAGCATAACAAATATTGTACTTTAGGGTGCTAGCACTTACTTGGCCCCCAATAGTTTAAAGCTTTACCAATTCACAATAATAGTTAAGCTTTTCCATTATTCATCTTAATAAGAACATGTAATCTGAACATCGGATATAGAGACGTTTCTAAAAGTTTGCTGAAGTAAGTGTTGCCAAAGCTTTGTGTGGTTGGCAGTACTGTATAAACAGGGTTAGAGAGAACAAGTAAGCCAAAATATGATGCTTGTTTACTCCCAGGTCTTATAACCATATGTAACCTCTTCACTTTACTATGGTTTTCAGTGTTTCCTTATTTTCCCTTTATAAGATACCCTGTATATTCATTTTAACAATTGTTGATAGGTTACTGCAACCTTCACGTTCCCTGCACTCAATTACTCATTACCAAGTGCTACATATTTTCTGTACACCAAGCAACCAAAGTACTTGTGGGTAATTCACATTCCATTTTTACATCCATATGTGTACACAGGTATGGGATCCAAAAATCCATTATTTAGAAAACTCTGAGTTACTGGAAGGCCATCTCCCATAGACTCTATTTGAAACAAATAGTTTTACTCCTCTGTAAGAATATAACAGTACTTTGTACTTAATGGTAACTAAGCACATACCTCCCAAAATCTGTTATTACAGATGTGATAATGAAAGTGAATTGCCCTTTAAGCTGCAGCTCTCAGTTCTCCCAAGAGACTTGCTTATTTTAAATAGTTACATTACATAGATAGTTACATAGATTCAATAGCAACAGATATGACCCATGTGGCCCCCCCTCAAGTCTCTGATTGGTTACTGCCTGGTAACCACGGTAACCAGCCAGTGTAAACCAAGAGAGCTGAAAAGCAGGAAGTAGAGTCCTGACTGACATGTTATACATCAAATAACTCCAGCCTTTATACATTACATTTTTGGCTAACTAACTATATTAGAAACATTTTTTTATTTTGCACACATCTATTTACACAGTTTTTATTTTTATACTGAACAATTCCTTTAAAGGGATACTGTCATGGGAAAACATGTTTTTTCAAAACATAGATAATAGTGCTGCTCCTGCAGACTTCTTACAATGAGACTGCCAGAAAGGAGTTCCATAGTGCAGGACTGGCTCTTTCTGAATGCACATGACCAGGCAAAATGACCTGAGATGGCTGCCTACACACAAATATTAAACTAAATACTATTTGCAGTGTAAACAGTGTAATTTAAATATAAAAAATACACCATAAAAATAATGACAGAATCCTTTTAAATAGTTGCAGCTATATCTAAGTGCAGTTACTTTGTATTCTGGGCTTTCTGCTAAAATTCCTCTTGTTTAATAAGGTTTTAGAAATGATGTATCTTTTTTTCTGGCTTCAGTGCAGGAGATCAAAGAGAAACTCGGGATATTTTAGTAACAATCCGGGACTGTCCTGAGGAAAACGGGACAGTTGGGAGTTATGACTAAGCATTAATCCATATTGGTGGCAAAACAATCCTATTGGGTTTATTTAATGTTTACATGATTTTTAGACTTAAAAAGGAAAACTATACCCCCAAAATGAACACTTAAGCAACAGATAGTTCATATCATATTAAGTGGCATATTAAAGAATCTTACCAAACTGGAATATATATTTAAGTAAATATTGCCCTTTTACATCTCTTGCCTTGAGCCACCATTTCGTAATGGTCTCTGTGCTGTCTCAGAGATCACCTGACCAGAAATACTACAACTCTAACTGTAACAGGAAGAAGTGTGGAAGCAAAAGGCACAACTCTGTCTGTTAATTGGCTCATGTGACCTAACATGTATGGTTTGTTGGTATGTTTGTGAGTACAGTGAATCCTACGATCCCAGGGGGCGGCCCTTATTTTTTAAAATGGCAATTTTCTATTTATGATTACCCAATGGCACATACTACTATAAAAGTATATTATTATGAAAATGGTTTATTTACATGAAGCTGGATTTTACATATGAGATGTTTTATGCAATATCTTTTTATAGAGACCTACATTGTTTGGGGGTATAGTTTTCCTTTAAAGGGATACTATCATGGGAAAACATGTTTTTTTCAAAACGCATCAGTTAATAGTGCTACTCCAGCAGAATTCTGCACTGAAATCCATTTCTCAAAAGAGCAAACAGATTTTTTTATATTCAATTTTGAAATCTGACATGGGGCTAGACATTTTGTCAATTTCCCAGCTGCCCCTGGTCATGTGACTTGTGCCTGCACTTTAGAAGAGAAATGCTTTCTGGCAGGCTGCTGTTTTTCCTTCTCAATGTAACTGAATGTGTCTCAGTGGGACATGGGTTTTTACTATTGAGTGTTGTTCTAAGATCTACCAGGCAGCTGTTATCTTGTGTTAGGGAGCTGTTATCTGGTTACCTTCCCATTGTTCTTTTGTTTGGCTGCTGGGCGGGAAAAGGGAGGGGGTGATATCACTCCAACTTGCAGCACAGCAGTAAAGAGTGATTGAAGTTTATCAGAGCACAAGTCACATGACTCGAGGCAGCTGGGAAATTGACAATATGTCTAGCCCCATGTCAGATTTCAAAATTGAATATAAAAAAATCTGTTTGCTCTTTTGAGAATTGGATTTCAGTGCAGAATTCTGCTGGAGCAGCACTATTAACTGATTCATTTTGAAAAAAAAATTTTCCCATGACAGTATCCCTTTAAGGTATGGTGATACAAATTTTGGAAACATCCCAATGCACTACTTTCTTGCACTGGAAAAAAATCATGTTTGCTTCAGAAAGACTACTATAGTTTTTACAAGCAAAAAAGATGCTGTGTAGCCATGAGGGCAGCCATTCGGAGCTGGAGAAGGAGAAAAGGCACAGGATACACAGCAGATAACAGATAAGCTCTTTAGAATACAATTGGATTCTTCAGAACTTGTCTGTTATCTACTATGTAACCTTTGCCTTTTTTTCTCCTTGTGCAGCCTTTGGGTAATTGTCAACGAGATTTGTGTTTTGCGATAAATCTGTGCTACTGTCTGCGACAAATCCCCCGAAAATGCTTCTTCACTGGCAATAAATGAAATCGCCAGTGAACGCTGCACACTGCGTCTTCATCCTGTGTGTACCTGCAATGTTTCTATCACTCTCATTATATTCGGCGCCTCCGATAGAGTTGCCACCTTTTCGCCCGATGGAGACCGGGCAGGGGGGCGGCCGTGATGTTGGGGGCAGGGCTGCCACCTATTCTGGAAAAAAAATACGAGCCTTCCTATATATTTATGTTTTTTCCAATTAATAACAACTGAGTCAATCATGGGGAATCCTGCCTGGTTTTCACAATTTGTATTTTTTTATTTTTTGGTTTTGACCCGGGCAGCCCTTAAAAATACCAGGCTGTCAAAACCGGACAGGTGGCAACCCTACAACCCTAGCCTCTGACTTGTGGCATTCGTTTAGTCGCTCGCTGCACGTTCTGTGGAGTTCACTGTTTTTAAAACTAGCCCTGGTCTGGATATGAAGTTGCCAAAAAGTTCCTAGCAAGGCAACTTCATAAAAAAAACAAAGTGCCATGTTGCTTGGTACACATGCAATTTCAATTATTGCCAGTGGTGATGCAGTTTCGAGAGATTTGTTTCCCGCAGTAACCCAATTTTATGGCGGGAGACAAAATCACCCTGTTGGCCATAAACGACTTTCATTTTTTTAGTGTTACAGTTCTTTTAAAACAAGAGGATTGTAAACTCAGGGCTGCGTTGCCCAGCCCAGTCCTTGCTGGAGAACACGCCGCACACAGTCAGATTATAATGAAAACTGTGACAATGAATTCCCCACTGCTGTTACGATGACATCAACAGCAGCGGGCGGGAATCATTAGCGAACTGCAGACTTTGGGCGGTACGCTTTCTGACTACAGTGCCCGGATTGAGTGGGCGGATTACGTCATTTTCAGCAACATCCTCCGCCCTTTCGGGTTGTCATGGTTACTCATCCACCTAAAGTGATTGGCAGTTGTAGAGGGCGGGGAGGAAAGAGAAAAAAAAATCAATGCCGGGCGTGGAACAGTCTGAGTTGGGAGTGGGATTGCGCGCTCCCGGGAGTTTGCCCATCCCGCTCTCACAGACGCTGGAAGAAGTGTTCGGGGAGGCCTGAATATTCTCTAGAATTCGGACCGGATGCCCAATCTCTGGCTCCCATGCTGGGCGTTGTGGGGATGACGAACAGGTAGGGAGTGAATAAATACTTGGTGCAACACTGTGCCTCCTGGCTGGGGCAGCCACCTCGTGCACTATAATATGTATGGGTGACTTTATTGCTGTTAGTGGTACTATTGCACTGATACTAGCAACTGGAACCTGCTGCTCTCGCACTTGCACAGCTTCAACTCCCAGTGAGCCGCCAGGGCAGTCTGGGAAGCCGAATGTAATGTTTAACTAAAGCTGAACGTCTCTTCTACTTGTTTTGTCAGTGAGTGGATGAAGCTGTGCATGGCATTCATGCAGGGGGCTCTGAGCTGTGCATGCTGGGACTTTGCATCCTCTGACTCATGGGAAGCTGCTTGCTACTGTCACAGTCCAACTCAGTGCTACTCCTCTCAGCTACTTCTTTCTTGGGGGGGTTTCCCGTTAGCGCAACAGGAAGCTGCTGTTAAGCCAGGGAGGGGCTGCTTTCTGACAGCTGTGCTGGTCCCCTGACTCAGGCAGTCTCTACTGAAATAGGGCTTGGGTAGCTGTCTTCCATATACACGTGCTAAATCTTTGAATTAACTTTTAGTATGTTACAGAATAGCTTATTCTAAATAACTTTTCAATTGGTCTTCATTGTTCGTTTTTTAATAACTTGCCTTTTTCTTCTGACTCTTTCTAACTTTCAGATGGGGGGTCACTGACCCCATCTAAAAAACAAGTCCTCTGTAAGGATACAGAGTTATTGATATTGCTACTATTTTTACTTATCTTTATATTCAAACTCTCTCCTATTCATATTCCAGTCTCCTATTCAAATCAATGCATGGTTGCCAGGGTAATTTGGACCCTAGCAAACAGATTGCTGAAACTGCAAACTGGAAAACTTCTGAATAAAAAGCCAAATAACTCCAAAACCTCAAATAATAAACATGAAACCCAATTGCAAATTGTCTCAGATCATCACTATCTACATCGTGCTAAAAGTTAATTTAAAGGTGAACAACCCCTTTAACATTGTCTTACACCAGGATATACATAAAGGCTGTTCTTCAATTGTTACTTTAAAACTTTCCCAGCATATGAAGTCTTTTGGGGATGTTCAAAGTTGTAGTACAGCAGTTGCCAGAGGGATGCAGATTGCACATTATTAGCATATATAAGTCCCTCAGTCTCAGCTTCAGTGGCCTCTATATCACATTGTAATTATTATTATAAACACCAACATATTCTGCTGTGCTGTATTCACACACTAAGGCTAATGTCCCACCGGGCTTTTCCTGCACCAGTCCACTTCTGTCCACACTGACAGTTATGGTATGCACAGGGCAAATTTTACCCTAAAAATGCACACAAGATTTTGCAGACCAACCATCATGGGTGGATGGCGATGAAGCTATATTTTTAACTTTTCTACCAATAAATTTATTTTTTAACTGAATATCTCTGGTCTTGTGGATCCGTTCGAGTGCCGGTCAGCCCTGCTTCCTTATCTTGTGCCTGTAGGAAACTCATGGAAGTATGTGGGGCAGTCTCAGGCTAAGCTGGAAGGGCACCTTAGGCAAAGTTGCCCTGTACCCTGCCCATCCCTTCCTGTACACACAGTGATGTTTGGAGGTTGGGGGGAGTTGGCGAGTGATTAGCGTGGGCAGGACCAGAACACTCCCTCTTTTGCCCAGGGCCCAGACTATGCCTACAAAGGAGGCATGTGCCTAGCTCTACCCCACCATTGCATTCGAGTTCCGACCATGAGAGGGAGAACAGATTATATATCTATAATAATCTTTTTTAACAGGATTGACTAGGCTTTTCAGCTGCTGTAAAACTTCCACCATCTGCAATTGAGACAATCATTGCCATGTTTGGCTACCCACATACCTTGCCAAATCTGGCAGATCCTATCATTTGGTCACTGGCAAATAATAGCAACATGCTGTGGGACTATGGATAGGTAATTAGTCGGCTCAAATTAACCCTCAATTTTCAATAGCCAGGTGCACGTACCATCAGTGGTCCATCATCCACCAGGAACAGCCAGACAAGAATTCTTCGTACAGCACCTTGTAGTTTAAAAATGCCTTTATTCACAATTTAACGGCAAACCTGGTCAGCAACGTTTCAGGCCTATGTATGGCCTTTTATCATAAAAGGCCACACATAGGCCTGAAACGTTGCTGACCAGGTTTGCCATGAAATTGTAACATAGTAAGTAAGGTTGAAAAAAGACACACGTCCATAAATTTCAACCTTTTTAGGTTTTTTTTTTATCTGCCTAACTGCTAGTTGATCCAGAGGAAGGCAAAAAACCCATCTGAAGCCTCTCCAATTTGCCTCAGATGGGGACAAATTCCTTCCTGACTCCAAAATGGCAATCGGACTAGTCCCTGGATCAACTATGAGCTATATCCCATAACCCTGTATTCCCTCACTTGCTAAAAAGCAATCCAACCCCTTCTTAAAGCTATCTAATGTATCAGCCTGTACAACTGATTCAGGGAGAGAATTCCACCATTCTCCAGCGTTAATAAATCTCCAATTTGGCCAGTCTTTCCTCATAGCTAAGATTTTCCATACCTTTTACCAGCTTTGTTGCCCTTCTCTGTACCCTTTCTTATACAATAATGTCCTGATGGAGACCAAAACTGTACGGCATATTCTAGATGGGGCCTTACCAGTGCTCTATAAAGTGGAAGAATGACCGCTTCTTGCCAGGAATCAATGCCCCTTTTAATACAGCTCAAGACCTTATTTGCCCTTGATGCTGCTGACTGGCATTGCTTGCTACAGCCAAGTTTATCATCTACATGGACTCCAAGGTCCTTTTCCATAATGGATTTGCCTAGTGCAGTCCAATTAAGGGTATAAGTAGCTTGGATATTCTTACATCCCAGGTGCATGACTTTACATTTTTCAACATTGACTCTCATTTGCCACTTAGCTGCCCAGATTGCCAGTTTGTCAAGATCGTGTTGCAAGGATGCCACATCCTGGATGGAATTAATTGGGCTGGATAGTTTTGTGTCTGCAAACACTGATATATTAATTACAAAACACTCCCCTAAGTCATTAATGAACAAGTTAAATAAAAGTGGACCTAATACCGAGCCCTGAGGGACCCCACTAAGAACCTTACTCCAAGTAGAGAATGTTCCATTGACAACCACCCTCTGTACCCGATCCTGTAGCCAGTTTCCTATCCATGTGCAAACGACTTCATTTAGCCCAACAGACCTTAGTTTAGAAAGCAGTCGTTTGTGGAGCACAGTATCAAACGCTTTGCCAAAATCCAAATAGATCACACTGTCCAGCATCTTACTTACCTCATCATAAAAAGCAATCAAATTTGTCTGACATGACCTATCCTTCATAAAGCCATGCTGATTGCTGCATGTAATGCCATTGACTAGGACAAAATTTTGAATGTGATCCCTTAACAAGCCTTCAAAAAATTTGCCCACCACAGATGTCAAACTTACTGGCCTATAATTGCCAGGCTATCGTAATCCTTTTTTAAATATTGGAATAACATCAGCTTTTCTCCAATCCATTGGCACCATACCAGATGAAAATGAATCTGAGAAAATCAGAAATAGGTGCTGGTCTATAACTGAACTAAGCTCTATTAGAACCCGGGGGTGTATGCCATCAGGCCCTGGAACCTTGTTTACATTCATTTTTATTAAAGCTTTATGAATCATATCCTGAGTCAGCCACTGATTAGATTGAGCTGAGCCATTAGTGCAGCTGTAAAGTGAGCCTGGGAACTCAGACTCCTCTATTGTATATACTGATGAAAAGAACTGATTTAGCACGTTTGCCTTTTCTGTATCTGTTACAACCATACTGGTACTGTTATTTAATGGAGCAACACTCTCAACCTGCATCTTTTTACTATTGATATATTTAAAAAAACTTTTTAGGGTTAGTTTTCACCTCCACCGCAATTAACTCTTCATTTCCTTTCTTTGCCTTCTGGATTGCTGATTTACAACATTTATTACAGTGTTTATATTCATTAAATGCAGCTTCTGTCCCAACAGATTTGTAGTTTTTAAATGCCTTTCTCTTCTTTCCAATTAACTTCTTTACTTCTGTATTAAGCCACATAGGATGATTCTTAGAGCTTCTACATTTACTCCTTAAGGGAATAAATTGAGAACAGTAATTATTTAATATCATTTTCAGTGACAACCATTTCTCTTCTGTGTTTTTAGCTGAAAACATAATGCCCCAATCAATGCTCTGTAGGGCAGCCCTCAAGGCACTAAAATTAGTTTTTCCAAAATTCTTGGTTTTTGTTGCCCCAGTATAGATTTCTTTTTTGCACCAGACATTAAATGATATAACATTATGGTCACTATTACCCATGGGTTCAATGACTTGCACATTTGCTATAAGTTCTGGGTCATTTGAGATCACTAGATCCAGAATAGCATTTTTTTCTGGTAGGCTCTTCAACAACCTGTGCCATAAAATTGTCATGCAACAAGTTTATAAACTTGTTCCCATTAACTGATCTGGCAGTACTGTTGCTCCAGTCAATATCTGGGTAATTAAAATCCCCCATTATCATTACTTTACCCAAACTAGCAGCCTTTTCTATTTGCATCAGGAGCTTAGCCTCCCCCTCGTCACTTACATTAGGGGGTCTATAGCATACACCTACAATTAATTTGCTGGATTCTTGACAATTGGTGAAGAACTCCACCCATGAGACTTCTGCCCCCTCATTTTCTAACATAACCTCCTCCTTTATATAAGCTTTTAAATCCTGCCTAACAAACAGACATAACCCTCCTCCTTTCTATTGCCTCTGTCCCTTAGAAACAAAGTATAGCCACTGATATTAACTGCCCAGTCATGCGACTCATTCAGCCATGTTTCGGCCACACCAATCCCATCATATTTTCCCTCCAGCACCTCCAGCTCTCACATTTTACCAGTCAGACTCCTTGCATTTGCAAACATACATTTAATACTGGTACCATATTGAACATATGACATGTGGTCCTCCCTATCCTTAACAGTACCCCCAGCCAAATCTCCTCCACCATTTTCCCTTTCTTGCCCACTATCTCATCTAACCTGTTTTCCACTGAATCTTTTACTGAACCTTCCCCCCTCCCATGCCTAGTTTAAAATTTCCTCCAACCCTCCAGCCACCTTCTCTCCCAAAACAGCTGCACTATCATCATTGAGGTGCAGCCCATCCCTAGCAAAGAGCCTGTAGCCGACTGAGAAATCAGCCCAGTTCTCCAAAAACCCAAAACCCTCCTCCCTACACCAATCTCTCAGCCACGCATTAATCTCCCTGTGAATAAAGGCATTTTTAAACTACAAGGTGCTGTACGAATAATTCTTGTCTGGTGGGCCTATGGATACCTGATATGGTCCTTGTGTGTTGGGTTTTCTAACCTACCTTATAGATATCTGGACAATTTTCAGCCAGATTTCATCCAACCCATCTGCAAGACACCATACATGGGTCAATAAGCTGCTGACTCAGTCTGGAGAGGCTAAGTAGGCAGCTTTTGTTGGCCTGTGTATGGGCAGCTTTAGCTTTATGAAGGCCTCAAGTCCTTCTGGAAGGCTGGGACCCCAATCTAATGGGGGATGTTTATATAGTTCAGGGATGTCCAACAGTGACCCTCTAGCTGTTTAAACTGTTCTATGCACCCTTACAACCTAACACTATCAAACGGATTCCGGGAATTTGTTTTCAACAACACCAAAAAAGCTGCATCTTTAACCTATCTAAGCAATAATTAAAAAAAAAAACCCCCAAGGAACCCAGTTAAAAAGCCCTGTTTATCACTACCTTTAATTTGACCCTGCCACTTTTTGTTTATAAGAACACAGACACATTTTTGTTCATAATTCCCCAATATAGGTACATTTTAAATTATTGGTCCTCATATTATAGCCTGGGTATGTTGATAAATTTGACCTATGGAGTGCATTAGGTACAGGTGTTCAGAAGCGTTTTTTTCTCTTGGTCAGTATCTTCGTGATATATGTTGGCTTACTTCAATTTTCAGTCTCTGTATGCATGCATAAAGTTTATAAACCTTATCTTGTACTGTTTCCACTTCTTGGTTTACTATGTGATAATGTTCTGCTTTCCAAAATGTTTGGGAGTCAACTTTTACTCTGTGTAAAAGTCTTTCTTCTAAAAAAAAAAGTGTTACAATAATATTACCTCGGTTAATAAACAAGTCAAGTTCAATTGCATGTCCTGTCCTGAAGGCACAGTAAACTGGAACATGCACTTACTGTCCTCAAAGTTGTTAGTTCCAGTGTAATCCATTAATTTGGGGTAAATGTGTGTATAGACACTGCACCCAATGTAATTATACACTTGCTGGTCAATGAGTTCAATTGGGGCAAAACTGTACCCACTGCAAATTAGTTCAAAGTTTGCACCAGATACAGGAATTGCAAACATTTGTGCTGGTTATGAAACTGCATTTATTTAGGTGCAACTTGTTCCTGCTGTATAAGGACTCTTACACACTGGTATTTCTTCATTTGGTTTCTTGCAGTGGGTCTTTTATGCGTTCCACCCCAAGAAACCGCATGAAGAAAATCAGACTTTCTTTTCAGTGAGGCTCAAGCACTGAACAAAGGTGGAACACAAACTCAAAAAAAAAAATACAGGTCGTACTCTTTCGGTGCCCCCTGTGGTCCATGCATCCACTGCTAGAAAGAACACCCATGTGTAAGAGTCCTATGGGTGGCATGCCAATGTGACATTTACTGCGGAAGCAACTTTAAGGGGGAAATTCACTAAAGGGTGAAGTGACTAACGTTAGCAACAATTCGCCAGCGTGACGTCATTTTGGGACTTTGCAGATTTACGAACTGGCGCAGACGTAACTTCGCTAGCGAAGGAAATAGACTCTAGCACTACTTCGCACTCTTACGGCAGGTGAAGTTTCGCTCTGGCGAAAGAGCGTTACTTCTCAAATTCACTAAGATGCACCTTTAACTCAATGTTACCTGTTTACCTTCGAAGTGCAATGGAATGTACAGGGCTTCTTCAATTTTTAGTTGAAAAGCACACGCGGCGCTTCTTTATTATAGCGGATGGGAAGACACGCAGACGCAGTTCGGGGAGATTGCCGCCTAGAAGAAGAGGCGATTAGTCACCAGTCGACAACCTCCCGAATCTCCTTGTGTGAACTAACCCTTACAGTTTATATCTTTTTCTATTCAGAATGTTGTGAATATTCTCACTCATTTTAGAATAAAATATTGTGTCCGCTTACCACCCCCACCACTGCTTGAAAAAGCCTGAGAGAGGGTGTGGGTGTTTACAAATAAGTTTAGTCAGTACATCTGAAAGTTTAGATCAACTGGGAATTGAAAAAACAAACAAACTGTTTTTAGGCTGATTTGGGGTGGGACAAGTTAAAGGATATTTGCTTTATCTTTCAATATTACTACTGTTGGTTTTCGGTTCTTACCATACAAGGCATAACGATCTGTCCTAAACAGGAAGATACAGTGAATGTGTGGAATGTCTCTGATTCCTTCAGTCTCTATGTTGTGCAATGTATAGTGTAACACCCCCTAGGAATTGAGTAATTACAAAACCATATGGTTGATACAGCAGTCAACTTCCTTCAATACTGTTCTCTGTCATACTCATCCCTGTGCAACGTGACCAGATTCTTTGTATTTGTTGTGGAGCAAAGCAAACTGGCTAGCATTTAACAGCTTTAATGCTTTAATTTACTGCTTTCTGTAAAGTTACTGACACAAATAAAGTGAAGTTTAGCACTGTCATTGGAAATGCATAAAATATCATTATCACTGCGCAATATATTGGGGCTCTAAAATTGACAATAATACCAAAGTATATGTGTTGTATTAATAAATAAGTTTGAAATATAAAAGGCTTGTAGTCCGAATAACCTTCCTTTTAGGGTAAGGCCACACGAGGAGATTCGGGGAGATTTTGTCGCCTGGCCACTAATCGCCCCGTCTTTTGAGCAACTATCTCCCCGAACTGCCTCAAGAGTTTTTCCCCATAGGTTGCTATGAAAAGTCGCCTGCGCTAATGCACACGCGGCAATGCGTTTTCTATAGTCGCCCAAAGTTGCCTCACTGAGGCAACTTTGGGCGACTATTGAAAACGCATCGCCGCGTGTGCATTAGCGCAGGCGACTTTTCTTTGTAGCCTATGGGGAAAAACGCTGAGGCAGTTCGGGGAGATAGTCGCTCAAAAGACGAGGCGATTAGTCGCCAGGCGACAAAATCTCCCCGAATCTCCTCGTGTGGACTAGCCCTTACTATGGTAAAATACATATTCAGATTTACAGGTACAGGTGAAAATCTAATGTAGTAAAATAAGTGTAGATGAGCTAACTTTTCAGTAAAGAAAATATACTGTATTTTGGCTGTAATGTATGTTGAATTGCAACTGAGTGCAGGACATAGTGTAGTAGGTTATTTGGCTGTAATGTATGTTGTATAGCAATTGAGTGCAGGACATGGTGTAGTAGGTTTTAAGGCTAAATATTGTAAATTTGAGAAAAAATTGCACTCATTGCTTACTACAGAAATGCAGAAATTAACCATGTTTTCTCTTTCCGGTAATAAGGTGTCTTGTTGCTGTACGTATGGCCAGCTATACTGCCTGGATTCTCATACTTGAGCCAGTGTTTAGGGTTTGAGCACCCAAGGCGTTTTCTGCACTACTAAATATTCATAATCAACATGCACTTTTCTTGCGGACAAAGTTGAGGAGCACACCTGTAGCCCAAACACCTTTTTTGAGTGCTTTATGCATAAGGATTACATAAAAATAACTGACCTGTGTTTTGTTCAAAAGTTGGACTAGAATGACGTGAACAAGAAAAAATGGGAAAACACAGATGTTCTTTGGGCATACTTAAGTGATGATTTTTAAGGTGTGCTTCACTTGGTTAAAATCATACTGCAGCAGTTGGCATGTGATTTTCTTGGAATAAAGCTGTCCTAAAGCTGCTTGCCAGAAGCAGCTCATAAAGCAGGAGAATAAATTGTTCTTTGCCTTAGATGTGTTTTAGGGCGTGTTATATTGACTGTGAATTTTCAAGCGATGCATAACCACAAAATGTGTTCAAAGTGGGCAATGTAAAAAAAGAACTCTGAAAAATTGAAAATGCTATTATTCACTTTGCGTTTGTGTATATAGATTTGTCTGTTACTTACTTCATGTCTGGTCCTTAACCCACTGTATGCTTAAATACATTTCCCTAAACATGTTTCACATCGTGGTTTCTGGCACCTATTGAGGTCTCTGACTTAAACTGGCCATAAACAAGTAGATTTTATACTTTGTATGATGAAAGATAATTTGTTACAATGTAACAATCTATAACTAACCATTCAGATTAAAGTAGGAAAAATAACTAATCGGACAATGTCTGGACATTAATTGACAGACCGCAACCGTACAAAAGTTATGTCTGAGAAATAGTAGTGACACCCACTGATACTGTCAGATAGGCATACATGCAAAGATATAACAGTTAGCTGACGGAAATTTTCTAACCTGTCCAATGGATTACATGCCCGGTCCACACATGGTCCGAAAATCTATGAACCTTTGTTTCGTAAGACTATATGTTTGGGTCTATGGCCAGCTTAACATGTATTTTGTGTATGCATTAACTGGGCTAGATTGTGCATGCAGCATAAGGTTAGTGGGGAAAAATTAGGTACATGTCAAATAAAAAAAGTTTCTGCACCGCACTAGTTGAGTTTTAACACTGTTTTATTACAAAATTTTTGATTTGGGAAAAAGAAAAAATGTTAAATATGGGCGTTTTTTTATCAACGTATATGACCCAGGCATATTTCTAAATTATGGAGGGTTGGTTTTACTCCCCCAAACATTTGTGCTAATAAACGTTTTTCACAAGCCACCACAACATTACCACAACCTGCGCTTCGTCATGCAGATATAATAACGCGATGAGCGAATACGACATACAGTTGTAGCAGTGTATAATTGAGCACTATTATCTTTGCAGCTGTCATTGTTGTCCTCAGAAAGCCCGTAAATATAGTTCATTTGCTAAGGTTTATCTGAATATTGCCTATAGCCTCATTGTGAATGAAAATGGATTAAGAAAAACAAACAGCAGATAATTGTTTAATATGATGGAAACATACTCCGTAAATCACTCCCTTTTATAGCATTATAGATTGGAACACCATCTGCACTGAGGGATTAGGGGAAAATTGATTCCCATGCAACCAAGTGAATTTCATTTAAGATTTGGGAGTGCCTTTCTTTTTATGTCATGTGAAACAGAGCACAGTTAAACTTGCATGGGAATTTTAGCTGGAAAAGCGTAGCACCCTGCCAAATGCCAATGTTCAAAGAACTTTACCATAGGTAACAGGCAAATTTATTCTAAAATTAAGATGAAAGGGCAAATCACTTGGGGGTGCCAAAAGTTAGGCACCCCCAGTGATTGTATTCACTTGCCTAATACCCCAGCTTGGTGCTCCTGTTAGCATAGAACACCACAGGCAAGTACAGTGAGAACCATGGAGCAATTATCTTCCTGCATCTTCTTTCTTGCATTGTGAAAAAAAGCTGGCCATTTACTGAGCATGTGTCTGCCCCGGGTAGAATGGTGAAGCAGAAAAGGATCACTTTTGTGGTGCTCGCTGAGCGGAACCCCACACCGGACTTTTATTTTATTTTCCTCTCATTCACATACATTGTTGCCCACTCTTAAACATAAGTTAATATGCATAAGTTGATATGCTGCTAAGAAGCATATCAACAAAAGATAACTACCAGCAGCTAATGTCAACAGTTCCTCAGTGGCAGACTAGTGGGGCACTGCTTCAGACTTTAAGGGCTAGGCCACACGGGAAGATTTCAGGGAGATTAGTTGCCTGGCGACTAATCGGCGCGTCTAATCTCCCTGGATGGCTTGCTGGTATCTTGCACCCGCTAGCACTAAAGTCGCCTGCGCCTATTCACACGCAGCGACACGTTTTTCAAAGTCGCTCGAAATTGCCTTGTTTCAAAGGCACTTTTATTTAGATGCTTATGTAATATAAGGTTCAAAGTTTGGTTAAGTTCACTTTTAGCAACCAATCGGCTGGTAGCATTTATCAGTCACTATTGGTTACTGCACCTGGGTAAACTTTGAGCCCATTATTGCATCAAGGGGTATATGTCTTCAGTAAAGCCTCAGATTGGTTTTGTAAGAGAGATTAGCCAGTTCTCAGTATAGAATAACCAAATCCCTTTAATTTGGGTGCTGGTTTAAAAACTGCAAACAAAAGCAAAGTTTACTGGAATGTCTGGTTGGCAGAAGGAATAATTCAGCCAGACCTATGACTATTTTTCAAATTACTATGATTCACAGCATTTGGCTAATTTTTTTTTTTTTTTTTTTTACAAGGCTATGCAGAAAACTTAGTTTGGGGCTGTGTAGGGATTTTTCACATATGCTGTAATCAGAATTAACTAACTTTTTTTTCACTTTTGTTAACGTGTGATACCACACAAAGAGGCCTATTTTTAATTCTGCGAAAAACTTTGAAGAAAAACATCACCAGTAATGTTGCCCATAGCAACCAATCAGCAATTAGATTTCAATAGTCCCCTACCAGTTAGAAAACAAAAGCAAAGATCTGATTGGTCGCTATGGGCAACATCACCAGTGAAGTTTTTCTCCAATGCTTTACATAGCATGATAAATAAGACCCAAAGTGTATATTATACCTAGAGAGCAGGCAGAACAGACAAAGGTCGATTTCTAATATTCTCCTATATATTAAAAGAATGTGTTCTTCTCATCCTTTTTTCATATTGTGTAAGCATGTTTTGAAGCATATTACAGACATTAAGGGGCAAATTTATTAAAGGAATTGTTCAGTGATGATGTAGAGAGTGATTTTCTGAGACAATTTGCAATTGGTTTTCATTTTTTATTATTTAAGGTATTATTTTTTGTTATTTAACTTTTTATTCAGCAGGTCCTAAATTTGCATTTTAAGCAAATCTGGTAGCTAGGGTCCAAATTACCCTAGCAACCATTCATTGATTTGAATAAGTTACTGGAATAGGAGAGGCCTGAACAGAAAGATGAGTAATAATTAACAATACATTTGTAGCCTTACAGATTGTTTGCTTTATAGAAGGGGTCAGCGACGCCCATTTGAAAGCTGCACAGAGACAGAAGAAAAAGGCAAATAACTATAAAACTATATATAAAAAAAAAAAAATGACAACCAATTGAAAATGTGCTTAGAATTGCCCATTCTATAACATACTAAAAGTTACCTTAAAGGTGAACCACCCCTTTAAAAATGGAATGATTGCATTATCCAGTTGTATAATGAGGAGGCATTCCTTTCTAGGATGTTTTCATCGCTGTTCGTCTATGTTGCCGAAAGACAGATGAGAGTTATAAAGAATGTGTTGAAAAGGCCAATACCTGTGTTCTCTTTATTTACCTTTGTGCACAGCTGGTAAGGTGCCAGAAATTGCACCTTCCTGGTTGTACATTTTACAGTTTACGATTTAGGACTGATCTACAAACCTATGGTATTTACTTGTGTAATTTATTGGTCTACTGTTTTTCTGTTGCAGGGGAACCAATAACAAAAAAAAAAAATGTTTCGTATACATTTCAGTATCTACATTTTTATGCTATGAAGTGGTCAAGATGCTATAGGTGATTCATAGACATACTGGGGCCAATGTTCTCATTATCTAATGTAGTGCTGTCCAGCGCCGGATTTACCGGGCAGGCACCCTTTAGGCCGCGCGGTCCTAGTGCCTGCCCAATCCCTCACTGGTGCACAAAAGTGCCGGAGCACTGGGGAGCTGCGCATCCCCAGTGCTCCCCATAGAGCAGGTGGGTGGCATGCCACTTCTAATAATCTGCCGCCATAGGCCTGGGACTTTGTTAGTATATCAAAGGCCCGGATTTTCTGGATAACTTATCTTTCTATAATTTGGTTCTTAATGTAAACATTAAATACACCCAATAGGCTGGTTTTGCTTCCAATAAGGATTAATTCTATCTTTGTTTGGATCAAGTACAAGGTACTGTTTTATTATTACAGAGAGAAAGGAAATCATTTTAAATAACTTGTAAAACATGAGTCTATGGGAGATGGCCTTTCTGTAATTCGGAGCTTTCTATAATGGGTGTCTGGATAACGGATCCCATTCCTGTATACATTTTTTATTATACCGTAAAAATATAAATTTTTACCTTACATTCAATCGTGTCACGTCTCTCTTAAAAGAGAATTCAACCCTTTACCAAAAAAAAACGCTCCCCCCCCCAGACTAGCTGCCCCTCTGGGGAAATGTCCCTAACTTTTTACTTACACCTCTGTGCAGGTGCAGGCAGCGGAGTTAACCGCAGCCATCTTTTGGTTCTTTGTGTCTTCTTCCAGTGCTTCGGCAATTTCCGTCCATTTCGGTGCATGCGCAGTTGTCGCAAACCGGTAATTGCTCCAGCTACCGGTCGCTGTCTCAGCTTACTGAAGACCTGGAAGATGGCTGCGGTGAACCCCGATGCCTGAATCTGTACAGAGGGGTAGGGTTTTTTTTGGTAAAGGGTTGAATTCCCCTCTAAATTTGGGGCCATACTAAGCTTATATGTTTCATAGATAGAAAGGAATGTTGACTAGGAAGGCCTGCCTAAATACTTTGCCTATGGCTGTTTTTTGAAATAACATAAATTAATTTATGCCCGTTTGCTTATTGGGGGGTTGCCAGCTAGCAATTATTTGTTGAAGCAATTAAAATAAGATAAAAAAAAAAGTAAAAGCTGTAAGCTGGATTTTAAAAGTAATGTTCAGTATAAAAATGAAACTTGGTAAATAGGCTGTGCTAAATGAAACATGTTTTCAATATAGTTAGTTTAGTCATTTTTTGGATACTTCAACCATCGAATAGGATACTACGTCTTCGAATTTACTTCGACTTCAATTCGAAGTAAAAATACTTTGAATATTCAACCATTCGACCGTGTCTCTTGAAAAAAACTTTGACTTCAGTACTTCGCCAAATTAAACCTGCCGAAGTGCTATGTTAGCCTATGGGGACCTTCTACAACCATTTTCTAAGTCTTTACACATCGAAATAAAATTGTTCGATCATATTCTAATATCATTCGAAACAAAAGGTTTAATCGTTCGATCAAACGATTTTACTTAGATTGTTCGATGGCCAAATTCGGTGAAACATACATCGACCTTGATATTCCAATTCAAAGTATTTTAATTCGATGGTTGAATTTCGAAGTATTTTACACTTCGAAATCTGCCCCTAGGTGTTAGAGAGCTGAAAAGAATGAAATTGAGTTTTGACTTATATTCGTCATCAGTTCACTTCAGCCTTTATAGATCACATTTTTTTTTAACTAACTATATTAGAAACATTTTTTATTTTGCACAGTCCATTTATATACCCAGATTTATATTTACGCTGAACTCTTCCTCTTCCTAAGTGCTATATATTTAGGAATGTAAAGCTTAGAATGTCATATGATACACAAATAAATTGTGGGAAATTTTTTTAGTAATCTGTAATATTTAGGGCTTGGTTCATTAAGGATTCCCAGCAGTTCAATTTGTTAATTATTAATTAAATCTTAACATTTATTTTAACCTACATATGGAATTCATTAAGCGTTATTTCCGTTAAAGGCATGAAAATATATTTTCCTGTTAAAACCTTTACAAAGGAAAAATCTGAATGGATATAAAATTGATCAAAAACATTCCAGAACCATAGCTAGAATGGTCCACAGCTAAGCTAGACCATGGAGACACTGGGCCAGAATGTAAGGACAATTACAGAATTTATAGGATAAACTTTGTGAATGTCATAGATCGTACTATTCATAGCAAACTATCAATTGGTCTTCATTTTTTTTCCATAGTTTTTGAAATATTTGCTGCCTTTTCTTCTTTTCCACTTTGAATGGAGGTTCTCAACCCCAGCAGCCAAACTAATACTCTGTGAGGCTTCAATGTTTTATTGTTACTTTTTATTATATTCCTGTTCAGGCCCTCTCCTATTCATTTTCCTGTCTTTCATTCACACCGCTACCTAGTTGCTGGGGTGAACAGAACCCTGGCAACAATATAACAGTTGAAATTCCAAACTGGAGAGCTGCTAAACAAAATGCAAAAAACTAAAAATAAATAAGTTAAAAAAATTAAGATCAATTGTGAATTGTCAATATACCAGTAAGGGACCTGTTATCCAGAATGCTCGGGATAGCTTACGTCTACTAGAAAATATTATGTAACCCAATAGGCTAGTTTTGCCTCCAATAAGGATTCATTATATCTTCGCTTGGATCAAGTACAAGGTGTTTTGGTTTTTTGTTTTTTTACAGAGAAAAAGGTAATCCTTTTTAAAAATGTGGATTATTTGGATAAAATGGAGTCTATGGGAAGATGGCCTTTCGGGAATTCTGAGCTTTCTGGATAATGGATCCCATACCTGTACCTCTATCCAGCAATTTTAGGTGCAGGGTAGAAGCCTAGTTGTTGGCTTTAGTAAGTTGTTTTTTTTGCTTGGATTTAATGTCCTAATGTAACATCCTGAAAATGTAACAACAGTGATCCCTCAATTTTACATACCCTGATTTCAGGTTATCCTTGATTTACACCATTTTTTCTGCTCCCCTGAACATTTTTTAAAGGGTATTCTATGGTATATTAAAGATACTTTTTTTTAAAAAAAATATATATATATCCTATAAAGCCAAGGAATTTTACTTAAGATTCTTTTTAACCACCCAGAACTGGGAATCTTGCCACAGCATTCTATTTTTAACATCTGTTTTATAATATACACCCTCCAACAATAAAGCTTTTGTCTAGTTTACTTTTAGGAACCAGCTCTGTAATTTTGATGTATCTTGAATGCAATGAAAGAGTGAGATGACTAAAAATAAAAATTTAGCATAATGTGGACAAGTGTTTTCCAAATTATTTTGTGTTCAAGCCTCTTTGTGGTCCAAACTTTGTTTGAATAACATACTAGAAGATGAAAAGGAAAAAAGTAGATATGCAAATAATAATTTTTTAATTGATTATATCATCCAAATAAATACATTATGCAGAATGCTTGGGACCTGGGATTCTTTCTGTAATTTGAGAGACCATACCTTTAGTCTTATAACAGTCATTTAAATAATTAACATTAAAGGAGAGCTAAACCCCCCCCCCCCAATGAAAAAAACCCCATCCACAATCCCCCATAGCCCCCCCTTCCCTGCATAGTACATTAGTGCAAAAGTGTCCCTGAATGTCAGTCTCGCCTCTCCATTCAGAGAAGGCCAGCTGAGTTCAAGGGTGCCATCCACTGCATCCTTCTTTGGAAAGGGACCTCCAACGCTGAACTATTTGGCGCATGTGCAATAGGAGCCAGTCCGTAATTCGCGCCAACTGTGCATGTAGAGGATCCGGAAGATGGCGCTCTTGAGCTCCGCTGCGCTACTCTGCATGGAGTAGTGAGCATAACATTCATTGACACTTTTGCACTAATGCACTATAAGGGTAGTGGATGGGGCTTTTCTCATTAGGTGGTTTAGTTCTCCTTTAAATTGACCTAATTGGATTATTTTGCCAAAAACATGGCTTTATGAAGCTTACCATTAAGTACAAGGTACTATAATTTTGATTATTATTATTATAATTTAGATCCGAGAGATGGCCTTCCCATAATTCAGAGATTACTAGATAATGGGTTTCTGGATAAGAAAAACTCCCCCTGCAAGCTCTATATAATTTAACATCCTCTCTGGAATCTCCTGCTTATCAGAGGCAATAAATTTGGCCTCTGGCATTTCCCTGACCCCATCACAGACTCCTAAATCAACTATTTCCTATCTTTCTCACTACTGGGAGTAAATTATATCCAAGCAAAAGCTAGAAAAGTTAGAAAAGAGTTATTACTCTCCCAGAAAGGGCAAAGGACCCACTAAGGTCAGGGCCCACTGGCTCCGGTACCCTGACAAGCCAGTTCAACACTGTGTCCTGCTGTTCCTTTTGTTCAGACTGTCTGCCCAAATGATAAGAAGAATCAAAAGGCATCATGCCACATTTGGCTCCTTGTACACTATCCATACTTTTATTGATTGGTCAGTGGCAAGTGTATGACTGCTGTTGTTCTGTAAGGATAGCACTGTGCAGTGGTGTACTGTATATGGGAGGGAAGAGGGTACCTGGTCCTGCAGATTTAGAAGGTCGTCATTGACTTTGAAACCAAAATTCTTGCAATATGATTTTAATTTTTTTTTTTTTCGACCTGAAACTAGGTCCTCTGTCTGATGTGATCTGTCAATTCAATGATATCCAAGAAAGTCTGTTGTGGTTATACTTGCGGCTCTTCTGTTTTTCTTAAATGTTGTCAAGCCCTTGTTTAATTGCTTGCTGCTTCTTAACTGTGTTCTCTGCAATCATTCTAGTCCTTGACCACATGCTGTTTTTGGAGAGAACCCTCTATGGTGTTCAAAGCCCTTGCTACTTGAAGTGGCTCATTTTCAACTGATCCAAGTGTCCTATGCGACATTGTCATACAGTGTGTGTGAAAATTGATTAGATCTTTTAGATTGTCAGCTCTGTTAAGCAGGGCCCTCTTCACCTCTTGCATCAGTCAATATTTATATGTAATCTGTGTGTTAGATGTATACACTCATCTTAAGAAAGTTGCAGTTGTTTTATACAACAATATGGCAACTTGGCAATGGGGTTGTTTTTAAATGACATATAGGGGAGATGCATAATGAAGGGGAAAGTAAAAACACAGTTTAAGCTTTCCCTTTCTGCACCTTGGTGCTCTTAGGGGCTTATGCGTCTCTGAATTACTACTGCATTACTTCTGTGCTCTGGAAGTAATATCTTCTGTTAGATTTTCAGCAATCTATAGTGGCAGATTTACAACAGAATGCATACCATTTTATAGTTGGTGTATAGTATATGTGTGCCAATACACAATTACAAAAGCTGCTCTTCTCATATTTCTAGGCATGCCCAGACTGAGAAAATGTACTCTGTGGCTAAAACAATTACCCACACAAACCCAATAAAATGTGCTGTTCTGTGCATCTCACAGCAGCCCAACTGGTGTTTGCCAGAATATCCAAATTGCCAGTTTCCTGTGAGCATCCTATATTTTTATTGCATGAACACTTTCACGTTTATTTTTTTTTTTTTGCACCTTGTAGAGGCATGCCAGTTCTATAACTCTCTTCTAGAATTTTTCTGCCTCCAGATTTTAGACTGGTTTAAAATTTCCATTTAAGGATGCTTACTCAGGCAGGCTTACTAGTGTTGTGTGGTGTGTTTCTTATTAGATTTTTTGCAGGCTAATCTCTCATCCTGGTGAGGATGTGATATGTTCTCAGCTTTTCAGAGTTAAACTACACAAATCTCTGTTCCCAAAATAGTGTTGGGTTGGGCTGTAAAGATTTGTTTAATACACCCCATATTAGGCTTTCTCTGCCTCTCACTGTACAGTCAAGTATCACATTTGCCAATGGCTTTCATATGCCTGCTTTTTGGAATAAGAAGAGTGGAGTTGTAAGAAAGCAGAGTATCTGCTTGCAGAGCATTTAAAAAAGTATAGTCTTTATGCTGCCCCAACGGTATATATTTATTAGAAATGTTTTCTTGCAGTTTAGGGTAGATACATTTTTATTTGTGGCACCACATTTAAAGGGGTTGTTCACCTTCCAACACTTTTTTTCAGTTTATTTGTTTGCAGATAGTTTACCAGAATTAAACACTTTTTCCAGTTACTTTCTATTTCCTATATGTGACCATATTTTCTAAAATTGAAGTTTGTCTAATTTTTCACCTTTCTAAAGCTGCTCTGGGAAGGGGGAGACCGACTCTCTAAATCAGTGATCCCCAACCAGTAGCTCATGAGTAACATGTTGCTCTCCAACCCCTTGGATGTTGCTCCCAGTGACCTCAAAGCAGGAGCTTATTTTTGAATTTCAAGCTGGGAGGCAAGTTTTAGTTGCATAAAAACCAGGTGCACTGCCAAACAGAGCCTCAATGTAGGTTGACAATCCACATAGGGACTACTAAATGGCCAATCACAGCCCTTATTTGGGACCCCAGGAACATTTTTTTCATGCTAGTGTTGCTCCCCAACTCCTTTTACTTCTCAATACTAAATGGCCAATCACAGCCCTTATTTGGGACCCCAGGAACATTTTTTTCATGCTAGTGTTGCTCCCCAACTCCTTTTACTTCTCAATGTTGCTCACGGGTTCTAAAGGTTGGGGATCCCTGCTCTAAATTGATACATTTAGTTGATACATTTCTTATCTTTGTCCCTGCTGAGCAGAATCACTGAGTTTCATCAAAGGCAATTGTTAGACTTTATACAACTGAAGAATGTATCAATGAATTGTTGCAAAATTGTAACAGGTTAGAATCTGCAACTGAATTACTGAACTGCCAGATCGAAACACCAGAAACAGGGACATTAAACTTAGATTTTTGGAAAACCTGTAAAAAATGTAAAGTAATTGAAAAAAGTCTTTATTTCTGGCGAACAATCTGAAAACAACTCAACTGAAAAAGTGTATGGAAGGTGAACAAACCCTTTAATGGTTTTCATTCAGCTACAGGCCCAACCCAGTTCAGATGTGTGGTATGGTAGGTAACATTTTAAAGTGTTTCAAAGATATAGTCTTATGGATGATGTACTCCTTTTTGTTATTATGTCTGGTTCCACTTCAGAGTCAGGGCCCGCCAGACCTGCAGACTTACTCAATTATAACATAGGACTCTGGAATCCTATGTTATAATTGAACATTTTAAAGTGGTATTAAACCGTTTGAGGCCTGCAAGCAATACATTTAAAATCTTGTGGTTAAACAGATCAAATATTAGTCCTGTTTCTTTGGGTGTAAACCTTTCTAGATTCCATGAAAGGACCTTTGATAACTGCCTGTTTACTCCTCCTCTATAATGTAATGTTTTAAGGCACATACTTCTTGGTAGAATCACATGTCAAATACTGATTTATTTGGCAGTTGCCTAATGCCACTTATTTTTTTCTAACAATTGTTTTTATTAATCATTTTAGAGTTCAAAGATACATGAACAGCAGTGATTAGAATAGTAAAGCAGTAAGTTTGTCACAGCGTATTCATTTACATGCATATAGAAATGAGCAGGAACACATCAATGTTGTGATGTATGTGTAAAGGTGGCCATCAGAGCCGGGCCAAGCCGGGCAGGCGCCCTAGGCAGCCTGCCCGGCTGCTGCGCCGGCTAGTTGCGCGCTTCTGCGCATGCGCGAAGAGACGATTCAGCGCAGAGACGCTTCTGCGCATGCGCGAATCGACGCATACGTTCGCGTATGCGCACAGATGGGCGGTTGGCAGAGAAGGGACCAGACTAGGGGAAGAAGTAAGTACGTGCCTGGCGCCCCTCCACCTTTGCGCCCTAGGCACGTGCCTACTCTGCCTACCCCTAGTTCCGGCCCTGGTGGCCATACACGGGCCGATAAAAGCTGCTGACAGACCGAGTCGGCAGCTTATTGGCCGTGTATGGGGCCCACGACGGGCTTCTCGATCGAGATGGCCAGATCTCAATCGGATGGGACTAAAAATCCTGTCGGATTACGGCCACATCTGTACGTTGATGCGGTCCCGCGATCCGACCTGCCGTTACCATTTGTTAGGATCCGATCGTTGGTCCCTAGGGCCCACGATCAGATCAGCCCGATATTGCCCACCTCAAGGTGGGCATATTGGGGAGAGATCCGCTCATTTGGCGATGTCTCTCCGTGTATGGCCACCTTAAGAGAGGGTTATGACATTGCAAATATACATTCATGTATAGTGGTCATAGTTATCGGTTTAGCTGTGACAAACCTTAATGCTACTTTCTTACCCCTGGAAACAAATGCTTAGGCAGGCTGTGTCCTTGCCCAATTTTGTATGTGGGACTGGATTGAATTTATTTGATTGTTATTGCCAGTCTGTATAAAAGTCAAAGCCCCAAATATTTCATATGTCTGATTTCTGCCTGACCCTTTTATATAGCTGGTTTCATATGTGTTTGGATACTGGTTTAAGGGCAGTAACACATATACTTTGCTCAAATAACTATAGAAGCAACAGCAAGACGTCTTCAGTCCATTTTACCACAGCAACGTTTTTTAGAGCAGTTGATAATAGTTTATAGGTTCTAAAGGTCACACAATTTGCTTTTAAGGCTGGCAGATTATATTCAAATATATGTATACTTTGAACTCTGCTTGCAATGGACATATTTATTCTTGGGCAACATTCACAAATGGGTCTGTTTGTTTTGCCTAACAACAAGGCATAGACTGTGATAGCTGTATACAGTCCAGATGCTTGAAATGTGAGCAGTTAACTTGCATCTGAAGGCACAGCCCAGGAAACAGACTGCACTGATAATATAATATGGGTGTATGTTTGTCTTTAAGGAGTTCTTCCTCCTTTTATGTTGTTCACACTTAAGAAGTATAAAAGGGAAGAAATTTACAGTTTATTTTTTCCTGCAACTGCTTTAACCAGCACGGGCACAATACAAAAAGGTATGTCATTCATGGCTTATAGCTATAAGATATTTATTATATTTCTCAACCAAATCAGCTTTCAAGTGCTTGTGTTTCTAATCTGGTTGTAAACTTTATCAGCAAATGCTTCCACTTCATGACCTCGAGTGAGGTTTCTGTGTTTAATTTTGGTTTCTGTACGGTGGTGGGACCTTTGTTTGCATACCTCACTTCCTTGCCATGCACGGACATATTTATTGTAAGTGATGATATACATAAAATTGTTCCATAAAGGGGTACTGTCATGATTTTTATTATGTAGTTCTTATTTCTAAATTACATTGTGTACACTGCAAATTATTCACTACCATATAAAATTTAATTCCTGAACCAAGAAGTATTTTTTTTTTAATTTGTAATATTTGTGTAGGCAGCCATCTCGGGTTATCTTGCCAAGGGGAGGGGGGATGATATCACTAACTTGCAGTGCAGCAGTAAAGAGTGACTGAAGTTTATCAGAGCACAAGTCACATGACTGGGGCACCTGGGAAAGTGACAATGTCTAGCACCATTTCAGATTTTAAAATCAAATAAAAAAAAATATTGTTGCCCTTTTGGAAAAGCAGATTTCAGTACAGAATTCTTCTGTAGCAGCACTATTAACTGATGGATTTTGAAAAAAAAAACCCCACATTTTCCCATGACCAAATTCTTTGAAATATCTGAAAATGTACACCCTATAGCATATTTCTATAATAAAAACTATAGCTAACATATTGTACATTTTACAGCCAGACCATTATGCAACTTCATCTCCTTTGCCATAACCCCATCAAAATACTGGTAGCGCATGAAAAAATGTTCCCCACTTTTACATCCCCATTAAGAAAAGGTCTCTCATTCTCACAAGTGACTACCTTGAAAGTGGAGAATAGTGAACAATTAATGGCAACAAAATATACTCGTGATCGGGTACCTTCCCTCATGGTGATACCAGTTTCAAAAGCGTTTGTAACAAGTGTAGATGCGCATTCGTATGCGGAAGTGAATGCGCATCTACACTTGCGATGAAACCGGAACCCTTTTTAAACCCGTACTGAACACGCGCAACTCACTTATGCCCCTGAAGAAGCCGGTTTTCCGATGAAACGCGTCGGGTGGCATAGGTGGACGGTGGGGGCAGGGGCGCCCCGCCAATGAGGCAAGCTGAGCCGCTCGCCTCAGGCGGCAGCGCCTGAAAGGATTCCAGGGGCGGCAAAAAGCCGCTCCTGCACCTTTAAGAGCCGAATTTCCGGTTTTTGAACCGGAAATTCAGCTGTACTATTGCGAGAAGGCGCATTTGCGCTCTCCGCAATAGTGTTTCTGCCTCCCCTCCCGACACGTAAGTTGGTGAGGGGGGGTGGCATTGAAAGGCTCCTTAGTCAGAATCGGCGCTGGGTGGGGGACCAGCTCCCATGTAGCCAGGTAGTTCTGGGGAAAACACGGAAGGGAGGTGTGGGTGGTCTGTTCAATACTATGCCACAAGAATGGCTAAAAACAGGTTAATTTAAACCTTGAGGGCAAGTTGGCTTATTAATTTATTTTGAACACTACTATGATGTGTGGCTGATTAGTCACCATTGTGTGATATCCCCACTCGTCCATCCTATGTTTTTAACTGTTTGTATATTTATGGACATGGTCCAGCTTCACTGAAATGGATTCTCAGTGTTGAGTTACTGTATGTGTATTAGGCAGCGTGGTCTGCTTTTTTAAGCAAGTCAAATAAAAGTTGAATTTTTATGGTTAAATTATTTAAGCACCTGAACTCGTTAACTGGAGGACTGCATGGTGGAGACAAAAGATACAATTGTTTCCATTGTGCAATTCCTCAATTGCTACATGTATTGATACATTTATGGTTATTTAACTTGCGGTTGTGTGGATACTTAGTAATACTTTTCTGTTACTCTATAAGCAATTGTTTTATAATAAATAAAGTAACCCCAAAATATGAGGATATTAGAAGTCATCTCGAATTTCCATGATCTGTATAAAAACACTTGGCCTTCAGCCTTGTGCTTTTATATGGTCATGGAGCTCCTCGAGAACTTATAATATCCTTATATTTTACAAAAGAGGGTACTTTATTCACTATATAATCACTGCGCAAGTAGAAGACTAGAAAGGCATTTTTGGTTGATGAGACGTCCTCATTTTTATGCAGAGCTTAAGGAATTCTGGGAAGGAAGCCCAAGATTGCTCTGAAAATTTCCATTTTACTTAGAAACTTTAAAGGAACAGTTCAGTGTAAAAATAAATACTTTAGTAGTGTAGACCACATGGGACATAACTGTTCAGTGAGTTTGCAATTGATCCTCAGCATGCAGCTCAGATTCAAAAGCAACAGTTATGACCCATGTGCCCCCCCCCTCAAGTCATTGATTTGTTACTGCCTGGTAACCAAGCGATGGAAACCAAGAGAGCTGCAAAGCAGGAAGTTGGGTTCTGTTAGACATCCAGTCACTCCAGCCGTTATACATTACATTTTTGGCTAACTAACTATATCAGAACGTTTTTTATTTTGCACAGCCTATCTATTTGCCCAGTTTTAATTTTAACACTGAACTGTTTCTTTAAGAGCAATCCAGGGCTTCCTTCTTCAAATTCCTTCTGTACTAGTAGAGCATGGGTACAAGTCTGAGCATGGAAGAGGCCCAAATAGGTAGTCACTATTTTTGTCTTTTTTTTTTTTTTTTTTTATGTACTTTTTCCAGTTTCTTATACATTTGACAATCTTTCTTATGTTGGTTAAAAGTCTTGAGGTGGGATGGGCTGCCTAGGCAGCTGTATATGTCTTATCTGTCATAGACTCTTTCAAGTCACAGTGATATAATAAGAAGTCTATGGAGGCAGTCTGCTGGAGCAGGGAGTGATAAGAATGCTGAAAGGACTGTTCATTGATGTCTGGAGCCTTTGCAGCTGTGTCACTTTCCAAGGATTTTAGTAGTGTGTGCATGCTGTAGAGCACAATCTATAGGTTATAGGTACTGTGTTTTGCAATGGCGATGGTAATTTGCACTTTTTTGTCTTTCCAAGAGTTTGTTGCTTCAGTGGAGGAGGGCAAAACGCTGCATTCCCACCATATTCAGTGACAATGAGAACTGCTGTGAATGCATTTTGTCCTTCTTATTGATGGGCATTTATTGCTGCAAGATGCAGGGTCATGGAGGGATCATTACATTTCCCATGAACATTGAATGTGGAAAACTTTCAGCATTTTGTCCCCCTGCCACAGAGCGATAAATAGACATGGAAAAGTGTGACAAGCCATTTCATTTAAAACCATTTTATATGAAAAGTTTGCAGTGATATTACTAAAGTGATAGTAATTTCAGTTAGCGATTGTATGAGCATGATGCACTACAGAAAATATCTTAAGAATATTGCATCACTTCAGATTGCTTCAAAAATTGTGTAAACCACGGCAGGAAATGATGTCCATGTGTGTAGGGGTTTGGGCTAGAGGTACAACAAGAGAGAACTAATGTGAACTTATTATTTTACTGTCTCTAATCTATAAAGTGACACTATGGTAGCACAACACTTTTAATGTTCATTTAACACACATTAGGGTCAATTTCATCCCTGTGTCTCACAACAGATTCACTTTCAGATCCTCTTAGTGCTTGTGTGGGATGAGGATTTGGAGCCCTTGCAGGTTTGTAAGAAAGGGCATGTTTATAAAAATACTGTAAATATTACATCAGGCTTTCTCACCTACTTGTTTTTTTTAATAAATGTATACATGTTTGGTTTATGTTGAGGTGCAAACAACTCTCCTGTTTTTGCTGTGCTGTGGTTAACAAGACCAGACACTCTGTTTGGAACACTTGTGACACAAGGTTAATTTTCCAGCCACTGCAGGAATTGACACTTAGGGGCCCCTTTACTAAAGGTCGAAGTGAGTTTTCGAATTCAAAAACTTCAAATTTCAAAGTAATTTTAGGGGACTTTGGCCATCGAATAGGCCAAAATTCGATTTGAATTGAAAAAAACTTAGAATATTCGACCATTCGAAAATCTAAGTACTGTCTCTTTAAAAAAAAGTTTGACTTTGACACTTCATCACCTTAAACCTGCTGAATTGCTATGTTAACCAAATACTGGCTATAGGTTCTAGGAGGTCCCCATAGGCTAAGTTTTTAGAAGTCGAAGTATTTTTTTAAAAAATCGTTCGAATTGAACAATTTAATCGTTCAAACGATTTTTACTTCGAAACAAATACTTCGACCGTCAAAGTATCAAATTCGATGGTCGAATTTCGAAGTTTTTTAACTTCGAAATTCAACCCTTAATAAATGTGCTCCTAAGAATAACTACAATTAAGGCCTAAATATTTCATGTAAGACAAAACAACTGTACAAAGTGCTGGGTATAAGTGCTGGGCATTATACTCTACCTTGCATTTCCTTTTCTAGTCGCCTCTCCTCTGCGACAGAGACAAATTTCTCCTTTATGTCCCTGCGGCCAACAAATGTATCCAGAAAATGGTTTAATAGCACAGATACAGCCTAATAATTCAGAGCCTTACATCCAAACCTTATACAGCCCAGGACCTCATTAGTGCTTGGTACATGTCTTCTGCATGTCTTCACCCTTTAGTGGAGGTTAAAGCCTCTGATTTTTGGTTTTAATGCAGAGCTATGTGTGTAGCATTAGGTATGTGAATACCTTCTATTTTAACAACATTTTCACTTCATAATTTTCACAGTGAAAGGCTCTTTGCTTGCTTTTAGCTATTCTCGTCCTAATCGTGATAGTTTCTTTGCTTAATTTCATAACTCTGCCCCACCCTACATCTCTGAACTCATCTCTATATACTCACCCAACCGCTTAGTACGCTCCTCTACTGACCTGCTACTCAACTCTTCTGTCATTACCTCCTCACATGCTCACATTCAAGACTATGCAAGGGCTGCACCCCTCCTCTGGGACTCTCTCCCACGGTCTGTCCGACTTTCTCCCAACCTTTCTGCTTTCAAGAAATCTCTTAAAATGCACTTCTTTCGAGAAGCCTACCCTCACTCTGCTTAACTACCAAACACAACACAGTACCAGTACCACATTTCTCACCCACTTAATTCGATCTTGCCCACTCCCACACCTTGTGTATTGCTCCCTTCCTTTTAGAGTGTATGCTCCTTTGCATAGGGCCTTCCTCACCTTTTTGTACCGGTATTGATTGTGATGTATGTAACCCCATATGTTCTATGTATATAATTCATGTGATTTAGTTGTATAATCACATTTACTTTACAGTGCTATGCAATATGTTGGTGCTATATAAATACATGTTGTCGATAATAATAATAATAATGCATTAGGTTCATTTTAATCTTTTCGTCATGGGGCTGACAAGTGTGTGCTAATTTCTGCTAATGCCAAAATCATGTTCATAAATCCATATCAATCTAATAAAGCACTATAACGTGAACTTTCGCTACTAATTAACATACTGATCCTTCCACTGCTCCATGCAATATAATGATCAGCTGAACCCACAACAAATACTGATATACTGTAGATTTATGCAATTCTAATCTATGATGTATTGGGAAGGAAAAAAGAAGAATGTAATATGGCTCTTAAATGGTTATTAAATATTGTCTCACGTCTAACTCTCACTCATCCATGTCCGAGCAAATGCTTATTTGTTGTGACCTCTAGTGATCATTCTGTACATTATTATAGTTACATTTGTTAGTGCTTTATGTATTCTTCGTCATCATTTATTTATATAGAGGTTGCAAATTATGCAGCACTTTACAATAATTAGTTGGCTTCATGCTAGTGCTTCAGTTAAACCCTGACTAGAAGTGTGTATGTTCTCCCTTAGGTTTGAAAGGGTTAGTCCTGATACTTTGGGTTCCTTTCACACTCCAAAAACATAAAGGCATGTTAATAGGCTTCTGATTACAATTGACCCTTGTGCGTGAATATGATGGGGACATTAGATTGTAAGCGTCGCTGGGGCAGGGACTGATGTGAATGATGTATATTCTCTGTTAAGTCATTCACCAATATGTGTCATCTCTGATCTGGTCTGTCCTGCATTCGTTTACATTTAATTCATCTAATATCCTGCTGTGCTTTTATAATGTATAAAAAGCTCAGTGGACGTCACAGGAAGAAAAGTGGAGCTTGATGCTAATCATCATTTACAATGCATGCCATAACCAATCCAAACTGTATGTCCATTTTTTTTATAAACCATTTAGAGGGATACTTTTCTAATTCAGACTTATTCTAACCATCTGTTTTTATAGCCCATAAAAAGTCTTTAAATTACTGTCCTTGCTAATATCCACTTCTCCTTTTAGATTGCAAGCTCTTTTGGGCAGGGCCCTTTGTACCTATTGTATTGGTTATTGCCTGCTTTGTATGTAAATATGTGCATATGTTCAGTGTATATACCGATTTATTATAAGGACCAAATAAAAACTCTAAACCGAAGGTCGTTCTGCCAACCAGCCTTACAGGAGAAATTATCAGAAGTGGAAATCTTCTGATTACAAAATAGCAGTGAACAGTTATCCGTTTCTCTTTTGTAGGCAAAGTAACATTGGAACACTTAACTCTTCTGAATTGTTCTCCCTACTGTCACCCCAGTTGGCAGACTGGCAAGCAGATGGCTGCTGTTTTAATGACATATTGACAGTGCAAGCATTGCTAATATCTTGAAATCTAGGAAAACATTGCTCAGATTACTAATAGGCACTTTTACAATTTACATTTATTTGTAAGTTACATTTCCTCGATGTAGCTCTTAATATCTTCAACAAAATGTGTTGAATGTGCCTAACCATGTTCATACCTCTGTGCCATAAATTATTCTTGGAACCAGAAAGGAAAAATGGATTTAAAAATAAATTCAGCCTACTCTTTTACAATACATTTAGTGGTAATTCAAAGGGTTTCTAGTAAATGGTGCAGAGAAATAATGTTCATGAAAATGTACATATTATGTTCTGCATAGGTGGCAGAATTGTTTATAGGTGCATTAGCATGTGGCTTTCAAGTGCTTGTGCTGCCATTCCCTTACTGTATTTCTACAGTCATAGGAAGTTACCCACAATCAGTTTGGGCAGTTTTCACCTTAAAGTAGATTTCAACCCAAACACAGGTTTTTTTTTTTTTTGTTTTTTTTTTTTGCATAATTAAGAATATATCGTTTTAAGCAACTTTAATACACATGAATTATTTTTTTCAGTAAATTCATGTTATCTTTCTGATTTGTAATTGCAATTGTTTATAACGTAGAAGTCTGTTCTCCCTTTGTAGATATTACATCTAGACTGATACCAATTTCAGTAGCAATTACATTTATAAATAACTTTAAAGCCTTTGTGCATTTTTCATTAATGTATATTGGAAAGTTGCTGAGAGTAACATCAGTAGGCTAATGAGCAATGACAATATTTGTACATACCTCAAGGTAAGATGTGCTTAAAATATTCCATTATTTCCAGTTTATAAGTATGCAGGTAAGGATCACTCACACCTAACCTACTTTTTTAGGATCATCCTAGATTAATTAAGTTACCATTCATTTCACAGGTTTGTTGAAGGTTATAGAATATAGCCTTACCTATATACAAAAAAATGTATTTACAATCACCATAAATGAAGCAACCACTTCATGAATGCCAAACTCGCATTTGTTCACTGTAAGAAGAGTGATAACCAGTAGATGGAGCTATTTGAAAATAAATCAGGAGATGAAAAGCTGTGTAAAAGTTATTAAACAGTTTAAAGAATACATGGACTCATTTGTTTAATTAAAAAAAAAAAAAAAAAAAAAGTGTTCCAATATGTAGTGATTGTTGTCATGGACACAGCAAGCAATACAGACACAAACATCAGTATAGCACAGTAATGTAGACCCTATAACATTTGACTAAATTGATGCTTTCCTTTTCACATGGTTTATTAAGGGCATGTGTTATAGAATGCCCTGTTTGTAGCAATTTTTCTATTGGTCGTAAATTTTGTCCGTTTTTTTTTTCATGTACATTTTTATTCCCTTTCCATCTGCAAAATGAGGGAGTCAATGACACTGGCAGCTAATAAAAATTTTGCTCAGCTATCCAAGGATGGTGACACCATTAAAATGCAAAAGAATGGTTCAGTTCTACCTGATCTGTGTAAGGAAACTGGCACATGGGGAGATTTGTTGCCAGCATTTAAATTCGTTGCTTTGCTTTCCGAATTTGCCCAACAACTTTGGGTGACTTCAGAAAACGAAGCACCAGGTATGTTTTCCCATAGGTGCTTGACTATTGCCGATGGGAAAGCATTCCGGGGAAATTTGTCACCCATGGTAGTGCTGGCTCAAATGTGGGAGACAAATTTATCCATGTGCCAGTACTGTAAAGCTTTAAGCACAAACTTTCTATTGCTAAACTGCTGAATAGTTGCCCTCCTGTTATTTGATTACATTAATTAATCACTCGATTAGTTTATTGGCAGTCGGTTTAGCCCTACCCACCTTCCTGCCCCTGTCACACTACACTTTCTTGTCATTATTGATACTGAATTTACCAAAGCTTCTATGAAAGTACAAGTTAAGTAATTGTGTTAGTTTAGGGGCCCAATGATGTTGCTGTGGGGCCAATAACTAGTCATTCTACTACTGAAAAGCTAGCTAGCTCATATATTTCAGTAAATAGCTTCCCATATGAACAGCTGATATTACTCTTACTATGTTACTATGTTACTCTATAATTAGCCCATTTAAATAGTCCCATTAATTATTTTTTTTCAAATTCAAGTTTATTTTCATTTTCATTTTAAACAGACAAAAAGATAAGTAAAGCATGTAATCCACACGAGAAAAAAGAGAGGAAAGGGCAGGGCATATAGTTAATGCAAACATTTGAGATCTTAATACTGTATGATGATATCAATGGCAAATCATACATTAAATCTAAATAGCTTCCCTTGCAGGGAAAAGAGAAAGGAATATGAAAATTAATAGAATGAGAAAGAGAAGGGAAAGGGAGAGGGGATAGGACAAGCGTCCTTCTAGTCTATAAGCTACTGAAAGGAGAGACCCCATAGGCACTTCCATGGAAGTAGATTGAACCTGTCTCAGAGATACCAGGAGTATGCACCTACAGAGGGTAGGGAATTTAGTTCTCTGAGGTTGTCAAAATTATAGTTGCATTAAATTTTTATATTGATCTGTTTCTTTAAAGTTAACCCAATAAAAGCATTTTTGGACATACCATTGTCGTGTGTGTGGTCGATGTTCTATAACTTTCAAATCGTTCCATTTCAGAGATTTTATGTAACCAATCCGAGATTGGACAGGTGTTTTGTTTCCACTTTTGAGGGATCAACAACATTGCCATGTCCAGCATGACTGGTACCAGGGTTTTCCGATATGATTGTATCGGTTGCAGAGTATGATGGAGGAGCAGGTGCAGTGGTGCATTAGGGATCTCCACATCCGTGATCACTTTAATAATGTCCCTGACCTTTGTCCAGTAATCAGACAGTACTGGGCATCCCCAAAAGATGTATTATAGATTGACTCGTCCTTTGTTACATCTCCAGCATGTGGGAGAAAGTGAACTATAAATTTTTGCCAGCTTTACTGGCGTTCTGTACCACTGACTCAATATCTTGTAATTTAGTTCTTGTATCTTACAGCAAATTGAGGTCGAATGCGTCAGTGTAATCATTTTCTGCCATTCCTCTTCCTCCAGAGTAAGACCTAGTTCTTCTTCCCACCTGTGTTTTGTATCTTGAGAGGAGTGTTTGATATTTAATATACTTTTATATATGTAAGAAATAGTCCTACGCAGAGGGTATTTTGATGCCCAGAGGAGTTCAGGGTTTAGTAGTGAGTTGCAGGCGGTAGGAGATTATGAAATGTTTAATTTGAGTATATCTAAAACTATCTAATGATGTGGGTTGTATATTAGGAAATAATAGTTCCCAAGTAGGGACATTAGATCCTACAAGGATGAAATACACCCCTTGGTGGAGCTGTATCGGCCATGTGCGAAAAGTACGCGGATCTAACCCAGGCGGGAAGAGTGTATTGCCAAAGATTGGGGTAAATCGAGATGGAGTGTTGATCCATTTTCCAGATTTAACAAATTTATTCCATGTCTGCAAGTGTACATCATCTTTATGTCAGTTTTGTCACGGATAAGTCTATCATTGGATGATAACCAGTGAAGTGCTCTGAGAGCTGTTTATCCAAGCTATGGAATGCCCAATCCAGGTCTGGACTGAGAATTAAAATAGGCCCTGGCATTTCAGGTACACAGAGGCCCAATCAGCCCACACCGACCCACCAGCCCACTAAATACTGACTTTCTATAGCACCTCATAGCAGCCCCTCTGGTATTTGCCAGAACCCACAGATTGCCTGTCCGGGCCTGGCCCAATCTATACACCTATTGATTTGCGATGCTTTAAGATAGGATTCCCAGTTTGGTAGCCCTATACCTGCTCTTGATTTTGTTGTCATTAGTTTCGAAGTTGCTTTCCTGGGATTTATACAGTTCCAAATATATTGTATAATCAGTCTTCTTAAATTTGGGAGACTCTGCTTGGGCGTGGGGTACGGGAATAGTTTGGAATAAATACAAAAACCTAGGTAAGATATTGATTTTAGTGATATTAACTCTACCGAACCATGAAAACTAAAGTTTCTCCCATTGCTTGAATGGTATATTTTGAGGCCCAGGTAGGTAAAATGTGATTTTGCTTGTTTAAAAGAAAAGTTACTCATAAGGTCATCATATTCATTTGGGGGCAGTGTTAAATTTAACACCTCTAATTTGGCTAAAATTGCTGAGCTTATTAAACTGGGAAAATTCTGTTAACAAGTTAGTTAATGAAATCTGTGAATGACTAAGAAAAAAAACAAATCGTCTGCATATGCAGCTATTTTATGTGTCAAACCTCCCGCTTCAATACCCTTTACATCTGGATTGAGCCTGATTCGATTAAGAAAGCTTTCAATTGATATGGCAAATAATAAAGGGGACAGTGGGCATCCTTCAAAATCTGAAAAGGATTTGAGAGGGTGCTATTAATTTTCAGTCTAGCCAAAGGTGTAATGGTATAATGTTAGGATCCAGCATTTGAGGGCCTAACCCAATAGTTCTGAGTGATTCTGCTAAAAAATTGCAATCAACCACTGTCAAACGCTTTCTCAGCATCTGTTGACAGGAGTATAATCGGTAATTTTTGCTTTTGAGCATGGTGCATAAGTGCAAACAGTCTGTTACTGTTGTCTCTAGCCTCTCGGCCAGGGACAAAACCAAGTTGTTCTTGATTAATGAGATTTGGGAGAAAACTCTGGATCCTTTGCACTAAGACTTTAGGATATAATTTCAGAACTACATTTAGTAAAGAGAGAGGTCTGTATCCTCCTGGGTCTTGTGGGTCTTTACCTTTTTTTATGTATAAGTGAAATGTGTGCTCCAAGAGCTTCTTTAGGGATAGGTTTCTCTGGGTTTATGGAGTTAGCCGCCTCCGTGAGGTGAGGTGCCAAAAGGTCACAGAATTCCTTGTGGTGATGGTGAATCCATCAGGACCCGGTGCCTTTCCTGTTTTTGCCTCCTTGATTGCTAACAAAAATTCTGTTTTGGATAAGGGAGCTTCTAACATTTGTGACTGTTCTTGTGTAATTTTGCCTAATCCACCTTGAGTTAGGTAGGAGCGTATTTTATCTTGTAGATATGTAGTTTGCAGAGCAGTGAGCTTGGTGTTGGGTATTTGGTAGAGTGTTGTGTAATAATCCCTAAAGATCTCTGCAATGTCTGTTGTCAAATGTACTACTCTACCTGATTTATATTTCACGGATTGGATATGATTTTGTGTTTGCCTTAACTTTAAGGCTGAAGCTAGGAGTTCTCACATCTATCACCGTGTTCGAAGAACATCCTCTTATTCATATCTATTGCTTTTTCAGTGAACGTTGTGTATGTGTTTCTTAACTGAGTTCTAGCATTTATCAGTTTAGTAAGTGTCTGGCGGGCTCCAGTCTGTTTATGTTGGGCTTCTAAATCATGTATCTGTGTGATCAATTGCTTTATTAGCCATGGGTCCATGCCCTCTGTCTTATTTTCTTTAAAATAATTGCATTGTATAGTAAACACCTCCTGTTTTAAGTTCGGGTCCCTAATAATAGTCATTTAACCACCATGTGGGAGTATGTCTCTGAATATGAGGGAGGGTAAAGGTGCAGACTACTGATGCGTGATCTGAGCATGAAATTGTGTCAATTTTAGCCTATTCTAATAAGGCAATGTCATTATGTTTGAAAAATAAGTAGTCCAACCTACTATAAACATTGTGTGGATGAGAGAAATAAGTGTAGTCTTTCACAGAGGGATTCAATAATCTCCATGAATCGATCAATGCATTATCTCTAATAACTTCCTCGCCATGGTCAACGTTTTTTGGGATAAGCTTGATAGACCCGATGAGGAATCAAGCTTAGGTTCAAGTGTGATATTAAAGTCACCTCCTATTAGTAGAGTGCCTTCCCCCAAAATCATTTTGTACAGACATAGTCAGTCAGAGCTGATAATTGTTCTGTGGGGGGGGGGGAGGATATACAGAGGCTATAGTGTATTTAAGATCATTAATATGTCCCTTTAATATCACATACCTGCCCAAGGAGTCTGCTCTCACATCCAATGGGGAGAAACCCAGGGCATCTGAAACCAATATGGCAGTGCCTCGTTTTTTAGTTAGGTAGGGTTTACTAGTGTATAATGTGTAGAATCATTTGAACCTTAATTTTGGCACCTGTCCTCTCTTAAAATGTGTTTCTTGTATAGGCATTATATACAAGTGTAACCAGGGGTGATCCTGGCCCCTCCGCCGCCTAAGGTGGCAGCAACTGCTGCTGCCCCCCCTCCCCCGGAAATTTGCTCTTAAAGTACCAGGAGCAGCATTTTGCTGCCCCTGGTACCTAGTGGGGCGCTGCCGCCTGAGGCGACAGCCTCAACTCGCCTCATTGGCGAAGCACCCCTCTGGCAACCACTTCATGTCCTGACGGAGTCTGTGGCGCTTACAGGTATTGAGACCTTTCACATTGAGGGTACATATGTTTTCCTTAACAGGATGGCAGAATAGATATGATCAAATAACAGTAGTCAGGTTACTATGTATATCACCTGTCTTTGGTATATAGAGTAGATAAAATAAGTTATCAGTATAAAATAGGTAAGAGAAGAGAAGGGATGACCAGTGGGTGAGATGGGATAAGATGGAAAAGGGAGAGAGCAAGAGAAAAATCATAGATAAGAGAAAAATCCCCAAAATTCAATTGCTGTCTCTCCAAGTCTTGACTATTTGGCCTATAATCTGACCCAGGTACTTTCACCTTACAGCATCATGAATTGTTTCATCACTATCATCATAAATACTCTGACCTCTGTTAACAATCTAAACATTTCTAAATATCTAAAGAGAAACATAAATAAGTAACAGGAAAATATTTCCCAAGTCACCCATGGCAGACAATTCACCAACATGGTTTAATCCCGCCTATCAGGTCACTGGACAGGAAAGAGTTAACGATCGGTATAAATACCTTGCTCCTCCCAGCAATCCTCGTCTTTTTTCCTGTCCAGGTCACGACAGGCTGCTACAGGCTGCTACAGATGGCTAAAAGGCTGCTAAGCTTACCATACCAGAGTGGGTCTCTCTCTCTCTCTCTCTCTCTCTCCCTCCCCTCTGATGCCTCCAAGTGCACCCTATACGGGTTGTGGTGAGAAGAACCCGTTGGGCAGGGTTGTGTGCTGGAGCTGCTGTAAGAATTCCCTCCTAAAGGTAGAGAGGAGGATGAAGCAGTCCAGAGGATCAGCCGTTTCAGATGGATTCGAGGCTGGGTAAAGTGTTTTGTTCCATGGAAGAGCACACGCGCCAATACTGACGCGGACGCGCGTCGAGTACGGACGCGGAAGCGCGTGTAAGACGCGCGCCTGAGTTGACGCGAACGGAGTGACGCGTGCCGGAAGTGATGCACGCGGAAGACGCGCGCTCAAAGAAGACGCGCGCCCGGAAGTGACGCGCGACCGGACTGACGCGCGGGAAAACGGCGTCAGGAAGTGACGCAATAAGAAGACGCTGGCAGTGTGTGCAAGGCTGGCGTTTTGGCTGGATGTGATAGTACACTTCGCCGGAAGTTGGAGAGCGTTGGTTCACTCGGCTACAGACTGTGAGTGCCTTTCCAGTGGAATCTTGCTTTTGTAATTGAATTTATGCTTATGGAATAATGTGTTACAGGTTACTATGGATCAGCCTGGCTCTGGAAAAGGATCTCAGCCCAAAGGTCCTAGCCTACATATGTCAACTGAATTGCAGAAAGGGGAGCCTACTCTCTCAAAGAAAGCGGCTTCAGCTACGGACCCAGTAGCGTCTGCAGACCCTCAGCCTTCAGGAGCCCCACAATTGGATGCTCTGGTCTCCATCATCAAGCAAGCTGTAGTACAAGGCATGCAAGAGGCTACTGCTTCTACCTCTGGGGTACAGAGGAAAGCTAAGAGGGTCAGAGATTTGCCATATGAGTCTCTATCGGACGTGTCAGATGAAGAATTGTATTCTCCAGGGGACGCACATTCGGAACTCTCAGAGGAGGGAGAAGTGTTTTCTGAGGAAGAGATTGCATTTGATCCTACAGCGATAGAGAATCTGGTAAAGGCAGTAAGGAAGACGCTATGTCTTTCGGAAGAGCTACCTAAGTCTAGTTCAGCAGATAAATTCTTCCCATCGGTCAGGAAAAGACAGGTGACTTTCCCGGTGCATGATTCAATTAAGGAAATCATCAGCTCTGAATGGAAGAGAACAGAGAAAAAGTTTATCCAGGGGAAATTTGCAAAAATATCCGGTGGAGGAGTCTTTCTCTAAATTGTGGGACAATCCGCCTAAAGTCGACGCTGCGGTGGTAAGGTTGGCAAGAAAGACGACGCTGCCAGTGGATGATGCAGCAGCTTTCCGTGATCCAATGGAGAAACGGATCGAAACCAACCTCAAGAAGACGTTTATAGCGGCAGGAGCAACTTGTAGACCGGCAGTAGCTATGACCTCCACATCAAGAGCTATGAAGGTGTGGTTGAATAACCTGGAAGATGCTATTTCTTCTAATGTCAAAAGGTCTGGGTTACGTGAAATGTTGTCTGAATTGAAACTAGCGGTGGATTTCATGACAGATACCTCTATAGATCTGGTACATCTAGCTTCAAGAACTATGGCACTTTTGGTGTCCTCAAGAAGGGCTTTGTGGTTGAAGCCATGGCTGGCGGATTCAGCCTCTAAGGGGAATTTATGTCAGTTGCCATTTGAGGGAGAGATGCTCTTCGGTGAGAAACTCGATTCCATCATTAAGAAAGCTTCCGGGGGCAAGAGTGTATTTTTGCCGCAGGAGAAGAGATTCAGGCGTCAAGGGGGGAGGCCTAGTTCCCCCATTAACAGGTCCTTTCGGGGTTCAAGACAGCCTAGATATGGAAGGACTGCCGGAAGACAGACAAATTGGAAGCCCACAAGGGGAGAAAGTAGGCCTCCCAATAGGAGAAGTTCTACTTTCAGCTCAAGCCATACGGAGAAGAAGCAATGAGATCAGGCCGGCTCAGGCCAGCAGAGTGGGGGCACGTCTAACATCCTTTTATGCGGTCTGGGCCTCAAAAATCAGAGACCAATGGGTCCTGAGGGTGATTCAGGAAGGATATCAGTTGGAGTTCCACAGGGTGCCGTCTCGCAATGTGTTCAAGATGTCTTCAGTCCCGTCCAGGTACCAGGTTCGGACCAAGTTCGGACCAAGTGTTACAGGAGTATGTAGATCAACTCCTGAACTCGGGGGCAGTGGAATGGGTTCCGAAGTCCCAACAGGGCTTAGGTTTCTATTCGAAGCTCTTTCTAGTCCGGAAGGCCTCGGGGGCATTCAGACCGGTACTGGATTTACGCCCTCTGAATCAGTTTGTCAACTGCAGGCGCTTCAAAATGGAATCACTGACGTCCATCCTACAAGCAGTTCCTCCACAATCATGGCTAATAAATCTGGACTTGAAGGACGCATATTTCCATGTACCAGTGCACAAGACACACCGGAAGTATCTTCGATTTGCTTTCAGAGGTCAACATGTCCAGTTTACCTGCCTTCCCTTTGGCCTCTCAACGTCCCCAAGAACGTTTACGAAAGTCCTGGTCACGGTCGTGGCTTTTCTAAGAGTAGAAGGTGTGCCTATATTTCATTACCTGGACGACATTCTGTTGGTGGCTTCATCAAGAGAGGAAGCTCTGAAATTCAGGGACAGAACAATCCTGGTACTCCAACAGTTCGGTTGGGTAATAAACTGGGAGAAGAGCAGCTTACTTCCGTCAAAAAGGATGGTCTTCTTGGGTGCACACCTGGATACGCAGGAAGGAATAGTTTCACTTCCTCAAGAAAAGATACAGCATATATTGAGACAAATAAGACAGTTCAAAGAACAACAAAGAGTCTCAGTAAGATCATGCATGTCGGTCCTAGGTCTCATGGCATCTACGATCCAGATGGTGAAGTGGGCCAGGTGGCACATGAGGCCTCTCCAACAATTCTTCCTGAGGGAGAATGCTTCAAGACAGTTGAAACTAAATTCACGAATTGTAGTTTGAGGACGCCAAAGACAGTTTAAGTTGGTGGCTGGTTGTAGGAAATTTGACTCAGGGGATGGTCCTCGCAAACCCCCCGTATGTGGTGATCACGACAGACGCTTCAGAGAGAGGCTGGGGTGCAGTACTGGAAGGCCGCAGTGTTCAAGGTCATTGGAACCTGCAGGGTGTCTCCTCAAACATTCTGGAACTACGGGCCGTGAAAGAGGCATTGCTGGCCTTTTCAGAAAAGATTCTACATGCCTGGGTAAAGATTCAGTCAGACAATGTTACAACTGTGTCTTATGTGCAGAAGCAAGGTGGCACCAGAAGCGCCCGACTGCTAAAAGAACTGGCTCCAATAATGACGTGGGCAGAGGAAAATCTAGAAGGGCTGACAGCCTTACATATTCCAGGCAGTCAGAATACGGAGGCAGACTTTCTCAGTCGCAACACCTTGCAACCAGGAGAATGGAGTTTATGTCTGCTAACCTTTCAAGGCGTAGTACAGAGGTTCGGAAGGCCAGAAATCGATCTTATGGCCACGGACAAAAACCACAAGTGCAGCAGGTTCTTCTCCAGGGCACCATGTCCTCTGGCAGAAGCAGTGGATGCACTCCTCCAGGATTGGAGCAGGATATTTGGTTATGTTTTTCCGCCCTTTCCAATGATTTGGAGCGTGTTGAAAAAGGTGGATGTCGAAAAAGCCTTGGTCATAGCCATAATTCCGTATTGGCCGAGACGCCCTTGGTTTCCGCTCCTGCAGAGTTTGGCAGTGGAGCCACCTCTGAGACTGCCTCTTCAGCCGGATTTGTTATCCCAGGGCCCAGTGGTCTACGAGGGAGTGGATTCCCTGTCACTGACGGCATGGAAATTGAAAGGCAGAGGCTAGCAGAATATGGTTTCCAGGAAGATCTGGTGAATTTCTTATTGAAGGCTCGGAGGGCTTCTACCTCGGCTCAATATTACAGGGTCTGGAAGTGTTTCGCAGAATTTGCAGTACAACACAAGTTTGACCCAAAAGATCCTACTGTCCAACAGGTGATTCAGTTCCTGTTTGTGGGTTTCCAGAGAAAACTTAGCACAAGCACCCTGCGAGGTCAAGTCTCCGCATTATCTGCATTGTGTGGTCATTCCTGGGCGGAGGAGCCTCTGGTTAACCGGTTCTTCAACGCAATGAGAAGGGTGTGTCCTTTCAAGAAATCCAGAGTTCCACCTTGGGACCTTACGATTGTCTTACGAGCCTTAATGTCTTCACCTTTTGAGCCTTTGCGGAAAGCCTCGGACTGGCATGTGACGTTGAAAGTCCTGTTTCTGGTCGCTATTACCTCAGCTTGCAGGGTTGGTGAGATTTCTGCTTTGTCAGCAAAAGAGCCAGACACAGTTGTCTATCCGGACAAAGTGATTATGAGACCATCTTTTGAGTTTCTTCCAAAAGTAATCTCCCAATTTCATGCCGATTTGGAAATTACACTACCTTCTTTCTGCCCGTCTCCAAAGTCTAACAAGGAGCGAGAATGGCATACTTTGGACTTGGTGAGGGCCGTTTCGCATTATCTGACGCGAACGAAGGATTGGCGAAAATCTGACAAGTTATTCTTGATTCCGAGGGGCCCTAGAAAGGGTATGGCACCAGCTAAATCTACGATTGGCCGCTGGATTGTCTCCTGCATTGCTCTAGCTTATCGGTTGACAGGCAATGAGATTCCTAAGGACCTGAGGGCTCACTCTACAAGAGCCATGGCTACTTCCTGGGCGGCGGAAGCCAAGGCCCCGCCAGACCTCATCTGCAAGGCTGCGAGGTGGACATCTTCTTGTACCTTCATTCGTCATTACAGACTGAATGTGATGTTGTCTCAAGATGCAAAGTTTGGAAGAAAGATTTTGCAATCTGTTGTTCATGCTAAATAAAGTTTTTTGGTTGATCGATAATGGTCCCTCCCTTCTTTAAGCTTGGGGAAATCCCATGTTGGTGAATTGTCTGCCATGGGTGACTTGGGAAATATAGAAATTTTTTCATACTCACCGTAATTTCTATTTCCAAGTCACTTCCATGGCAGCATTCACCAACTTCCCTCCCTTCTTCTGGAGTTTGTTACTAGACGAGGATTGCTGGGAGGAGCAAGGTATTTATACCGATCGTTAACTCTTTCCTGTCCAGTGACCTGATAGGCGGGATTAACCCATGTTGGTGAATGCTGCCATGGAAGTGACTTGGAAATAGAAATTACGATGAGTATGAAAAAATTTCTATATTTCCCCCTATAAGAGAGGAGCAGAGGCCCATCGGTTATCTTTTCAGAAAAAACAGTAGACTGTAACATATAGTAAGGAGGAAGGCCACTATCAGAGAGTCAAATATTCATTTAGTCATATTGTATGCTGCCTGATTGGCAACTGGTGAAAGCCATGGGAAAAAAAAAAGGTAGTTCAGCTGTACTATTTCACCGTGAGCATGGGGTAGGAAAAGCTGGTCACCACTCAGTCCCATTAAGTTATGTGCTAATAAGTTGGTCAGTCCAGATTTTTTAGTTCATTGAAGGTCAGTGGAGTTTTCACAAAGTTTAAATCCTATACTTCTGCCTACCCCTGTCATACTGTTCTGCCTTGTCATTGCTTCATACGGTATATAGCTTGTGTACGTTTCTAGGCAAGTTACAGAAGTTTTTAAGTTACATAAACTGCATAAATTTAGCACAAGGTTAAGTAATTTTCATAACTTCGACCCATTCCGATTTTAAGTTTACCAGGCCTGGGACAACCGTGAACTGTACACTCCAGTGATGAAAGGACTGATTTGATTTATGAATCACCTCTGTAAAGAGTTATAGGGGTGATTCACCTTCAAATAACTAGTTGTTTTCAGATAGTTCACCAGAAATAATGACTTTTTCCAATGACTTTCTATTTTCTAAGTGTGACCGTTTTTCTAATATTGAAGTGTCAAGTGTCTTTTTTTTTCTCCTTCTGATGCAGCCCTTGGTGGGGGAGGGGTCGCCAACCCTGTAAACTGTTCTAAATGAATACATTTAGTTGATACATTTCTTATCTTTGTCCCTGCTGAGCAGAATCTCTGGGTTTCATTACAGGCAGCTGTTAGAATTGATGCAATAGTTGCTCATACTCCAGAGATGCTGCTGAGAAATGGATCAACTAAATGTTGCAAAATTGTAACCGTTTAGAATCTGCACTTGAATTACTGAGCTGCCAGACTCAAACACCAGAGACATGAACATTCAACTTTAAACTTGGATTTTGGAAAACAGTAAAAAATAAATAATGGAAAGCAATTGAAAAAAGTCTTTATTTCCTGGGAACAATCTAAAAACAACTGCATTGAAAAAAGTGTTTGGAAGGAATATGCTGCCATTATACCAAAGAAAGGATAACCATTTTTATGTTGCAGGAATAATAGATTGTGAATTAATAACTTAATTTCCCCACATAATCAAATACATTGTTAATTGTTGCCTTATCAGATCTCTGCCAGTGTAAACTCTGAAGATTTAAAGTTTGTAGACTCTGCTGAGACATGTGCTTGATGTTTAATATATCACAAATGCCTCTAGCCTACTTTACAGTTTGTCAGAATATTTCAAATACCAATACACTGAGATAAGCAAAAGCACTAAACCAATATACAACTCCTGCTGGAAAGAACTTAAAGGACGTGTTTCATTATAATTATATATCACTGTAATTTAAACCCTATCGTCACAAAAAGTGAAATAACTTCAGATACATTTATAGGCATAAGTCATATTAACTATTTACATTTGCGTATTATATATCCTCTAGATATTTCTTTCCATATGCACTCACCTGCTAACCACCTGCTCACCAGCAATACTGTTAAAGGGGTGGTTCACCTTTAAGTTAACTTTTAGTATGTTATAGAATGGCCAATTCTAAGCAACTTTTCAATTGGTCTTCATTATTTATTTTTTTTATAGTTTTTTAAATGATTTGCCTTTTTCTTCTGATTCAAATGGGGGTTACTGACCCCATCTTAAAACAAATGCTGTGTAAGGCTATACATTTATTTTTATTGACACTTTGTATTTCTCATCTTTATATTCAGTCCATCTCCTAGTCATATTCCAGTCTCTTATTCAAATCAGTGCATGGTGGCTAGGATAATTTGGACCCTAGCAACCAGATCATTGGAACTACAAAATGGAGAGCTGCTGAATAAAAATCTTAACTGAAAAACCACAAATAATAAAAAATGAAAACCAATTGCAAATTGTCTCAGAATGTCCCTCTCTACATCATACTAACAGTTAACTTAAAGGTGAACAACCCCTTTAAGGATTCATTGTCCAGCAGACCCAATCTAAAATGGAAAGTCACATTCTGCTTCTGACAAATGCTTTCTATAATCTGTTCCTTATCTTAAAGCCTAACAGGCTTTATCTTGGGGAAGGGAGGGATTAGCTCCTCTATGGGGGTAACCTACAACACATAACTGCGTCAACTCTTATTTGAAACATTTGGTCTCCTCAGAGACCTGGTCGAATTTATCTCCTATTTTTATTAAACCAAGCTCGACCAAACTCCCATCCACAATTTTATTTTATTTATCAGTAAAATAACTCGATAAAATTGAGTGCAAATTCCAATCTTTCAAATTTTTCAGGTTTCATGCACGAATCACTTTTTCTTTTGGGTTAATGCCCGAAAACCACAAATTTTTGAGATCGGACTAAACTCAGTGCAGATCACAATATCGTAAAAATGTAAAGGGACATCTGCCATTGACTTCTACATGACCTCGACAGATTTGAGATTGCGGATTTTTTTGAAGCTTTGGGGTATAAATCTGAAAAATTCTATTTTTTTTTTTCTCTCTAAAAATTCAAGTTTTTGCCCAAAAAACCTTGAGCAGAAAAATCGAGGTTAAGTAAATAACCCCCTAAATTTTGGTAGATAAAAGCCAATCCCCAGCCCTGTGTGCTTTTAGTCTTAAGCAACAACCTAGAGAAAGGGAAGGGTACCTTTATACAAAGCACATTATTTCTATTTAATTACAGGGGAAGGTAGTACGGATAACATTAGTGCTGTACAATAAAACTAAAATAAAAGATTTATTTAAATTAAAGGAGCAAACTATTTCCTTTAAATTAATATGGCTAAGAATGCCATATTTTATATAGTTACTGCCCCAGTTGAAAGGTTCAGAAGCTCTATAGTAGAGCTGCCCATCAAGGATTTGTGAGGTTACACATAGCCTATGTGTTCTGGGCAACTTTTGAGAAGCAAAGCTTTGGGGTCATTGCAAATTATCAAGCAGAAAATGACTTTCAGCTGTCAGAAGCGCTGATTATTAAATTCTTGTTTCTGAGGTGCCATGTACCAATAATCTGAATTAATTACTAATCAGCCTTATATGGTGTCTTTAATATTCTGTATATACAGTATATTGTGAGTCAGTTCCGAAGCTTGGGTAACTGACAGCAAGCAGCACAGTGCATGTGCAGTGAATCTGCAGGCAATAACATGGGGAGCATCTTTAGAGGCACAGATGTTCTCTACTAAACAGCGGTGTTTACCTTGGGCTGGTATAGAAGTACAAAACCTACTGTACAACATATGTTCTGTACTTCTTTTGTCAGGTTTTAGTTCTCCTTTAAGAGAACTACGCTGATGCAAAGCACCTTATGTCGATCTGTAGAGATCAGAGTACCACACTTCCCCCTTTATTTACATATGAATCAAAAATTCATTGAGAATGTTCAAAGAAGTTTTTATCTTTTATTACCATGTCCCTTCCCAGAAGCAAACTTATGTGAATTAGAGATTGCTAGTTCCTCAGGCTATTAATCAAAGCTCTGTAGTCACAGTCTGTGTGGGATACGGTCTTCTTTGCACAACAATACATGGTAGTGTGTGTTTTGTGAGTCGCAGAGGACAAAAGGCATGTCAGGCCCCCCCCCAAGCTTTTCACATAACTACTCTGGGCTGTCCCATAGGTGTGTAAACTTGTGATAAGAGGAACATACCGGAGTGGCCTTGCTGAAGGGTGTGTGCTAGTGAGAAACAGGAAGTGGCTGGCTGTGCTTCTGGCAAAGGATTCTCCTCTTATACTAGTGCAGGTGTTCAGGCACACGACTCTTTCTGCAGGCTACACTTTTTCTATACAATACAAATACTTTGCTAAGGAGATATGAGCGTGTTACAGCTTAAAGAGCTATCAAAGTCTGACTTGTACAGGAGGAGAAAGGTGCGTCCTGACAGCCTGGGACTTAATGGCATTCATGCAGACAAGCTAAGGTGAGCTGGGGGGGGGTAATGGCATCATCTCATCTTATTTATTTAACTGCTAATCATCCAATCTAGGTTACACCATTAATATATAGTTTATCATACCACATCCAGTGAAATCAGATTGAGGGTTTGGCACTTGTTAGATTTTAATAGATGGAGCAACAGTAATTTGATACATACATAGTTGATGTAATAACAGAATATTTTTGTTTTCTCACTTCACATTGTAAAATTAAATACTGAAATGCGAGGCTCATCCATGTTTTGAATTGGTTAAAATATCTGTTATCTGTATTTGAGCTTTCTAGGAAAGATTAACACTTAAATACTACATGCCTGACACAGCGGTGTTAGTGTGGTGTTCGGAATGTCTTGTGCGTATCACCCTGCTGTGGTGTCTTGGCACATCCTCTTCGTGTGTGTGTTGATAGTGCAAGTTGGAACCTGTTTCTTCTCCTATCTTCTCATGGGGTGGTTGTGCTGATTAAAGGGACTTGAGACAGAAGAATGCTGTAGAGCTGCTCTGTGACCTCCAATAGTCAGCCAGCAGGGAAGGCTTTATAATGCAGAGCACACTAAGGAAATATTGCTGCACTGTACATATTGACTTTGCTTCTCGTCTTGACTCCTCATACAAAATCCAATTGCTGTCTGTATGTACTAAAGAATGCAGGCAGGGTTGTGTAATCTAATGGTTTCAGTAGGTAACCAGACGCGATGCATCATGCCACGTTTAACTCCTGTTGGTGCCTTATGGAGCAGATGCAAGGCAAAGATTAACTCATTTTAGCCTATGCGAGACATTATATGTAAAATGCATGCAGGAACATTTGGTAATTTTACATGAATACAATCAACTAAAAAGAATGTTATATTACAGATGGGAAAAGACTAATTTTTTAAATGTAACAATGTTTTTTTTTTTATCTCCATCACTTTCAAAGAGAAAGAAAACTTTCACTAGATAAATCATTCCCTGTAGCATATGTAATCAGTAGGCCTAAGTGTTCAACTTCAAATTCACGCAGTGTTAAAGTTTCTGAAGCCAGAGGGTTGACCATTGCCTGAATGTCATATGCTTTTTTTGATGTTTGCAATACCTTTATGAACAGTAGCTTAAAGGGATACTGTCATGGAAAAAACATTTTTTTCATAATGAATCAGTTAATAGTGCTGATCCAGCAGAATTCTGCACTGAAATCCATTTCTCAAAAGAGCAAACAGATTTTTTTATATTCAATTTTGAAATCTGACATGGAGATAGACAACACATTCAGTTACATTGAGAAGGAAAAACAGCAGCCTGCCAGAAAGCATTTCTCTCCTAAAGTGCAGGCATAAGTCACATGACCAGGGGCAGCTGGGAAATTGACAAAATGTCTAGCCCCATGTCAGATTTCAAAATTGAATATAAGAAAAATCTGTTTGCTCTTTCGAGAAATGGATTTCAGTACAGAATTCTGCTGGAATAGCACTATTAACTGATGCATTTTGAAAAAAAACCTATTTTCCAATGACAGGATCCCTTTAACTTTTTCACAAAGTGATACAATGCTCATACAAGGATTGCTCAGATTTGCTCTGTCAACTGCCTCTTTCTGATTCATATATTGATAATATTCTCAAGCGTTAGATTCTCGGAAATTGAAAGTTAAATGTCCCTTTGTTAGATAGAAACAAAGATTACATTTAGACTTTACTAAATAGCTGAAACTAATGCGACAACAGCAGTGTTCTGAAACAGCTTGGAGTAGGTGGATTCACTATAGTTTTTAGTCATCCGTGCCATCATGCAATTAGTAACTGGAGACATATTTATATCTGTATGGCGGCTGTATATTTTATGTCATTTCATCCGACAGACTGCTGTTTAAAGAGATACGGTCATGAGAAAACATGTTTTTTCAAAACGCATCAGTAAATAGTGCTCCAGCAGAATTCTGCACTGAAATCAGTTTCTCTAAAAAGCAAACAGATATTTTTTATATTTAATTTTGAAATCTGGCATGGGGCTAGACATATTGTCTGTTTCCCAGCTGCCCCTAGTCATGTGACTTGTGCTCTAATAAACTTCAGTCACTCTTTACTGCTGTACTGCAAGTTGGAGTGATATCACCCCCCCCCATCAGCAGAACAATGGGAAGGTAACCAGATAGTAGCTAAGAACAGCACTCAGTAGTAAAAATCTAGGTCCCACTGGGACACATTCAGTTACATTGAGTAGGAGAAACAGCCTGCCGGAAAGCAGTTCCATCCTAAAGTGCTGGCTCTTTCTGGAAGCACATTACCAGGCAAAATTACATGAGATGGTTGCCTACACACCAATATTATAAATAAATTAAAAAACTGGGTCAGGAATTCAATTTTATATTGTAGAGTGAATTATATGCTGGGTAAACAGTGTAATTTAGAAATAAAATAAAAACTACACCATAAAATCATGACAGAATGCCTTTAATAACTGAGGATTACTGTCACAAGCCTCTGTGTTTCACTCCACTCTCTGGACTTTATCAGTAGAATTAAAATCATAGCAGGTTCGAAATAACCAGAACCTGGCCAAGGGATTCGAGGCAGTCTTTCAGATAACAGTGTTTACAATATATCTTCCGGATATGTTATGTTACAAGGGGTGAAATTGTTTGGGAAAAAAATTAATAAAGGAAATGTAATACTTAAAATTCATGTAATATGACGATCAGTTTCAGTGAAATGGAGTGGTTTGAATGGGTAGTTCACGTTTGCTTAAGGCACTGATATTTTTACACTTTCATTTTCCAGGGCTGTTATATTATGTATGCAGAATAAAACTGCCTTTAAAAAATAGTTACAAAATACAAAACTCTGCATATAAAGTCTATTTTTACATAGGTAGCTGCACACACGCAAGTCCCAAATTTTAAAGACCACCGATCACATCAAAATTGTTTCCACCCCTGTGGTGCAGCTAATAGAGCCTGCATTCTGGTTGGGACAAACAGTAGTACAGGTATGGGACCTGTTATCCAAAATTCTTGGGACCTAGGGTTTTCCTTGTAGCGGATCTTTCTGTAATTTAAGATCTCCATACCCTAAGTCTACTAGTATATCATTTAAACATTAAATGTCCCCTTCCAGAATCCTGATACAGGTATGGGATCCATTACCCAGAAACATATTATCCAGAAAGCCCCATATTATGGGAAGCCCATCTCCCAAATACTCCCATTTTAATCAAATAATTCAAAATTCTAAAAATTATCACCTTTTTGTCTGTAATTATAATAAAACAGTTTTACCTTGTACATGATCCAAACAAAGATATAATTGATCCTTAATGGGGCAAAACAATCCTATTGGGCAAACAATCCTATTGGTTTTAATTCATGTTTAAATGTTTTTTTTTTTTAGTATATTAAAGGAATGGAGATCCATATTTCGGAAAGACCACTTATCCAAAAAACCCTAGGTCCCAAGCATTATAACCAGTCCCATACATGTACACACATAATGTGCAAGCTGTGGTACTTGCTCATTATCTTCATTTGTGTTCTCTAACATAGTTGCCTGCATTGGGAGCTACCAGCTTGTGAGGGTGGTTTTCAGTGGGGGAAACTAGTTTGATGTAGTAAGTGCACTTAAAAATTTGCTGCCAAAGTACCAGAATCCAGTACATTGACTTGCATGGTAATTGCCATCTAGATCCTGGAAAAGCGTTCTGACATTTTTGGGCTACCTAGAGACTTTGTACTCTGCTTCCTGCCCTGTATTAGTGATGCATGGGCCAGCCCAAAACCCACAGGACTTACTACTACATTTGAGTGGATGGTGGGCCCAGGATCCACCACCCAACTCTCCACTACTACTCATCTGGCTCAACCTTCACTGCCACTTTTAATTTATATATTGTACTTGTGCAAGCCCCACCACACCCTCTGGTGATGTATAATTAATTGCAGTTTATCAGATCAGAAAAGGGGGGGCATAGGGTCTGCACTGGTCAGCGGGTTTGTTGACCCACCATGTGCCATCGCCCTGACACCTGCAAACATTTAGCACCATCATGCAGCTGTTTAAAAGTAGTACAAATGCTATTCTATTAAAAAATGTTACTTGCTTTTTATGACTGAAGATTTTCATTCATCCAGGTCATGGTATATCTAGTATAGGTAAATCTAATTTTTTTAGATTTACCTATACTAGATATACTTGTCTTTTAGTTTCTGTAAAGCAGGGGTTGCAGACTCAAATATGTGGTTTTAGTCAAGTTGCTGCCTTAGGAATTGCTTTAGTAAATTGAATTCTGGAAGTGTAGTCTGTTCTACATTCAACGTGGCTGGGGGCAGGGTTTTGAGAGCAATAGAAAAAGGAAAATACTATTTTCCTGTTGACCAAGACCAGTATGGATTTCTTATACATTAGCTCTATGAGTAAGGGTCCTCCTCTTTCCTGTGTCTCTTTAACATGTGCCACTCAGGAGCTGATTTATCCAGATGGATGTCCAGCAGTTCAGTCTGTTGTAGGATTTTTTCAGAATGTTTCTTATGGACACATATAAATGTAAGTGGGTACAAAGGTATTTACTTGTCTCATGCCATACACACATTGCCTAGATAGCAAAAATGAGAGTTTTGGTTCTCCCATAAGGCATCATGGGCGGAGACATGCAAATCACTCCTTTGTGTCCCTTTGGCCAACTATGCATCCAAAACCGCTGGTTTTAGCACAGATACAGCCTAATGGTTCAGAGCCATATATCCAAACTTGTAGACAGCCTGTTTCGATGTTGTAGCACTGATGAGATCTAACAAGATCGAAACAGGCTGATGTGCGTGTCTCCGCCCATGATGCCTTATGGGAGAATCAAAACTCTCATTTTTGCTATCTAGGCAGTGCTGTGTGTATGGCATGAGACAAGTAATCTGATTCCAGAAGGCATCACTTTGAATATAATTGCTAGCTAAGGGCTTTTTGGCTCCTTTCAGCCCATCTCACCCTAACCAGATTTGTAATTGGATACTTGTGTCAGTTCATCAGCATGTGTGCAGCTGCTTTGAGCAGTAGAATGCCATTGTTGGTGACATTAGATGGGCATTTATTGTGCAGTATCATTGTTCTCTTTTGTTCTCTTTTGCTTTTAACATGATGGACACTTTGTATTTATACATGGACAATTTCTGAACTTTGGACACTGTTTATCACAAGGACTCTTTCTGGATACTTTCTGAGCTCCAATAATCACTCATGGGAGCGCTTACACTAAATTGGACTAATTATGCAAACAAAGTGTGGGGGAGGCAGGTTGGGTGGGTTTAAATAGTCACTGTGTTCTGTTCACCGTTACACTTGAGAAAGGCCACCTTTCTGGGCCCAAAACATGTTGTCAGTTAGTCTGAAATAAACCTCACTTAAGCAGTATTCTGCTTGTAAAGGTGGCCATAGACACACAGATCCTATCGTACGAATCGAGGTGCCGACAGGTTTCGTCCGGCGGAGATCGGTCGTTTGGTAAGGTTTGATTTTGACCCGACCGATCCCGCCGGAGCCCATAGCACATCATAATCGGATCGTTCGGCCATACGGTTGAAGAATCAGATTACCCCCAATATAGCCATGATCGTTAATGGCATATCGGGGAAAGATCCACTCATTTGGTGATGTCGCCAAACGAGCGGATCTTTGCGTCTATGGCCACCTTTAGAGTGCTAACCTTTTCACTATCTGTAGTAGCGCAATTACTCCTCAAACAATGTTTGAGGAGTAGGGGAAATTACCCCTCAAAAAATGTAGGTCTCTATAAATTATATTGCATAAAACAGCTCATATGTAAAACCTACTTCATGTAAATAAACCATTTTCTTAATAATATACTTTTTAAGTAGTATGTGCCATTGGGTAATCATAAATAGCCATTTAAAAAAAAAATAATAATGGCAGCCCCCTGGGATCGTATGATTCGCGGTGCACACAAACATACCAAACAACCCATACATGTTCGGTCACATGAGCCAATTAACAGACAGTTCTGTCTTTTGCTTCAACACTTCTTCCTGTTACAGTTAGATTTGTAGTATTTCTGGTCAGATGATCTCTGAGGCAGCACATAGACCATCACAAAATGGTGGTTTAAGGCAAGAGAGGTAAAAGGGCAATATTTACTTAAATACTGTATATATTCCAGTTTGATAAGATTCTTTAATATGTTGCTCAAGTATTCACTTTGAGGGTATAGTTTTCCTTTAAGGCGGGTGGTGCGCCTAAAAGGATTGATGATCTCTGTGTATGTACTGCATAGGTAGTGTGCTGGGAAATATTTAATGTTAGCAGTAGAATGCCATTGTGCACTGCTAATAGGAACTGCCATATTGCTCATCATCTTCTGTGGGACAGTCAGATGCTTCATGTATGATTTGGCTACATGTGGGTCTACCACTTCTTCTTTTGTTAAATTTTTTTTTTTTGCAGGAACCTTTTGGGGTTTCTGCTAATAGTATTCAGTGCGAGCCCAACACCCAACAAAAATATGCTGACAATTTGGCTGAAAATTACAGACCTGCCTAAAACTAGATTGGTCACTAGATTCCTCATACAATCACAGTTAACTGTTCTATGCTTATTGCAAACTGATAACATGTAAATGGATTTGGTTTTAATTTGCAATCGGTACAGTTTTTTTTATGTTTGTTCCAAAATATCTGTTCAAAAATTCCTCTGCTATAAAGATGTCAGATTGACAATGTTGTCTCCTGTGGTCAATACTGTTTTATACATAAAACAATCTGTTAATCCACTCGTGCATGCACATATACTGATATGTGAAGAATATATGTACACACACACAGCGATATGAGAGAGATTTACATGTTTCCTTATTGTATCATCCCCCATGGCATCTGCTAAACGATTACATGTTTACTTATGGCTCAAAGCTTTTGAGTGTTCGTTTTATCACAAATATACCTCCTATATAGTGCATTGTTGGATTTAAATTTCTAGTACTTGCAATGTTAGAGTATTGTTTCATCTGCCTCACCATATTCTGTTAAAAAGGCAAGCACTAATAAAAATAATAATAATAAAAAAAAATAATAATAATGGGTTCCTTTCCCCAACTTAACTATTTCTGTTAAAGGTCAGGCCAGAAGGTGAAATTTGTATGCAGGCATTTCTATAATAAGTATACAGTCCAGTGCCAGAGAGTCTGGTGTCGACAGAGGATACAACCCTATAAGGACCTTCAGGCGTGTAAGAGGATTTCCAGCAGAGGCTGACACTTTGTTGTTAGTCAGTTACATCATCTGGTTTCTTGTCACAATAAAAACAATAAAGCTTACAAAATGCAGCCCAATGAAAAAATGTCAGTCTCTTAGATTATTTCTTGCCGACCCCTTCACAGTCTCTCAACTGTACACAAATCCAAAATCGAATATATAAACCCCCAAAAGAGGGAATACGTATAAGGAGCGATCAGCGCCTGTGGCAACAGAAATAAAAAACAAACATAGCGCAATACGTTTGCAATGTAGAATATCACCCCGTGCTTGCACTGGATGTTAAGTGGATGTGTTTTCCCCTTTTTCCTTCAGGTGGCTATTAGTGAATGAAAGTGGCAATTCAAGTGAACAGAGGGGCGGAAGAGTGCTTTTCCTATGAAAATAAAATATATTCCAAGGATGCAGGTGCCTCCACCTTCTATATAAAATGCCTACTTACAAACCACTGGCGTGGTATAATGCGTTTAATATGAAGCTCTCTCAGGTTTTCTCCTCCAGTGTTCGACTCCGTGACGAACCCCGACCCTGCCTGTCCCGGGGCAGGGGGGGTCTCTGACGCCCGGGCACTAGGTCTCCCTACTTCCCCCTAACAGCAGCGGACACCACAAGGCTCTACTTAGGAGCTAGGAGCTGTCTGTTAAGAAAGTAGAGCCTTGTGGTGTCCGCTGCTGTTAGGGGGAAGTAGGGAGACCTAGTGCCCGGGCGTCAGAGACCCCCCCTGCCCCGGGACAGGCAGGGTCGGGGTTCGTCACGGAGTCGAACACTGGAGGAGAAAACCTGAGAGAGCTTCATATTAAACGCATTATACCACGCCAGTGGTTTGTAAGTAGGCATTTTATATAGAAGGTGGAGGCACCTGCATCCTTGGAATATATTTTATTTTCATAGGAAAAGCACTCTTCCGCCCCTCTGTTCACTTGAATTGCCACTTTCATTCACTAATAGCCACCTGAAGGAAAAAGGGGAAAACACATCCACTTAACATCCAGTGCAAGCACGGGGTGATATTCTACATTGCAAACGTATTGCGCTATGTTTGTTTTTTATTTCTGTTGCCACAGGCGCTGATCGCTCCTTATACGTATTCCCTCTTTTGGGGGTTTATATATTCGATTTCTTGTCACAATGTTTATAACATCTTTCATATTTCTGCACAGTCCTAGCCTAGCCCAAAGTCATTTCGCTACTGCTACTTAAAAATTCTGCCATGTGTTAGAAACTAAGTGGACAGCATATCACTGCTCAGTGGTGGGCAACAAGCAATATTTTACTGGCCTTAGTTGAGGACCCTGACTACTCAAAAATGTTGCTGTTAATTTAATACAGAACCTTTCATTAAACAATGACAACCCTTCCACTCACATCCAGTTGCAGTATCTATGTTAAGATTAAAATGCAAGCACTTGATTAATTTCTTCCTTACTCTTGGCTTTGTTTTGCCCTTTATTCATCAATTTGAGTGCAACTTGCACTTAATGAAGCACCGTATTATTGGCTTTTAATGTAGTAATTTAAAAGATGTTTGTGAGTATTCTAAAATCAGTGCAGACAGCACAGCTACCTGGGCAGAGCATAGATTGAGCATCACCAACATACATGTTTACAGACAAGAGGAGGTATAATTGTAATCAGTTTATATTGATCTCCATGCATGCATGATTTTTTGCCACCTATACAGTCCCCCAGGTGCCTATATAGAAAAGTTACAAAAAACATGTAAATAAATGCCCTGCTGCATAATGCTTGTGGAGCTGTGTCCTGCACCTATGCTGATTGGCCCTGCACCTTTATAGAATAGTAATTTCATACATGCATTTACTGTTATGGGAAGGTCACACGGCAGATTCAGGGAGATTTAGTCACTCGGCGACTAATCGCCTCTTCTTCTGGTAGACAATTTCCCCAAACTGCTTTCCCCTGCCTTCCCGCCAGCTATAAGGAAAAATCACCAGCAGGATGGCACTCATGAGGCAACTTTGGCGACCGAATCTCCCCATGTGACCTTGCCCTTAGAGATATGAGACCTGTTATCCAGAATGCTTGGGACCTGGGGTTTTTTAAGTAAGGGACCTTTACATAATTTGGATCTTTATACCTTAAGTCTACTAAAAAATAATAATAATGTAAACATTAAATAAACCCAATAGGATTGTCTTAAGGGGTTATTACAATATATCTTATCAAGTACAAGGGTACTGTTTTATAATAGAGACAGGGGAAATCATTATTAAATTTCTTAATTATTTGATTAAACTGGAATCTATAGAAGACGGCCTTGCCATTATGCAGAGCTTTCTGGAGAACAGGTTTCCGATAAGGATAAGGTGATACGGATAAGGTGCTACAAGGGATAATGTATCGCATACACTGGGAGTTTTGGTCACAGTTACCTTTCATTGAAAAATTGGCTGCATCGTCTGAGATACACTGATAGAAATACATTACATGGAACATTACAGGGACTGACAATTCCTAAAGCTAGACAATAAAACAGATTTTTTTTCTAAATAAAAGACAGGGTGCAACTGTGTCAGTATGCATGAATGAAACCTTTGTTCAGTTTTATAATTTGCTTCATTTATTCTAGGTAGATATATATAGTTCATTTAATTATAAAGAAGTTTCTCTGTTTCTGAGGGAAAGAAAGATTTGTCTGTAAAAGACACAGCAGACTGTGTTACAGAAAGTATGCTAACTACAGCTTTAGTCAGTTGGCTTGCACAGAAGCTCAAATCTTATATTGTGCTTTGAATTAGCAGTGTTTTTATTGTGCTGCAGATTATGGCCCAAGTACTGCTGGCTACAGAGCAGTAAATAATCGTGCAGTTTAACAGTAAACTTTCCACTCTGGAGGGAATGGAATTTTTAAAATCAACATGAGGGAGCAGCTGAATCCCACCTATCACAAGTGACGTGCTTATACTTCACAGCCATAGTTGGAATGGATGCTGTGGAATTTGCTTGCTGCCTAGTAATGTATTCCAGTGTGACTCATTGTATCAGTCTGGAAGAGCTGTAGTCTGGGAGCAGTATTAAGCACAACTTTCGTCCAGTTTAGCCCAAGAACTCTTCACTTTGCTGGGGATTTTACGTTTCTGTTGTTGGAGAATATCCTCAAGGGTCACAAGAATGGAATTCCAGACTAGGATTCACCCAGATATTCCAGAAAATGGGGAACTGCCTCCCATGGAAGTGACAAATAATTTTGTACCCCAGGAAGGCGGAGGAGAAGATGAAAAGCCAGTATCAAACTTGCAGAGAAGGCGTAGTGATGTCAGAGTCTATAAAGAAATATGCGACTTCTATGCTAGATTGTAAGTGATCATGTTTTGGAACTTGCTGGTTGCATTGATTAGTATACTGTTTTAAACTTCCCATGACACATTTTGGGGAGCTAAAATCATATGCATGATATTGAATATCAAGTATAAAAATCAGTTTTGGTGATGGCAGCCATTTAAGGGCAATACCCTCATGCTTTATGGTTTACCACATTTACCTCATACATATTCATGAACATGTTCATTGCATCTGAAAATTGCTGTATATGTGGGTTATGTCAATATGGGCAATTTTTTATGTTCATACAGTTGTAAGGTTTTTAATATATTGTCAGATCACTGGCTTTTTATGTTTAAAAGCCGTATTCCTTAAAATGAAAAAGAGTATTGACTACTTAAACATATGCCAACTTTGTTTGATGAGCTCTATAATGAAACTTTTACGGCATAAAGGCAGCTGTAATGGAGTAGCTGAGCTGTTAATTCAGCCTAAGTTAAGTAAAGCTGATAGGGTGTTTTGACCAGTGCCGTTGTTCATCAGAAAATGATGTCGGTGTCCTGATGTTGTTAAATGGAAGGTAAAATGCAGAACTCTCGAGCGTGTGTTCTGGGCCGAGAGTAGAGGCAGTCAGACTACCCGCGGTGCCATTAGCCTAAGTGAAACGGATGTGAGGCCTCATGCATTTCTGTGGAATGGCCTTGAGTCTATTAATGGCCTCTGAGACAGCTGAACCAGAAGAACAAAGTGCAGGCCTACAAGGGAGGTCAGCCTGTAACAAGTATTTTGCATATTTATGAAATGGGAGTGCTTATCTGCATACTGAGATTCTTTGAAAGAGCATATACGCTGTATACGTAGGAACAGTGTTTGCCAATAATTCTCATTCTCTGAGCTGTTTCCCTCAGGCAGCTATAATATTATCAATTATTGACTACTAAATGGGCTATGCCATTGTAGAATAGCCATGTTTACATCCCCAGTGAAAAATTGAATGCATAGAATAAATATAAGAAGGGACAGAACATGCTCTGTGCAGAGACATCAAATATTCCATGAACATAAAAAAAAAATATATATATATATATATATATATATATATATATATATATATATATATATATATATATATATATTTTTTTTTTTTTTGCTACAGTCTGTTTTCAGACATGTTTCCAGTGGCTTCTGTGTTACTGCTTTTGGCCTGCAGTTCTGTCCTCTTGGTGTGCTATAAATATTGGCAAATATAGGAAGGCTAGTAAGGCTGACACTCAAAAAGGGGTAAGGCTGTTGTCACACTGCTGACTAAATGGTGAGGGAATTCTATGACAAATAACTTATCATGACAGTGTCACCAGTAACATTAATCCACCTAGAAGCGCTCCCTTATTTCATGTAGGGCCCATTGTGTGAAATATTTCCCTGTTCATTATTACTGGGTGTGGCATTATCCTGTATCCTCCATTTACCCTAAATGTCATTATTACAATATTAACTCTTATTGTTAACTCTTGTTCGTTTAATTATCATCATTATTGTATTGCTAAGCTTCATTTCTATCGTGCCTGCGCATTACACCGCTCATTTCAAAACATGTCTCTATTATTTACATCAATACCTGTCCCAGCCTAATATTCTTACTGCATGACACACAAATACACAAATGGGTCACTTTGATTAGGAGACAGTCAGCAGATCTAATGAAAGTAATTCTACACAACTATCCAGTATAAAAAAAAAAAAAGTTTTCGATTTTTCAGATAGCCCAGAATGCATCAGGCTTGATGGCCCAGTGTTGCTGTTTATGCTAATTGAATACAATTGTTGTTCAGAGTGCCTCTCGTATTCTTATTTGAAGTGTAGAATATACATACATTTTGTAGTTAAAATTGAAATCTGTATTTTATTAGCTTTTTCTGTCTGTGTAAAGCAATGTAGCATAAGTCTGCTGACATCTGCTATATTTTTTCAGTCAGAAATGGACAAAATATAAGCGACCAGATACTGATTTTAATAGCTTTGATATACAAATAACTTTTAAACCACTGAATATTTTTAATGTCCATCAACAATAGGCAATGCTGTGTTTGTCCTAAACACCCCATATGTATGTATATTTGTTGATTAGGTAATGGGAGTTTCCATTCTGTTTGCCTCAACTGAGGCATTTACTCTAGAGAATATTACTAAATAGCCATATTTTTTAACTACTTTTATTGTTGGCTTTGGAGGAGGCCATGTTCATCCATAGTGTTAATAATACGTTAGTAATGCAGTTGTATGCAGAAATACTTGTCACATAAGTTTTAACTACACATTTACTATTGTCAACTAATGCATTCTGAATGTACGATGTATAAACCCGTTTATTGTACAGTGTTGCAGAATATGTTGCCTTTATAAATGTGTGTGTGTGTGTATATGTGTGTGTGTGTATATCTATCTATCTATCTATCTATATATAAATATATATATCTATATATATCTATATATATCTATATATATCTATATATATCTATATATATCTATATATATCTATATATATATATATCTATATATATCTATATATATCTATATATATCTATATATATATATATATATATATATATATATATATATATATTAAAAATATAATTATACATCTATAGATATGCGTGTGTCTTATTTAGAGGGGTTGAACTTAATGGACTTTTGTCTTTTTTCAACCCAAATCCAAATATAATAACAAATGTGTAATCCGTTGCTATATTTATTGCCTTCTTAGATTGAATAGTTGAAAACCACTTTAGGAGGCTCAAGCTTGTCCTTGTGTTTTTGCAGCAACATGGCAAATGCTCTGGCAAATGCAATTTGTGAGCGCTGTCGATCTGGTTTTGCTCCTTCTGAAAAGATTGTCAACAGCAACGGAGAGCTGTACCATGAGCAGTGTTTTGTATGTGCTCAGTGCTTTCAGCAGTTTCCAGAGGGACTCTTCTATGAGGTAAGAACTGTGTGTTTAGCTGTGTGGACTCTCTTCACCTATGATTCTCACTATATAGTAAGTAGCCTTCATGTCCACTTATATTTTTAATGTCCCCCGTATAAAATATACCTATAAATTGCTTAATTCTTAATGCAAAGCATTTTTGTAACGGTCATA